>NC_140173.1:84086273-84453773 GCF_963971535.1 Notolepis coatsorum
TGTCTGTCAGGTTGATGGTAGGGGGGCTTCAGAGTGATGGTGTCTGTCAGGTTGATGGTAGGGGGGCTTCAGAGTGATGGTGTCTGTCTCAGGTTGATGGTAGGGGGCTTCAGAGTGATGGTGTCCTTCTGTCAGGTTGATGGTAGGGGGCTTCAGAGTGATGGTGTCCTGTCAGGTTGATGGTAGGGGGCTTCAGAGTGATGGTGTCCTGTCAGGTGATGGTAGGGGGCTTCAGAGTGATGGTGTCCTGTCAGGTTGATGGTAGGGGGCTTCAGAGTGATGGTGTCCTGTCTGTCAGGTTGATGGTAGGGGGCTTCAGAGTGATGGTGTCCTGTCTGTCAGGTTGATGGTAGGGGGCTTCAGAGTGATGGTGTCCTGTCTGTCAGTTGATGGTAGGGGGCTTCAGAGTGATGGTGTCCTGTTCAGGTGGATGGTAGGGGGCTCCAGAGTGATGGTGTCCTGTCTGTCAGGTTGATGGTAGTGGGCTTCAGAGTGATGGTGTCCAGTCAGGTTGATGGTAGGGGGCTTCAGAGTGATGGTGTCCTGTCAGGTTGATGGTAGGGGGGCTTCAGAGTGATGGTGTCTGTCTGTTGATGGTAGGGGGCTTCAGAGTGATGGTGTCTGTCTGTCAGGTTGATGGTAGGGGGCTTCAGAGTGATGGTGGTCCTGTCAGGTTGATGGTAGGGGGCTTCAGAGTGATGGTGTCCTGTCTGTCAGGTTGATGGTAGGGGGCTTCAGAGTGATGGTGTCCTGTCTGTCAGGTTGATGGTAGGGGGCTTCAGAGTGATGGTGTCTGTGTCAGGTTGATGGTAGGGGGCTTCAGAGTGATGGTGTCCTGTTCTGTCCAGGTTGATGGTAGGGGGCTTCAGAGTGATGGTGTCCTGCCTGTCAGGTTGATGGTAGGGGGCTTCAGAGTGATGGTGTCCTGTCTGTCAGGTTGATGGTAGGGGGCTTCAGAGTGATGGTGTCCTGTCTGTCAGGTTGATGGTAGGGGGCTCCAGAGTGATGGTGTCCTGTCTGTCAGGTTGATGGTAGGGGGCTTCAGAGTGATGGTGTCCTGTCTGTCAGGTTGATGGTAGGGGGCTTCAGAGTGATGGTGTCCTGTCTGTCAGGTTGATGGTAGGGGGCTTCAGAGTGATGGTGTCCTGTCATGTTGATGGTAGGGGGCTTCAGAGTGATGGTGTCTGTCTGTCAGGTTGATGGTAGGGGGCTTCAGAGTGATGGTGTCTGCCTGTCAGGTTGATGGTAGGGGGCTTCAGAGTGATGGTGTCCCTGTCTGTCAGGTTGATGGTAGTGGGCTTCAGAGTGATGGTGTCCTGTCTGTCAGGTTGATGGTAGGGGGCTTCAGAGTGAGGTGTCCTGTCTGTCAGGTTGATGGTAGGGGGGCTTCAGAGTGATGGTGTCCTGTCAGGTTGATGGTAGGGGGCTTCAGAGTGATGGTGTCCTGTCTGTCAGGTTGATGGTAGGGGGCTTCAGAGTGATGGTGTCCTGTCTGTCAGGTTGATGGTAGGGGGCTTCAGAGTGATGGTGTCCTGTCTGTCAGGTTGATGGTAGGGGCTTCAGAGTGATGGTGTCTGTCAGGTTGATGGTAGGGGGCTCCAGAGTGATGGTGTCTGTCTGTCAGGTTGATGGTAGGGGGCTTCAGAGTGATGGTGTCCTGTCTGTCAGGTTGATGGTAGGGGGCTTCAGAGTGATGGTGTCCTGTCTGTCAGGTTGATGGTAGGGGGCTTCAGAGTGATGGTGTCCTGTCTGTCAGGTTGATGGTAGGGGGCTTCAGAGTGATGGTGTCCTGCCTGTCAGGTTGATGGTAGGGGGCTTCAGAGTGATGGTGTCCTGTCTGTCAGGTTGATGGTAGGGGGCTTCAGAGTGATGGTGTCCTGTCTGTCAGGTTGATGGTAGGGGGGCTTCCAGAGTGATGGTGTCCTGTCTGTCAGGTTGATGGTAGGGGGCTTCAGAGTGATGGTGTCCTGTCAGGTTGATGGTAGGGGGCTTCAGAGTGATGGTGTCCTGTCTGTCAGGTTGATGGTAGGGGGCTTCAGAGTGATGGTGTCCTGTCTGTCAGGTTGATGGTAGGGGCTCCAGAGTGATGGTGTCCTGTCTGTCAGGTTGATGGTAGGGGGCTTCAGAGTGATGGTGTCTGTCAGGTTGATGGTAGGGGGCTTCAGAGTGATGGTGTCCTGTCTGTCAGGTTGATGGTAGGGGGCTTCAGAGTGATGGTGTCCTGTCTGTCAGGTTGATGGTAGGGGGCTTCAAAGTGATGGTGTCCTGTCTGTCAGGTTGATGGTAGGGGGCTTCAGAGTGATGGTGTCCTGTCTGTCAGGTTGATGGTAGGGGGCTTCAGAGTGATGGTGTCCTGTCAGGTTGATGGTAGGGGGCTTCAGAGTGATGGTGTCTGCTGTCAGGTTGATGGTAGGGGGCTTCAGAGTGATGGTGTCCTGTCTGTCAGGTTGATGGTAGGGGGCTTCAGAGTGATGGTGTCCTGTCTGTCAGGTTGATGGTAGGGGGCTTCAGAGTGATGGTGTCCTGTCTGTCAGGTTGATGGTAGGGGGCTTCAGAGTGATGGTGTCCTGTCTGTCAGGTTGATGGTAGGGGGCTTCAGAGTGATGGTGTCCTGTCTGTCAGGTTGATGGTAGGGGGCTTCAGAGTGATGGTGTCCTGTCTGTCAGGTTGATGGTAGGGGGCTTCAGAGTGATGGTGTCTGTCAGGTTGATGGTAGGGGGCTTCAGAGTGATGGTGTCCTGTCTGTCAGGTTGATGGTAGGGGGCTTCAGAGTGATGGTGTCCTAACTGTCAGGTTGATGGTAGGGGGCTTCAGAGTGATGGTGTCCTGTCTGTCAGGTTGATGGTAGGGGCTTCAGAGTGATGGTGTCCTGCTGTCAGGTTGATGGTAGGGGGCTTCAGAGTGATGGTGTCCTGTCTGTCAGGTTGATGGTAGGGGGCTTCAGAGTGATGGTGTCCTGTCTGTCAGGTTGATGGTAGGGGGCTTCAGAGTGATGGTGTCTGTCAGGTTGATGGTAGGGGGCTTCAGAGTGATGGTGTCCTGTCTGTCAGGTTGATGGTAGGGGCTTCAGAGTGATGGTGTCCTGTCTGTCAGGTTGATGGTAGGGGGCTTCAGAGTGATGGTGTCCTGTCTGTCAGGTTGATGGTAGGGGGCTTCAGAGTGATGGTGTCCTGTCTGTCAGGTTGATGGTAGGGGGCTTCAGAGTGATGGTGTCCTGTCTGTCAGGTTGATGGTAGGGGGCTTCAGAGTGATGGTGTCCTGTCAGGTTGATGGTAGGGGGCTTCAGAGTGATGGTGTCCTGTCTGTCAGGTTGATGGTAGGGGGCTTCAGAGTGATGGTGTCCTGTCAGGTTGATGGTAGGGGGCTTCAGAGTGATGGTGTCCTGTCTGTCAGGTTGATGGTAGGGGGCTTCAGAGTGATGGTGTCCTGTCTGTCAGGTTGATGGTAGGGGGCTTCAGAGTGATGGTGTCCTGTCTGTCAGGTTGATGGTAGGGGGCTTCAGAGTGATGGTGTCCTGTCTGTCAGGTTGATGGTAGGGGGCTTCAGAGTGATGGTGTCCTGTCAGGTTGATGGTAGGGGGCTTCAGAGTGATGGTGTCCTGTCTGTCAGGTTGATGGTAGGGGGCTTCAGAGTGATGGTGTCCTGTCTGTCAGGTTGATGGTAGGGGGCTTCAGAGTGATGGTGTCCTGTCTGTCAGGTTGATGGTAGGGGCTTCAGAGTGATGGTGTCTGTCAGGTTGATGGTAGGGGGCTTCAGAGTGATGGTGTCCTGTCTGTCAGGTTGATGGTAGGGGCTTCAGAGTGATGGTGTCCTGTCTGTCAGGTTGATGGTAGGGGCTTCAGAGTGATGGTGTCCTGTCTGTCAGGTTGATGGTAGGGGGCTTCAGAGTGATGGTGTCCTGTCTGTCAGGTTGATGGTAGGGGGCTTCAGAGTGATGGTGTCCTGTCAGGTTGATGGTAGGGGGCTTCAGAGTGATGGTGTTTTTTCCTGTCTGTCAGGTTGATGGTAGGGGGCTTCAGAGTGATGGTGTCCTGTCTGTCAGGTTGATGGTAGGGGGCTTCAGAGTGATGGTGTCTGTCTGTCAGGTTGATGGTAGGGGGCTTCAGAGTGATGGTGTCCTGTCTGTCAGGTTGATGGTAGGGGGCTTCAGAGTGATGGTGTCCTGTCTGTCAGGTTGATGGTAGGGGCTTCAGAGTGATGGTCTCTGTCTGTCAGGTTGATGGTAGGGGGCTTCAGAGTGATGGTGTCCTAACTGTCAGGTTGATGGTAGGGGGCTCCAGAGTGATGGTGTCCTGTCTGTCAGGTTGATGGTAGGGGGCTTCAGAGTGATGGTGTCCTGTCTGTCAGTTTGATGGTAGGGGGCTTCAGAGTGATGGTGTCCTGTCTGTCAGGTTGATGGTAGGGGGCTTCAGAGTGATGGTGTCCTGTCTGTCAGGTTGATGGTAGGGGCTTCAGAGTGATGGTGTCCTGTCTGTCAGGTTGATGGTAGGGGCTTCAGAGTGATGGTGTCCTGTCAGGTTGATGGTAGGGGCTTCAGAGTGATGGTGTCCTGTCAGGTTGATGGTAGGGGGCTTCAGAGTGATGGTGTCCTGTCTGTCAGGTTGATGGTAGGGGGCTTCAGAGTGATGGTGTCCTGTCTGTCAGGTTGATGGTAGGGGGCTTCAGAGTGATGGTGTCCTGTCTGTCAGGTTGATGGTAGGGGGCTTCAGAGTGATGGTGTCCTGTCTGTCAGGTTGATGGTAGGGGGCTTCAGAGTGATGGTCTCCTGTCTGTCAGGTTGATGGTAGGGGGCTTCAGAGTGATGGTGTCCTAACTGTCAGGTTGATGGTAGGGGGCTCCAGAGTGATGGTGTCCTGTCTGTCAGGTTGATGGTAGGGGGCTTCAGAGTGATGGTGTCCTGTCAGGTTGATGGTAGGGGGCTTCAGAGTGATGGTGTCCTGTCTGTCAGGTTGATGGTAGGGGGCTTCAGAGTGATGGTGTCTGTCAGGTTGATGGTAGGGGGCTTCAGAGTGATGGTGTCTGTCAGGTTGATGGTAGGGGGCTTCAGAGTGATGGTGTCCTGTCTGTCAGGTTGATGGTAGGGGGCTTCAGAGTGATGGTGTCCTGTCTGGTTGATGGTAGGGGCTTCAGAGTGATGGTGTCTGTCAGGTTGATGGTAGGGGGCTTCAGAGTGATGGTGTCCTGTCTGTCAGGTTGATGGTAGGGGGCTTCAGAGTGATGGTGTCCTGTCTGTCAGGTTGATGGTAGGGGGCTTCAGAGTGATGGTTCCTGTCAGGTTGATGGTAGGGGGCTTCAGAGTGATGGTGTCCTGTCTGTCAGGTTGATGGTAGGGGGCTTCAGAGTGATGGTGTCCTGTCAGGTTGATGGTAGGGGGCTTCAGAGTGATGGTGTCCTGTCTGTCAGGTTGATGGTAGGGGGCTTCAGAGTGATGGTGTCCTGTCTGTCAGGTTGATGGTAGGGGGCTTCAGAGTGATGGTGTCCTGCTGTCAGGTTGATGGTAGGGGGCTTCAGAGTGATGGTGTCTGTCAGGTTGATGGTAGGGGGCTTCAGAGTGATGGTGTCTGTCAGGTTGATGGTAGGGGGCTTCAGAGTGATGGTGTCCTGTCTGTCAGGTTGATGGTAGGGGGCTTCAGAGTGATGGTGTCCTGTCAGGTTGATGGTAGGGGGCTTCAGAGTGATGGTGTCCTGTCAGGTTGATGGTAGGGGGCTTCAGAGTGATGGTGTCTGTCAGGTTGATGGTAGGGGCTTCAGAGTGATGGTGTCTGTCTGTCAGGTTGATGGTAGGGGGCTTCAGAGTGATGGTGTCCTGTCAGGTTGATGGTAGGGGGCTTCAGAGTGATGGTGTCCTGTCTGTCAGGTTGATGGTAGGGGCTTCAGAGTGATGGTGTCTTCTGTCAGGTTGATGGTAGGGGGCTTCAGAGTGATGGTGTCTGTCAGGTTGATGGTAGGGGGCTTCAGAGTGATGGTGTCCTGTCTGTCAGGTTGATGGTAGGGGGCTTCAGAGTGATGTGTCCTGCCTGTCAGGTGATGGTAGGGGGCTTCAGAGTGATGGTGTCCTGTCTGTCAGGTTGATGGTAGGGGGCTTCAGAGTGATGGTGTCTGTCAGGTTGATGGTAGGGGGCTCCAGAGTGATGGTGTCCTGTCTGTCAGGTTGATGGTAGGGGGCTTCAGAGTGATGGTGTCCTGTCTGTCAGGTTGATGGTAGGGGGCTTCAGAGTGATGGTGTCCTGTCTGTCAGGTTGATGGTAGGGGGCTTCAGAGTGATGGTGTCCTGTCATGTTGATGGTAGGGGGCTTCAGAGTGATGGTGTCCTGTCTGTCAGGTTGATGGTAGGGGGCTTCAGAGTGATGGTGTCCTGCCTTGTCAGGTTGATGGTAGGGGGCTTCAGAGTGATGGTGTCTGTCTGTCAGGTTGATGGTAGTGGGCTTCAGAGTGATGGTGTCCTGTCTGTCAGGTTGATGGTAGGGGCTTCAGAGTGATGGTGTCCTGTCTGTCAGGTTGATGGTAGGGGGCTTCAGAGTGATGGTGTCCTGTCAGGTTGATGGTAGGGGGCTTCAGAGTGATGGTGTCCTGTCTGTCAGGTTGATGGTAGGGGGCTTCAGAGTGATGGTGTCCTGTCTGTCAGGTTGATGGTAGGGGGCTTCAGAGTGATGGTGCCTGTCTGTCAGGTTGATGGTAGGGGGCTTCAGAGTGATGGTGTCCTGTCAGGTTGATGGTAGGGGGCTCAGAGTGATGGTGTCCTGTCTGTCAGGTTGATGGTAGGGGGCTTCAGAGTGATGGTGTCCTGTCTGTCAGGTTGATGGTAGGGGGCTTCAGAGTGATGGTGTCCTGTCTGTCAGGTTGATGGTAGGGGCTTCATAGTGATGGTGTCCTGTCTGTCAGGTTGATGGTAGGGGGCTTCAGAGTGATGGTGTCCTGCCTGTCAGGTTGATGGTAGGGGGCTTCAGAGTGATGGTGTCCTGTCTGTCAGGTTGATGGTAGGGGGCTTCAGAGTGATGGTGTCCTGTCTGTCAGGTTGATGGTAGGGGGCTTCAGAGTGATGGTGTCCTGTCTGTCAGGTTGATGGTAGGGGGCTTCAGAGTGTTGTGTCCTGTCAGGTTGATGGTAGGGGCTTCAGAGTGATGGTGTCCTGTCTGTCAGGTTGATGGTAGGGGGCTTCAGAGTGATGTGTCCTGTCTGTCAGGTTGATGGTAGGGGGCTCCAGAGTGATGGTGTCCTGTCTGTCAGGTTGATGGTAGGGGGCTTCAGAGTGATGGTGTCTGTCAGGTTGATGGTAGGGGGCTTCAGAGTGATGGTGTCCTGTCTGTCAGGTGATGGTAGGGGGCTTCAGAGTGATGGTGTCCTGTCTGTCAGGTTGATGGTAGGGGGCTTCAAAGTGATGGTGTCCTGTCTGTCAGGTTGATGGTAGGGGCTTCAGAGTGATGGTGTCCTGTCTGTCAGGTTGATGGTAGGGGGCTTCAGAGTGATGGTGTCCTGTCAGGTTGATGGTAGGGGGCTTCAGAGTGATGGTGTCATTTTTTCTGGTTCAGGTTGATGGTAGGGGGCTTCAGAGTGATGGTGTCCTGTCTGTCAGGTTGATGGTAGGGGGCTTCAGAGTGATGGTGTCCTGTCTGTCAGGTTGATGGTAGGGGGCTTCAGAGTGATGGTGTCCTGTCTGTCAGGTTGATGGTAGGGGGCTTCAGAGTGATGGTGTCCTGTCTGTCAGGTTGATGGTAGGGGGGCTTCAGAGTGATGGTGTCCTGTCTGTCAGGTTGATGGTAGGGGGCTTCAGAGTGATGGTGTCCTGTCTGTCAGGTTGATGGTAGGGGGCTTCAGAGTGATGGTGTCTGTCAGGTTGATGGTAGGGGGCTTCAGAGTGATGGTCTCCTGTCTGTCAGGTTGATGGTAGGGGGCTTCAGAGTGATGGTGTCCTAACTGTCAGGTTGATGGTAGGGGGCTCCAGAGTGATGGTGTCCTGTCTGTCAGGTTGATGGTAGGGGCTTCAGAGTGATGGTGTCCTGTCAGGTTGATGGTAGGGGCTTCAGAGTGATGGTGTCCTGTCTGTCAGGTTGATGGTAGGGGGCTTCAGAGTGATGGTGTCCTGTCTGTCAGGTTGATGGTAGGGGGCTTCAGAGTGATGGTGTCTGTCAGGTTGATGGTAGGGGGCTTCAGAGTGATGGTGTCCTGTCTGTCAGGTTGATGGTAGGGGGCTTCAGAGTGATGGTGTCCTGTCAGGTTGATGGTAGGGGGCTTCAGAGTGATGGTGTCCTGTCTGTCAGGTTGATGGTAGGGGGCTTCAGAGTGATGGTGTCCTGTCTGTCAGGTTGATGGTAGGGGGCTTCAGAGTGATGGTGTCCTGTCTGTCAGGTTGATGGTAGGGGGCTTCAGAGTGATGGTGTCCTGTCAGGTTGATGGTAGGGGGCTTCAGAGTGATGGTGTCCTGTCTGTCAGGTTGATGGTAGGGGGCTTCAGAGTGATGGTGTCCTGTCAGGTTGATGGTAGGGGGCTTCAGAGTGATGGTGTCCTGTCTGTCAGGTTGATGGTAGGGGGCTTCAGAGTGATGGTGTCCTGTCTGTCAGGTTGATGGTAGGGGGCTTCAGAGTGATGGTGTCCTGTCTGTCAGGTTGATGGTAGGGGGCTCAGAGTGATGGTGTCCTGTCTGTCAGGTTGATGGTAGGGGCTTCAGAGTGATGGTGTCCTGTCAGGTTGATGGTAGGGGGCTTCAGAGTGATGGTGTCCTGTCTGTCAGGTTGATGGTAGGGGGTTTCAGAGTGATGGTGTCCTGTCTGTCAGGTTGATGGTAGGGGGCTCCAGAGTGATGGTGTCCTGTCTGTCAGGTTGATGGTAGGGGGCTTCAGAGTGATGGTGTCTGTCAGGTTGATGGTAGGGGGCTTCAGAGTGATGGTGTCCTGTCTGTCAGTTTGATGGTAGGGGGCTTCAGAGTGATGGTGTCCTGTCTGTCAGGTTGATGGTAGGGGGCTCAGAGTGATGGTGTCCTGTCTGTCAGGTTGATGGTAGGGGGCTTCAGAGTGATGGTGTCCTGTCTGTCAGGTTGATGGTAGGGGGCTTCAGAGTGATGGTGTCCTGTCAGGTTGATGGTAGGGGGCTTCAGAGTGATGGTGTCCTGTCAGGTTGATGGTAGGGGGCTTCAGAGTGATGGTGTCCTGTCTGTCAGGTTGATGGTAGGGGGCTTCAGAGTGATGGTGTCCTGTCTGTCAGGTTGATGGTAGGGGCTTCAGAGTGATGGTGTCCTGTCTGTCAGGTTGATGGTAGGGGGCTTCAGAGTGATGGTGTCCTGTCTGTCAGGTTGATGGTAGGGGGCTTCAGAGTGATGGTCTCCTGTCTGTCAGGTTGATGGTAGGGGGCTTCAGAGTGATGGTGTCCTAACTGTCAGGTTGATGGTAGGGGGCTCCAGAGTGATGGTGTCCTGTCTGTCAGGTTGATGGTAGGGGGCTTCAGAGTGATGGTGTCCTGTCAGGTTGATGGTAGGGGGCTTCAGAGTGATGGTGTCCTGTCTGTCAGGTTGATGGTAGGGGGGCTTCAGAGTGATGGTGTCTGTCAGGTTGATGGTAGGGGCTTCAGAGTGATGGTGTCTGTCAGGTTGATGGTAGGGGGCTTCAGAGTGATGGTGTCCTGTCTGTCAGGTTGATGGTAGGGGCTTCAGAGTGATGGTGTCCTGTCTGTCAGGTTGATGGTAGGGGGCTCCAGAGTGATGGTCTCCTGTCTGTCAGGTTGATGGTAGGGGCTTCAGAGTGATGGTGTCCTGTCTGTCAGGTTGATGGTAGGGGGCTTCAGAGTGATGGTGTCCTGTCTGTCAGGTTGATGGTAGGGGGCTTCAGAGTGATGGTGTCCTGTCTGTCAGGTTGATGGTAGGGGGCTCCAGAGTGATGGTGTCCTGTCTGTCAGGTTGATGGTAGGGGGCTTCAGAGTGATGGTGTCCTGTCAGGTTGATGGTAGGGGGCTTCAGAGTGATGGTGTCCTGTCTGTCAGGTTGATGGTAGGGGGCTTCAGAGTGATGGTGTCCTGTCTGTCAGGTTGATGGTAGGGGGCTTCAGAGTGATGGTGTCTGTCAGGTTGATGGTAGGGGGCTTCAGAGTGATGGTGTCCTGTCAGGTTGATGGTAGGGGGCTTCAGAGTGATGGTGTCCTGTCTGTCAGGTTGATGGTAGGGGGCTTCAGAGTGATGGTGTCTGTCAGGTTGATGGTAGGGGGCTTCAGAGTGATGGTGTCTGTCAGGTTGATGGTAGGGGGCTTCAGAGTGATGGTGTCCTGTCTGTCAGGTTGATGGTAGGGGGCTTCAGAGTGATGGTGTCCTGTCTGTCAGGTTGATGGTAGGGGGCTCCAGAGTGATGGTCTCCTGTCTGTCAGGTTGATGGTAGGGGGCTTCAGAGTGATGGTGTCCTGTCTGTCAGGTTGATGGTAGGGGGCTTCAGAGTGATGGTGTCCTGTCTGTCAGGTTGATGGTAGGGGGCTTCAGAGTGATGGTGTCCTGTCTGTCAGGTTGATGGTAGGGGGCTCCAGGTGATGGTGTCCTGTCTGTCAGGTTGATGGTAGGGGGCTTCAGAGTGATGGTGTCCTGTCAGGTTGATGGTAGGGGGCTTCAGAGTGATGGTGTCCTGTCTGTCAGGTTGATGGTAGGGGGCTTCAGAGTGATGGTGTCCTGTCTGTCAGGTTGATGGTAGGGGGCTTCAGAGTGATGGTGTCTGTCAGGTTGATGGTAGGGGGCTTCAGAGTGATGGTGTCCTGTCTGTCAGGTTGATGGTAGGGGGCTTCAGAGTGATGGTGTCCTGTCTGTCAGGTTGATGGTAGGGGGCTTCAGAGTGATGGTATCCTGTCAGGTTGATGGTAGGGGGCTTCAGAGTGATGGTGTCCTGTCAGGTTGATGGTAGGGGGCTTCAGAGTGATGGTGTCCTGTCAGGTTGATGGTAGGGGGCTTCAGAGTGATGGTGTCCTGTCTGTCAGGTTGATGGTAGGGGGCTTCAGAGTGATGGTGTCCTGTCTGTCAGGTTGATGGTAGGGGGCTTCAGAGTGATGGTGTCCTGTCTGTCAGGTTGATGGTAGGGGGCTTCAGAGTGATGGTGTCTGTCAGGTTGATGGTAGGGGGCTTCAGAGTGATGGTGTCCTGTCAGGTTGATGGTAGGGGGCTTCAGAGTGATGGTGTCCTGTCTGTCAGGTTGATGGTAGGGGGCTTCAGAGTGATGGTGTCCTGTCAGGTTGATGGTAGGGGGCTTCAGAGTGATGGTGTCCTGTCAGGTTGATGGTAGGGGGCTTCAGAGTGATGGTGTCTGTCAGGTTGATGGTAGGGGGCTTCAGAGTGATGGTGTCCTGTCTGTCAGGTTGATGGTAGGGGGCTTCAGAGTGATGGTGTCCTGTCTGTCAGGTTGATGGTAGGGGGCTTCAGAGTGATGGTGTCCTGTCTGTCAGGTTGATGGTAGGGGGCTTCAGAGTGATGGTGTCCTGTCTGTCAGGTTGATGGTAGGGGGCTTCAGAGTGATGGTGTCCTGTCTGTCAGGTTGATGGTAGGGGGCTTCAGAGTGATGGTGTCCTGCCTGTCAGGTTGATGGTAGGGGGCTTCAGAGTGATGGTGTCCTGTCTGTCAGGTTGATGGTAGGGGACTTCAGAGTGATGGTGTCCTGTCAGGTTGATGGTAGGGGGCTTCAGAGTGATGGTGTCCTGTCAGGTTGATGGTAGGGGGCTTCAGAGTGATGGTGTCCTGCCTGTCAGGTTGATGGTAGGGGGCTTCAGAGTGATGGTGTCCTGTCTGTCAGGTTGATGGTAGGGGGCTTCAGAGTGATGGTGTCCTGTCTGTCAGGTTGATGGTAGGGGGCTTCAGAGTGATGGTATCCTGTCAGGTTGATGGTAGGGGGCTTCAGAGTGATGGTGTCCTGCCAGGTTGATGGTAGGGGGCTTCAGAGTGATGGTGTCCTGTCTGTCAGGTTGATGGTAGGGGGCTTCAGAGTGATGGTGTCCTGTCTGTCAGGTTGATGGTAGGGGGCTTCAGAGTGATGGTGTCCTGTCAGTTTGATGGTAGGGGGCTTCAGAGTGATGGTGTCCTGTCTGTCAGGTTGATGGTAGGGGGCTTCAGAGTGATGGTGTCCTGTCTGTCAGGTTGATGGTAGGGGGCTTCAGAGTGATGGTGTCCTGTCTGTCAGGTTGATGGTAGGGGGCTTCAGAGTGATGGTGTCCTGTCAGGTTGATGGTAGGGGGCTTCAGAGTGATGGTGTCCTGTCAGGTTGATGGTAGGGGGCTTCAGAGTGATGGTGTCCTGCCTGTCAGGTTGATGGTAGGGGGCTTCAGAGTGATGGTGTCCTGTCTGTCAGGTTGATGGTAGGGGGCTTCAGAGTGATGGTGTCCTGTCTGTCAGGTTGATGGTAGGGGGCTTCAGAGTGATGGTATCCTGTCAGGTTGATGGTAGGGGGCTTCAGAGTGATGGTGTCCTGCCAGGTTGATGGTAGGGGGCTTCAGAGTGATGGTGTCCTGTCTGTCAGGTTGATGGTAGGGGGCTTCAGAGTGATGGTGTCCTGTCTGTCAGGTTGATGGTAGGGGGCTTCAGAGTGATGGTGTCCTGTCAGTTTGATGGTAGGGGGCTTCAGAGTGATGGTGTCCTGTCTGTCAGGTTGATGGTAGGGGGCTTCAGAGTGATGGTGTCCTGTCTGTCAGGTTGATGGTAGGGGGCTTCAGAGTGATGGTGTCCTGTCTGTCAGGTTGATGGTAGGGGGCTTCAGAGTGATGGTGTCCTGTCTGTCAGGTTGATGGTAGGGGGCTTCAGAGTGATGGTTTCCTGTCAGTCAGGTTGATGGTAGGGGGCTTCAGAGTGCTGGTGTCCTGTCTGTCAGGTTGATGGTAGGGGGCTTCAGAGTGATGGTGTCCTGTCTGTCAGGTTGATGGTAGGGGGCTCCAGAGTGATGGTGTCCTGTCTGTCAGGTTGATGGTAGGGGGCTCCAGAGTGATGGTGTCCTGTCTGTCAGGTTGATGGTAGGGGGCTTCAGAGTGATGGTGTCCTGTCTGTCAGGTTGATGGTAGGGGGCTTCAGAGTGATGGTGTCCTGTCTGTCAGGTTGATGGTAGGGGGCTTCAGAGTGATGGTGTCCTGTCTGTCAGGTTGATGGTAGGGGGCTTCAGAGTGATGGTGTCCTGTCAGGTTGATGGTAGGGGGCTTCAGAGTGATGGTGTCCTGTCTGTCAGGTTGATGGTAGGGGGCTTCAGAGTGATGGTGTCCTGTCTGTCAGGTTGATGGTAGGGGGCTTCAGAGTGATGGTGTCCTGTCTGTCAGGTTGATGGTAGGGGGCTTCAGAGTGATGGTGTCCTGTCTGTCAGGTTGATGGTAGGGGGCTCCAGAGTGATGGTGTCTGTCAGGTTGATGGTAGGGGGCTTCAGAGTGATGGTGTCCTGTCTGTCAGGTTGATGGTAGGGGGCTTCAGAGTGATGGTGTCTGTCAGGTTGATGGTAGGGGGCTTCAGAGTGATGGTGTCCTGTCAGGTTGATGGTAGGGGGCTTCAGAGTGATGGTGTCCTGTCTGTCAGGTTGATGGTAGGGGGCTTCAGAGTGATGGTGTCCTGTCAGGTTGATGGTAGGGGGCTTCAGAGTGATGGTGTCCTGTCAGGTTGATGGTAGGGGGCTTCAGAGTGATGGTGTCTGTCAGGTTGATGGTAGGGGGCTTCAGAGTGATGGTGTCCTGTCTGTCAGGTTGATGGTAGGGGGCTTCAGAGTGATGGTGTCCTGTCTGTCAGGTTGATGGTAGGGGGCTTCAGAGTGATGGTATCCTGTCAGGTTGATGGTAGGGGGCTTCAGAGTGATGGTGTCCTGCCAGGTTGATGGTAGGGGGCTTCAGAGTGATGGTGTCCTGTCTGTCAGGTTGATGGTAGGGGGCTTCAGAGTGATGGTGTCCTGTCTGTCAGGTTGATGGTAGGGGGCTTCAGAGTGATGGTGTCCTGTCAGTTTGATGGTAGGGGGCTTCAGAGTGATGGTGTCCTGTCTGTCAGGTTGATGGTAGGGGGCTTCAGAGTGATGGTGTCCTGTCTGTCAGGTTGATGGTAGGGGGCTTCAGAGTGATGGTGTCCTGTCTGTCAGGTTGATGGTAGGGGGCTTCAGAGTGATGGTGTCCTGTCTGTCAGGTTGATGGTAGGGGGCTTCAGAGTGATGGTTTCCTGTCAGTCAGGTTGATGGTAGGGGGCTTCAGAGTGCTGGTGTCCTGTCTGTCAGGTTGATGGTAGGGGGCTTCAGAGTGATGGTGTCCTGTCTGTCAGGTTGATGGTAGGGGGCTTCAGAGTGATGGTGTCCTGTCTGTCAGGTTGATGGTAGGGGGCTCCAGAGTGATGGTGTCCTGTCTGTCAGGTTGATGGTAGGGGGCTTCAGAGTGATGGTGTCCTGTCTGTCAGGTTGATGGTAGGGGGCTTCAGAGTGATGGTGTCCTGTCTGTCAGGTTGATGGTAGGGGGCTTCAGAGTGATGGTGTCCTGTCTGTCAGGTTGATGGTAGGGGGCTTCAGAGTGATGGTGTCCTGTCAGGTTGATGGTAGGGGGCTTCAGAGTGATGGTGTCCTGTCTGTCAGGTTGATGGTAGGGGGCTTCAGAGTGATGGTGTCCTGTCTGTCAGGTTGATGGTAGGGGGCTTCAGAGTGATGGTGTCCTGTCTGTCAGGTTGATGGTAGGGGGCTTCAGAGTGATGGTGTCCTGTCTGTCAGGTTGATGGTAGGGGGCTCCAGAGTGATGGTGTCTGTCAGGTTGATGGTAGGGGGCTTCAGAGTGATGGTGTCCTGTCTGTCAGGTTGATGGTAGGGGGCTTCAGAGTGATGGTGTCTGTCAGGTTGATGGTAGGGGGCTTCAGAGTGATGGTGTCCTGTCAGGTTGATGGTAGGGGGCTTCAGAGTGATGGTGTCTTGTCTGTCAGGTTGATGGTAGGGGGCTTCAGAGTGATGGTGTCCTGTCAGGTTGATGGTAGGGGGCTTCAGAGTGATGGTGTCCTGTCAGGTTGATGGTAGGGGGCTTCAGAGTGATGGTGTCTGTCAGGTTGATGGTAGGGGGCTTCAGAGTGATGGTGTCCTGTCTGTCAGGTTGATGGTAGGGGGCTTCAGAGTGATGGTGTCCTGTCTGTCAGGTTGATGGTAGGGGGCTTCAGAGTGATGGTATCCTGTCAGGTTGATGGTAGGGGGCTTCAGAGTGATGGTGTCCTGTCTGTCAGGTTGATGGTAGGGGGCTTCAGAGTGATGGTGTCCTGTCTGTCAGGTTGATGGTAGGGGGCTTCAGAGTGATGGTGTCCTGTCTGTCAGGTTGATGGTAGGGGGCTTCAGAGTGATGGTGTCCTGTCTGTCAGGTTGATGGTAGGGGGCTTCAGAGTGATGGTGTCCTGTCTGTCAGGTTGATGGTAGGGGGCTCCAGAGTGATGGTGTCCTGTCTGTCAGGTTGATGGTAGGGGGCTTCAGAGTGATGGTGTCCTGTCTGTCAGGTTGATGGTAGGGGGCTTCAGAGTGATGGTGTCCTGTCTGTCAGGTTGATGGTAGGGGGCTTCAGAGTGATGGTGTCCTGTCTGTCAGGTTGATGGTAGGGGGCTTCAGAGTGATGGTGTCCTGTCTGTCAGGTTGATGGTAGGGGGCTTCAGAGTGATGGTGTCCTGTCTGTCAGGTTGATGGTAGGGGGCTTCAGAGTGATGGTGTCCTGTCAGGTTGATGGTAGGGGGCTTCAGAGTGATGGTGTCCTGTCTGTCAGGTTGATGGTAGGGGGCTTCAGAGTGATGGTGTCCTGTCTGTCAGGTTGATGGTAGGGGGCTCCAGAGTGATGGTGTCCTGTCTGTCAGGTTGATGGTAGGGGGCTCCAGAGTTATGGTGTCCTGTCTGTCAGGTTGATGGTAGGGGGCTCCAGAGTGATGGTGTCCTGTCTGTCAGGTTGATGGTAGGGGGCTTCAGAGTGATGGTGTCCTGTCAGGTTGATGGTAGGGGGCTTCAGAGTGATGGTGTCCTGTCTGTCAGGTTGATGGTAGGGGGCTTCAGAGTGATGGTGTCCTGTCAGGTTGATGGTAGGGGGCTTCAGAGTGATGGTGTCCTGTCTGTCAGGTTGATGGTAGGGGGCTTCAGAGTGATGGTGTCCTGTCTGTCAGGTTGATGGTAGGGGGCTTCAGAGTGATGGTGTCCTGTCTGTCAGGTTGATGGTAGGGGGCTTCAGAGTGATGGTGTCCTGTCTGTCAGGTTGATGGTAGGGGGCTTCAGAGTGATGGTGTCCTGTCTGTCAGGTTGATGGTAGGGGGCTTCAGAGTGATGGTGTCCTGTCTGTCAGGTTGATGGTAGGGGGCTTCAGAGTGATGGTGTCCTGTCTGTCAGGTTGATGGTAGGGGGCTTCAGAGTGATGGTGTCCTGTCTGTCAGGTTGATGGTAGGGGGCTTCAGAGTGATGGTGTCCTGTCTGTCAGGTTGATGGTAGGGGGCTTCAGAGTGATGGTGTCCTGTTTGTCAGGTTGATGGTAGGGGGCTTCAGAGTGATGGTGTCCCGTCAGGTTGATGGTAGGGGGCTTCAGAGTGATGGTGTCCTGTCAGGTTGATGGTAGGGGGCTTCAGAGTGATGGTGTTCTGTCTGTCAGGTTGATGGTAGGGGGCTTCAGAGTGATGGTGTCCTGTCTGTCAGGTTGATGGTAGGGGGCTTCAGAGTGATGGTGTCCTGTCAGGTTGATGGTAGGGGGCTTCAGAGTGATGGTGTCCTGTCTGTCAGGTTGATGGTAGGGGGCTTCAGAGTGATGGTGTCCTGTCAGGTTGATGGTAGGGGGCTTCAGAGTGATGGTGTCCTGTCTGTCAGGTTGATGGTAGGGGGCTTCAGAGTGATGGTGTCCTGTCTGTCAGGTTGATGGTAGGGGGCTTCAGAGTGAGGGCGCCTACACGAACGAGATGACATGAAGGTAGGTGAGGTCGAGACAAGCCTTTTAAATGGTGGAATTGGATGGCAATTAGTGGGAGGAGATAAATGGTGTCAAAGGAGGATGATGTGGTTAGTTAAGCATGAAGGCAGAAAAAGGGGTTCAGTCTCTCAGTTGAACTTTCGTCCGGAACTTCCCAATTCCCACACACAGCACACACGTACACACACACACACAGCCCCCTCTAGCACCAGGTCAGAGGTCGGACGGTCCTTAATCACAGTCACATCACACTCATTACAATGGAACGACACCCCCTCTGACCTTGACTCCGGGTGAAGATCTGTAAAAACTCCCCAAAACATATTAATGCGGGGAGAAAAAACACGGAAAACCAAGAGAGATCCCACCGACTGTATGTTTGTGTGTGTTTGTTTGTGTGTGGATAAGTTGGCAGAGAGGCATGGGAAAGAAATGTATAAAGTAGGGACACAAATGAGCTGTGGACTAACAAGGGTCATTACCCTCATCTCCCTTCTGCACGTACACACACACGTACACACACATGCTGTAATATGCTGTGTGCAGGCGAGCTCTGATGGTGATAAATGAGAACATTATCATGTCTAATTAGTGGCTAGCCATTATAATATGCTTAATATGCTGCGTTGGGACTGTGATGATGGTGGTGGTGTGTTCAAAGATCGAATCCAAAGCTACGTTGCCTTTTGTTTGCTTCCGCGTATATTTATGTTGTTTACATTTAAGATGCTAATGGGCGTGACACGTCTAATTTGGTCTTAATAAGGCCACTGTAAATGTACAGTAAATTGCACAAATTCTGGAATATCAGGGATTTTTCTATATATATATATAAAAATACATCCATAGCTTTTAGAAAGGTGCAGAATAAAAGTATTGAATTTGAATTCATCATTTAAAGTGTTTTGGCGGGTTTACATGTTGCGTACATGTATCCCCTTCCCTACTTCCCATTTCCCCCACGTGGAATGCACCCGATTGGATAAATGACACGCTGGTGCTCTAGTGCGACATGAATGCTATCTATAGCACCTTTCATTTCTAGTTTCCCATTTGAGTCTCTTTCAACAACTGTACTCACCAACCGGTGTAAAAAATAGTTCCTAAAAACGAAACTTTTCACAACAATGTCTGTGGATCATCTTGAGTAACTGCATCATGATTTATGAAAAGAAACATTGCTTTTGAGTTGTTCAGATGTATTCTCTTGGTGATTACTTAGTGCACTAAACCCATTCAGCTCCATTGTGTTGGAGCAACGGGGAGACATCTCTCTAATTTATTTGAATTTTATAAAAAATTATTATTTTTATTATTCTTTTATTTTGGGTGAACTGCCCCTTTGTCGTGTGGGACACCTCAATACCTCAGCTCGCACTGTCTTTGGCCAAAATTCCTTTCGTTTTGCTGCAGCAAATGACTGGAACTCTCTCCAAAACTCCCTTCTTTTCCATCGTTCCATGTGTTTAAGCAGAAACTGCAACAGTCCCTAGTTGTACACGTTGATTCCTCTTCTTAATCTTTTTTTGTTCTTACTTCTGCCGGGGCCTCTTGTCAGGTCATCATTGTAAATGAGAAGCTGTTCTCAATTGATCTTCCTGGTAAAATAAAGGTAAAACAAAAGTACAGTACAATGAAAAGAGGTTGGTATCTAACCAGAGTGCAAAAATGTAACAATAAAGTAACAACAATAAAAATGCAGCCAAACTTTAGATAGAATTATTATTATTTTTTTATCCACTTTTTCTCCCATTTTCTATTTTTCTCCCATCCCAATTTCGTATCATCCAATTCAACCCTCCCCTGTCACGAACACTGTTTCTTGCCTCCCACAAGCCGGCTGCAATGTGGACGTGTAAGTCATTCATAGCACAAGTCCCCTCCGGTACTTGAGGTAACAGCAGTCGCATCTTTTCACCTGCGCAGCGCGACCTTTCAGCGTCAGGGGTCTGCGCTTTGGAGGGGCGCCGCCCCCATCGCTTCCTGATTCTACTGCGCAGGCGCACCAACCGACCTGTAGGAGTCGCTGTCCACAGCGCCCGATCCCCACCCATCAGTTTCCCACCCCCTAATACGGCCAATGTGTATTAGTATGAACGACCAGCTAAACTGAAAGCAATGTGGAGCGCTGGGCTCGAACAGGCTAACCCAGCGTTTCCAGTATTCACGGTGAGCGCCTTGCCCACTGCACCACGTAGCCGCCCAGATAGAATTTTCTCAGCTCTTCTCTGCTCTGAGACTTGAGGTTTAACTAGATTCAAATAAGCATCTGTACTTTCACAATCTGTACACATCTGGAAAATGACGATGGAGACATGTGGTCACAATTGCAGTCACATATTATTGCATTAGCAAAAGTCCAAAACAAATCACAGTGACCGGGAGTCGAACATTTCCGTAAATATGTCAATGTTTTACTTATGGCTATAACATAACATACAATATGCACCTTTTTCCTATGGTCGATAAGTACTCTATTTACATATTTTTAACCCTTCAGTCAACCTTCAAAAAACCCACTACCTGTCTCCCTAGTGACCGAAACTGCGATCTCAGTAAAACATATCTTTTTCATGTATTGTTCGAATTTCTTTTCATGAATATCATTATTACTTCAGTCCTCACCATACATATCGAATATTTATTCATTTTCAGGATTTTAACCATTTCTTAAATTAGGGTTGGGGTTAGGGTTACTAACCTGTCCAGTTCTGCGACTAGGGTGAAAGGTGTGACACTTGTTGTTCACGCGCTTAACACTTTGGATGCCCAACCCGAGTTTTCTCGGGTTTGCCCCCCGCGGGTTGAATGCCCATAACGAGAATATTCGTTTTTTTTTTTATTAGCGATCTGAATTCATATTTCATCAACCGAGTCTACCGTTGGTAAATCAGCCACTCCAGACGCTCAGATGTGAAAAAAGCGCCCCCTATCGTCTCCCAGATGGTAATTCACCCTTTTGGATTGGACTCAATGAAAAGGCATGAGAAAAAAAGACCCGGACTCCACATTTTACTTCTCACTCATGTAACCGGGGTCGATCAGCTTCATGCTGGACCCTCAGAGCAGCGGGGATTATGTGTTTTTACAGTATACACGGTGGATCAATAAAAGGATCGATTTTCGGAATGGCGATCAGGAATTGGAATAATCCATTTGGATACCATCTGATCTCAGGTAAGGAATCTATTTTACCAGTATTAGGATAATAATCAGACACGTTTTCACGGAGATATAAGCTTTTTCTTTTTTTGTGATATGGCTGTTTGACTCTAAGAGCGACCAGGAACTGAGAGAATCGATTTTCAGCGTGCAGCACTAGCGTGCACACGTACACATATACTATTGATAATCTAGCGTTTATTTGAAAACGATTCATAAATAGGCAGACAAATGACAACGTTCTAGAATATTACAGTACGGGGCGATTATCATGGAATCCTCTTTTTTTTCGTGAAAACGAGGGTTTTTCTAAATGCTATGAAACGGAAATGAACAGATAAAAACACAATCTGCTGACAATGTTGACTGGAAATAGGTCATTGATAATGCGACGGGCAGATTAGACACATAGCCATAATTTAAAACATAGAATAGGCGATATTAATGCTAACATTGAAGTGGATGTGGGCATTCAAGCACTAAATGTGCGCCCCCTGCTGGGCATTCAAAGTGTTAATAGTGATTGTTTAAAAAAAAAAAAACATGGATTATTGTGTAATGTGATTCCAAGATGTGATACTGAGCTACTTTTGTGGCATATACATAAAATCTAGCCAACGCTATCCACAAACACAAAAAAAATTGCTTTTTGACCAGAACTGCGACAAGGGTGACTGGAGGGTTAAGCGAGATCGGGCTGGTGGAAGACCTTGGTCAACCGTGTGACTGAGGAAGTGATGGAGCATGCAGGCACACGCATGACACATTCAACAAATGAACAAACCCAGAGACACTGCAGTGATTATACAGGTGCTCCTTCCAAGAACTAAATAATACCTATAATATAGACGCCAACCGCAAAGTAAAGTGTCATCACATTATTATTCCCGGGTCTCAAGCAACACCTGCGCCTCCATAATTATACGCTTTATGTAGGGAATTACAGAGGTGTCCCTTTGAGTGTCTCACACCAGCCCTCCATGAACCAACCACGTTAATCCTCCAATCCGTCAGCGGTGGGTGGCGTCGCAGAGCCTAAATGCCATGTTAATCCTTTAAGAAGATCACCTTCTGTGCCGTGGTGACCCTCATCCTGTGGAGCTGACATGTGATCCACCAGATTATACCGACACGCACCCACATGCACACAACGCTCTCTCTCTCTCTCTCTCTCTCTCTCTCTCTCTCTCTCTCTCTCTCTCTCTCTCTCTCTCTCTCTCTCTCTATAGACACACACATAGCCATCCATTAATGTCTCAGTAGATAACAGACTGAAGTGTGATGATTACAATGCTTGACGTTGGACACCATTAAATTAAGGTATTATCACGCCACCAAAAGCGTGTTGTCTCGTGGCTTCCCCGTTCTCTCCTTTGCTGTTTTTTTTTATTACTTTCCCATTTGTTATCTGTTCTTCTATTTGTTTCTGACACAATGATTTTTCATTTTATTAGCAGCAATCGAGCAGCAGGTATAATTTGGTCTGTCCGCCTGTCCCAGAAATGTCCAAATGCTTTTTTGCCACGACATGGTACGCACTGCAATGTGCCACAGTGAGGGACATCAGTATGCCAAGCATCGCAACATATAATCACACCCATCGGGCCACCTCTGCACGCGTTACGTTCCCCCCGTGAAACTCCTCGCTGTCGGGTGAAAAGAAGCAGCTGGCTGACTCCACATGTATCGGAGGAGGCATGTGGTAGTTCTACACCCTGCCCAGGCCACGTGAATATTAAAGGCAACCAACTTGTGTTCAGCTTTTCTCTGATTGGCCGCGACCCCCCGCCCCCACGCGGCAGGCAAGCGGCAGCCGTCCCACGTCCCAAATGAAATCCAAGGAGCAAGCGGCAGCAGTGGAGGACGCAGGCTGCTGACTGATTATGAAATGCGCGGAGCATAATGTATAATGTTATTTCGCGGAGCATAATGTATAATGTTATTTCGCGGAGCATAATGTATAATGTTATTTCGCGAGGCAGATTCACTCGTCACTGTACATCACTTCTGAAGTATAAACAAACTAGCTGACTGAACTAGAAAGCGTAACGTTATTATGTTTCGCGTTTTTAACAACCAACTACCAGATTCACTCGTCACTGTACATAACTTCTGAAGTATAAACAAACTATACTGCTGTGACGATTTTGAATAACTTAACATGTATTTACGCCCTGATAGATTTAGTTCATTGATGATGCCTGGTAATATCTGATATCTGTGCGTAGGCTGCACACTGCTCTCTGTGTCTCTTTCCCCCTGCATGTGGCGTGACCTGATGACCTCTGGCTAGAGGTTCCTTCTACACAGGGCCCCGTGCACACACATGCAAAATCATGTAGCAGAACATGCAAAATCCTAGTTCCCTTGGCCTCTCTGGCAGTTATACATGCAAAATCATGTCCCTCCCTTTCAGTACACACACACACACACACACACACACACACACACACACACACACAAGCACACACCACACAAACACCCATACATACACACACAGAGACATACACACACACCCCCCTCCCCTTTCTCAAGAGTGTATAAAGTGACATGTAATATGGAAATTCTGCCTCTTTTGTCTACTGGTGATGTGCCCGCGCGGGGTGACTGACTGTCTTCTTCTCTAATGAATAAAAGCTCCGTTTGAGAAATACTCTGTCTCCGCTTCGTCTTTCGGCCGACTGGTCCACAACTAAATCAATTAAGAACTCACGACCAGGGATAGGCTAATCCCTAACAAATGGAGGTTCCGGAGTGAGAATTGATGTGGGCCAGCCGCAACCAAGGACGGAACGGGGAATGGGGACACGGAGGAGGAGGAGACGGTGCAGAGGATCCAGCAGTCACTACCAGCTGTCTGCAGCGCGTCTGAACCAGGGGTGAGATACCAGCAGCCCCTCAGACGTCCGTGACCAGACCACCAGACGACCGGATGACAGGCAGGAGGAGACGAAGGACAGACGGGCCAGGATGAGAGGCGACCGGAGGAGATGGCAGCTGTGCGAGAGGCCGGAGATGACCACCGCAGCACCGGAGAGGAACACCGCAGCCAGGCACCGCTGGCACCGATCAATCACCGCTGATCGTCGTCTACGACACGCAGTTCATCCACGACTAGAACGGGGGAAGCGGCCGCAGGAGAGACACTGAGCTGAGTTGGAGTGATGGTGGGCCGGCCGGCGAGAGGTGGAGAGGACAGTCTGAGACACTGGGAAGGCAGCGGACCGGAGGAGGCATGTTTGTTTAGGGGACCGCACCCTGGAACGGGGACCAACCTCAGGAGGTCAGCCCTTGCCCTCCAGAAGACGGGGCCGACCCAGGTGGGCGGTGCACTGTGACAGAGGGAAGGAAGCGCCCTGATGGACGTTGTTTGTGCCTGAGTAAGGGGGGTCCAACGGGGTTACTGTATCTTCTGTTAAGTTGCCAGAATTGTGTTTCTCTCTTTCTTCTCTCTCTCTCCCGCTCTCCCCCCCTCCCTCTATCTCTCTCTCTGCTCTCCTGATGTTGATTATCCCGTCTGGTATTGGATGTGATGCATGTAATGAGGTGACAATCGACGGATACAGATCAATGAACTGTTGTGTTTGACGTATATATTTAACGTCAAAAAGGGGGAATTGATAGATTTAGTTCATTGATGATGCCTGGTAATATCTGATATCTGTGCGTAGGCTGCACACTGCTCTCTGTGTCTCTCTCCCCCTGCATGTGGCGTGACCTGATGACCTCTGGCTAGAGGTTCCTTCTACACAGGGCCCCGTGCACACACATGCAAAATCATGTAGCAGAACATGCAAAATCCTAGTTCCCTTGGCCTCTCTGGCAGTTATACATGCAAAATCATGTCCCTCCCTTTCAGCACACACACACACACACACACACACACACACACACACACACACACACACACACACACACACACACACACACACACACACACACACACAAGCACACACCACACAAACACCCATACATACACACACAGAGACATACACACACACCCCCCTCCCCTTTCTCAAGAGTGTATAAAGTGACATGTAATATGGACATTCTGCCTCTTTTGTCTACTGGTGATGTGCCCGCGCGGGGTGACTGACTGTCTTCTTCTCTAATGAATAAAAGCTCCGTTTGAGAAATACTCTGTCTCCGCTTCGTCTTTCGGCCGACTGGTCCACAACTAAATCAATTAAGAACTCACGACCAGGGATAGGCTAATCCCTAACAGCCCATACAATTTTTTAGATGAATGATTGTGGATATAATATAGAAAACACATCATTATGATATTGTCAGATGGCGCAAAATACAATGGTGAGTGAGAAATGTATCTCCAGTGATAAAACCCAGTGCTCTATGATACACAGCGTGGATGGGCTTTCAGAGGGAGAGGCATGCATGTACATAATTTCACCATCTCTCTCTGCCGCGAAGGCTGCCGCGAAGGGCGTGTGCTAGGGCGGTCACGTGGCCGTGTGGCCAATCAGAGAAACGCTGAACGAAAAGGCGAACACAAGTTGGTTGCCTTTAATATTCACGCGCCCAGGCCGACAGTGGGGCCTACAGTGTGCAACGACCAGGAAGGGAATTGGCATAACGAAAAAAAATTGGGATGGGTGAAAAATACAGAAAGCCCAAAAATAAATATAATAATAAAATAAAAAATCAGACCATTCATCCGTACTCTCGATAACGGTCAGTGCAGGAGGAGGAGCTCAAACTGCTGTTTTGAATCGACAGACCCCACTAACCTGAGTGAGTACCCTGATACAATGACATACTGGTCAGTAGCCTGAGTAGCCTGCTATAGTTACAGACCGTGTTAAATGCAGTGTAGATACACACATATTCCCACTCATTCCCAGATTGATTCTTGTTTGTTGTGGAAGAAATATCAGAAGGTTTCCTTTCAAAAGAGACCAGACTCATGCATGATGTGATATAAGTATAAAGTATAATAAAAATCGCAAATTACTTTGGGTATGCAATCATCACGAGTGTTGTGCAAAACTAGCCCCATTTTCCCCCAATGCATAATGTGGTTAACTGAATAAAATAAGTCTAAAATAAGATCTAAATTACCCTATTGAGAAGTGGGGACATTGAAATTGGGTTATGTGGGGGGGGGGGGGGGGGGGTATATAAAGTTGAGGGGGAGGCACTACCTGCTGAAGCTGCCTGGTTGTACAGAGTGGATTTAGCCAGAGTGCTCCTATGTAGGTCAATAGTTAAAAAGAGTGGTGGGTGCCGGTGCTCCTGTGGTTAAATGTTTGATTCTCACCGGGGTTGCACATGCTAACAAATCTGTGTAAGTGTGAGGAAAGGTGATTTTTTCAGCGTTTCCTGGTTAATACGTAGCCTACAGTCCCTGTTTGGTTGGTTAAATTGGATTGGTCCTTGAATTACCTGCTGTTCGCAGTCATGTTAGGGTAAAGGTACAGGTTAGGTTTATGAACAGTGCATAAAAAGATTTGGAGGAGGATGCGTAAAACATGCTTACCTCTCAAAGCCTAATTAGACCCGCCCAGATCTTTTGATGCACCTTTTAACCTTTATTATTAACCCAAACCTTTCTTGCTGTTCATCCACGTTTGAAAAATGTTAAACAATCACACATAACATAATCCAAGACTCAACATAGCCATTCAGCTGAAAAGGGAACAAATAGCAATAACAACATAAAATTATACATATATTTATATTGACCACATATATCCACATCTGTCTGTATATACCTGCCTATAATCCTTTTTACATACCTGTATATTCTATATCTCTACATATCTCTTAATAGTTTAGACTTGTTACTACCATAGTGTCTTTATACCTTTATCACTGTACATCATAATACTATAACATTGTGCAGTGCATCTGATATATCCAGTTTAATCACTTGTACATTGAATATTGCTATTGCACTTTATTTGCACTCTGGTTAGATGCTAAAAACCCATTTCCATTGTACTGTACTTGTGCTGAATAATGACAATAGATTTGAATTGTATCTAATCTGTCTGTCTGTAGAATAACTGTTCATAATGGACTGCATTTATATAACAGCTTTCACCCAAAGCGCTTTACCATTTGTTCCTCACATTCACCAATTCACACACCGATGGCAGAGGCGACAATGCAACGTGCCAACCTGCTCATTGGGAGCAATTAGGGGTTAAGTGTCTCGCGCTGACACTTTGACACGCGGCAGGGAGGAGCGGGAACCAACCCGCAGCTGCCACCTTCTGATTACCAACCGATTAGACAACCGCTCTACCTCCTGAGCCACTGTCGCCCCCCCCCCCCCCCCCCCCCCCCATAAGAGGCAATTTTCTGAACCAGTCCTTATAGGAAGGAACCCCTGTAGTTTTTCATCCCCCAAGAGTTAATATGAAAGAACAGCCTATTCTTTATTTATTTTTTATTGATCTTTTTCCCCTCTTTTTTCCTCCGATTTTCTCCCATCCCAATGTTAGTCGTTATGCCAATTCCCAATCCCCTTCCTGGTCGCTGCGCACTTACCCCCCACAGTCGGTCTGGGAGGCTATCACGTGCTTCCTCCGACACACGTCCAGCCAATCAACCGCTTCTTTTCACCTGGCAGCGCGGATTCTCACTGAGAGGGCGTAGCGTGTGGAAGGATCACACTATCCCACTTAGATCCTATCCTCGCTGAGCAGGCGCCCCGACCGAACTGTAGGAGTCGCTGTTTACAACGACCCGGACCCACCCCGCAGCTTCTCCCACCCTCTAATACTGCCAATTGTATTAGTGTGAACGGCCAGCCAAGCTGGTGACAACCCCGGAGCTGTGAGCTGGATTCGAACAGGCGAATCCAGCCGCTCCGGGGTTGGTGACGAACGCAATCTCCGTTACGCCACCTGACCGCCCCAAGAACAGCCTATTCTGACTTCTGACCTGATGTTACGTCAGGTGTCAACCTTTCAGTTAGTCAGCCCGACTAGATAGGTGTCCAGATGGCGTCCGAGGAGAACCGAGGTTGTGTTAAATTCTAGGCACCAGAAAAGGAGATAACCAAAGGAGAGGGTGATAACAAATGGGCATATTATGCCAGGGAGAGAGAGAATGGGTTGTCTCTTTGGTATTTCACCTTGGAGAAGAGAGGGCTTATTCTGTCTCTTTCTTTGGTATTCAGCGGACACAGGGAGAACGTGAGAGCAACCTAATTGTAACTATTTCGCTGTTTCTGCCCATAAACCTGTGTTATAAAGAGAATACCGGGAGCCTGTGTCGTATATATTATAGCAAGTGGAGATTTCATTAGAGTGACTTTATTTCAACATCCAACAACACAATGCAGAGTCTATCCTGATGGAAGACAGGACACGTAACAGTAATTGAAAGTCAACTAAATCTAACACTAGGCATAGGTAATTTACCCATGTGAAAATCACTATCATTCATTTTCGCAATGTTACTGCATTACACTACTACAAGCTATTCCAGCAGCAACTGAAACTACCCAGAAGTTAATAACAAGCACGCCCCAACTGAATGTGGAAGTTAATAACAAGCGCACCCAACTGAATGTGGAAGTTAATAACAAGCACGCCCCAACTGAATGTGGAAGTTAATAACAAGCACGCCCCAACTGAATGTGGAAGTTAATAACAAGCGCACCCAACTGAATGTGGAAGTTAATAACAAGCTCGCCCAACTGAATGTGGAAGTTAATAACAAGCGCACCCAACTGAATGTGGAAGTTAATAACAAGCGCACCCAACTGAATGTGGAAGTTAATAACAAGCACGCCCAACTGAATGTGGAAGTTAATAACAAGCGCACCCAACTGAATGTGGAAGTTAATAACAAGCGCACCCAACTGAATGTGGAATTTAATAACAAGCATGCCCAACTGAATGTGGAAGTTAATAACAAGCGCACCCAACTGAATGTGGAAGTTAATAACAAGCGCACCCAACTGAATGTGGAAGTTAATAACAAGCGCACCCAACTGAATGTGGAAGTTAATAACAAGCTGTGAAGTGCCACAGAACAAGTGACACTTTTGGAAATTGACATCCTGATCTTATATATGATTATGGGGAATGTCTGTAGATTCTTCCTGGACAATGGAATAGAAACACGTTATGTGTAAACACATGTTAAAGTGCCACAAGTCAACGAGTGACACTTTGTATAATATTCGTATGTTTATTATATATGATTGGAGCTATGTATATGACCTGTATACTCTTTATACACTTATAAAACTATGTTACAGTTAATGTGCAGTCGGAGTGAAGAGCAGGCCTGAGCTGAGAGCAAGTCGGCACAGTTTAACCCTGTCCTGTCTGCATAGAATATAGCCAGCAGTCTCCCTCGTCTGCATCCCCTTGAGTTGGGGCGAGTGAGAACGAAGGGGGGGGGCCCCTTCGGAATGCAATCTCTGAGCAGGGTGCTTTCCACAGCAGGTTGTCACACTCTGCGTAGAGTAGACAAGGATAGGTACAAGTGTGTGCATATATATATGTACACTGTATGCTATATATATATGTACTGTATTATACATGTAAGTGTATCTGTAATCTGTATATATCTGTAGTATTTGTTGGGCTATGTACTATATACTATTGGGCTATGTACTATGTACTATGTACTCATGCTGGAGGTGTGAGTTGCTTTCACCTCAATACTGCTTGGTCTGTACAGATGCATCTGTCTCCCTCCCTCCATGAGCCTGCAGTAGGGAGTTGACCATAACTATGCGACCTTGACAGACAGGGTGTTAAGCTACAGGTCGCCTCTATATATCTCAATCGCCTACTCGAGATATAAACCCGCGGCCGCTCGATATCCCCCGGCGAGGTGCTAAACTCGACAAGTTCTCGAGTCAATTTACTATTTCTGTCTAGATTACTTCAAGTCACTGGTCTTGTGATATCCAGTTGATATGAAATGTAATCATAAAGAGTTGTTAATCTCTTCTTGTTTGAAATAAACCAAATGTATTGTCTAGGAGAACTATTATATCATCCACCATCACCGTCCTCATTTGTGAGGAATGGTCTGTAATACTGCTCATTTGAAAGCTTGATGATATTACTTCATCGTTTAATAAGTATTACCACTGTACTAACACGTAATCATTGTTTGCACTCCCCGGCCCCTCCTGTCCTCCTCCTCCTCCTCCGTCAGCGGAACCGACCGTCTTGAACCCTGCAGTGATTCAGACGGTCGAGGTCCCACATAAGACAGAGTCAGTCTGGACACAGAGACACCGGAACCCGCAAACAACACCCATCTACATGCATAGTATTTCTTATCAGTACATAGCATATACATATATATATATATATTTTTAGCTGAAAAGCATTAACCAGTCAATTGATTCAATCTGTATTTCAGGACATAGTCACCTCAGAGGAAATCAGGGCGCGGCTGGTATTTGCTGGCATTGCTGGCAGGAATCAGTCCAAGAACTCAATGGATTATAAAAAGTCATTTTTATTTCAATAAAGTTACAGAAAAAGACTTGAGCGGAAATATCCATTACAGTTTAAAAGAAGTATAACACAAAACATCTCATCTGGCACGGCTTGTGCCCGCAAGCAACATCCTCCTATCTCTCTCTTCTCAGTGTAAAATCTGCCTGTGATCTGGCCAGTTGGCCCTTATAAAGGGCCCCAGATCTCTTCTGCTTATTGGTCCAAATACAGCGCTGTCACCGTGATGTCATTTCACCAGCCAGTCAATGCACGGCTCGTGGGGACTGGCTCTCCTCCCATTCTACTCCACTAGGCCGTAACTCGAAAAGTAATTGTAACATTTTCGCTGGAACAGACTCCCTTTGTTCTCTGCTGTGGAAAGTCCCCTCACTCCCCATCTCACTCAGACCCCACAAAGGGTTAACCAGTTTAATGCGTCTGCCGGCCGGAGAGCTCCGGGAAGAGGCCCTGTCTGTCAAGGTCGCATAGTTATGGTCAACTCCCTACTGCAGGCTCATGGAGGGAGGGAGACAGATGCATCTGTACAGACCAAGCAGTATTGAGGTGAAAGCAACTCACACCTCCAGCATGAGTACATAGTACATAGTACATAGCCCAATAGTATATAGTACATAGCCCAACAAATACTACAGATATATACAGATACACTTACATGTATAATACAGTACATATATATATAGCATACAGTGTACACATATATATGCACACACTTGTACCTATCCTTGTCTACTCTACGCAGAGTGTGACAACCTGCTGTGGAAAGCACCCTGCTCAGAGATTGCATTCCGAAGGGGCCCCCCCCCTTCGTTCTCACTCGCCCCAACTCAAGGGGATGCAGACGAGGGAGACTGCTGGCTATATTCTATGCAGACAGGACAGGGTTAAACTGTGCCGACTTGCTCTCAGCTCAGGCCTGCTCTTCACTCCGACTGCACATTAACTGTAACATAGTTTTATAAGTGTATAAAGAGTATACAGGTCATATACATAGCTCCAATCATATATAATAAACATAAGAATATTATACAAAGTGTCACTCGTTGACTTGTGGCACTTTAACATGTGTTTACACATAACGTGTTTCTATTCCATTGTCCAGGAAGAATCTACAGACATTCCCCATAATCATATATAAGATCAGGATGTCAATTTCCAAAAGTGTCACTTGTTCTGTGGCACTTCACACCCACTCTGTCATCCTGGGCGGTCATTTTCCATTGTCTTAATAGCGTCTGTACTGGGGGACGAGATGGCGATTGTGGGGTCACGTGGCTGTGACTCTCCACACCCCCTCTGCCATCTCGGTACCTTGTTACCCTGGTAGCCGGCGGGAAGACTTGCATCTGTTGTTCCCTGGCTGGACGGCTGGACAGGATAGGGGTCACGTTGTTGCTTGGTATCCGGCGGGAAGACATCTGTTGTTCCCGGCCGATGCACCCAGGCTGTTGTCGTCTTGGTCATCTTGGTCATCTTGGTCATCTTGGTCACCTTGGTCATCTTGGTCATCTTGGTCATCTTGGGGTCGCCCCCTCTGACCTCTTGGATCTCTCCCATAGTTTGAGGTAGGTTGATGTGTCACTTCTCGGGCGACCCCCACGGGTCCCCGAGACTTGTAGCAGCAGTCCTCTATTGAAGTGTGGTTGGCCTGGTCGTGTGACCCTGTCCGTAGGCCTCGCAGGACATCACAGATACAGTCCACAGAGGACTCATTTCTTTTCTCTCTTTCAGGTCCATTCAGGGCTCTCGTCGCCCTGTAACCTGGGTCCAGGCCGATGTCTCTCTGTCCGGTCTGGGAGGTCTAGGAGGTCTGGGAGGTCTGGGAGGTCTGGGAGGTCTAGATGAGGACCTTGAGGATGCTCTGGAGCTTGACCTATCCCGGTCTTCCTCCAGTTCCGATTTCTGACCTGAGTCAGTATATTCCTTCTTGCCATCCGCTGCGTCGTCCGCTGACTCCGGGGGACAGCCCCCCCCCCCCCCGTCTAAGAGTGTGGCACTGGTTCAGGTTTTGTCCCTTTACCAGCGCACCTTTACCAGCGCACATTGTTCACAGGCCTTTCGGACTGTTATCGCTCTTTGTTTGGCTTTAGGTATGAGAATGTTGTTAGTTCTCAGGTATACCAACATCCTCTAACTTCCGGCATGTCCAAGGTTATCATATACCTGTCTGTTCATGTGAGTAGCCTCGTCCTGTTAGCAATGGCTAGTTAGCCTGCTATTCGCTCCTATTCGCAATGGCTATTTCAGCCTGCTATTCGCAATGGCTATTTCAGCCTGCTATTCACAAAGTAGAGTTTTTTCTACTTAAGTTCTGACTTTAAGTAAGCATTTAGTTACTTCAAGTCATGAGTAAACCTTTTTACCGTAATCACAAAAATATACTTTAAGTGTGATTCTTTCTTTGAGTAGAACCTTCTACGTTTTTGACTGTAAGAAAACATTACGTAACTTTTTAGTCATGAGTGATCTTTCACTGCAATCACAAAAATATACTTTAAGTGTGATTCTTTCTTTGAGTAGAACCTTCTACGTTTTTGACTGTAAGAAAACATTACGTAACTTTTTAGTCATGAGTAACCGCTACTTCAAGTCGTTACTTATCAACCCTCTCTTGTTCCTGATAGATTTTTTACCAATTTACTTTTGGCTGTCTGCTGCGCTCTGCAGACCATCTACGTCACCATTGTTCCAGATCTCGAACATTAGGAAGAGTCTTGGTTGGAGAGGTTCTGCCGATAAGATCAATCTTGAGTAAGGTTGACTCAAATCTGTAACTAATTCTACTCCAGAGACACCTGACAGCAGTTATTTCAGTTAATATTCTTTCGGCTGTTGATACCTATTTAATTAGTATACAGCCCAACTCACTTGAACTCATGTTCTAAGCCCCGGAACCTCCAATCCGTTTTGACAGACCTATAAACCAGTGACTTGGCCGCCTAAGCACCACAGCGTCCTGTATGCTGAGGCTTCCAAGTCTCCACAAATCTGATAGGCCCGTCGGATACAGAGACCCTGATGCTCGCTCTGTCCCCCCGCGTCAAGGTGCTAAGCTCGATGAGAGTTTGCAGAGTCTCAATTTGTTACCCATAGGCGCTGGTGAGTGTACATCTCATGCAGCTGATATGGTTGGTAGGGTGCTAACCTACCAGATGGTTGCTGTCAGGAAATCCCTTCTGAATGAAATAGATTACAAATTCACTTTACTTTACTCTGGGTTTAGAGCAAGGACGGACATCTTTACATATTATACTTAAAATATATACAAAATGCATGTAGTATTCCATGTTATGTTTCTTCCTAAATGACAACAACACTATATATTATTCCTCTTGACAGATGAGCGGTATGTCAAGTGCAGTTTGCACTTGCTTGAGTGTCATGTGTCAGGGCCCCAGAAGGTAATTTCTCCCTTTGTTGCCCTCATCTCTGCTTCCGGGATTTGAATTCCTCCCTTGTTGTCCTCACCTCTGCTTGCTGTTCTGGGGTTAGTGCGGCCCACTCGTCTGGAGGTAGGTATATGTAATTCTTCTTCCGGGATTTAAATTCCTCCCTTGTTGTCCTCACCTCTGCTTGCTGTTCTGGGATTAGTTTCTCCACCATCTTATCCCCTGGATCTTGACCGGGGGTCCTTGCTACTCTTTCCATCATTTGGGCCTTTGAAGCCCCTTTGGTGAGCTAGCGTTTCCTTGTGCTAGCTTCTCTTGAGCAATTACTCAATATGTTGAGTCATCCACCATCACCGTGGAAGTTAATAACAAGCACGCCCAACTGAATGTGGAAGTTAATAACAAGCGCACCCAACTGAATGTGGAAGTTAATAACAAGCGCACCCAACTGAATGTGGAATTTAATAACAAGCATGCCCAACTGAATGTGGAAGTTAATAACAAGCGCACCCAACTGAATGTGGAAGTTAATAACAAGCGCACCCAACTGAATGTGGAAGTTAATAACAAGCGCACCCAACTGAATGTGGAAGTTAATAACAAGCTGTGAAGTGCCACAGAACAAGTGACATTTTTGGAAATTGACATCCTGATCTTATATATGATTATGGGGAATGTCTGTAGATTCTTCCTGGACAATGGAATAGAAACACGTTATGTGTAAACACATGTTAAAGTGCCACAAGTCAACGAGTGACACTTTGTATAATATTCTTATGTTTATTATATATGATTGGAGCTATGTATATGACCTGTATACTCTTTATACACTTATAAAACTATGTTACAGTTAATGTGCAGTCGGAGTGAAGAGCAGGCCTGAGCTGAGAGCAAGTCGGCACAGTTTAACCCTGTCCTGTCTGCATAGAATATAGCCAGCAGTCTCCCTCGTCTGCATCCCCTTGAGTTGGGGCGAGTGAGAATGAAGGGGGGGGGCCCCTTCGGAATGCAATCTCTGAGCAGGGTGCTTTCCACAGCAGGTTGTCACACTCTGCGTAGAGTAGACAAGGATAGGTACAAGTGTGTGCATATATATGTGTACACTGTATGCTATATATATATGTACTGTATTATACATGTAAGTGTATCTGTATATATCTGTAGTATTTGTTGGGCTATGTACTATATACTATTGGGCTATGTACTATGTACTATGTACTCATGCTGGAGGTGTGAGTTGCTTTCACCTCAATACTGCTTGGTCTGTACAGATGCATCTGTCTCCCTCCCTCCATGAGCCTGCAGTAGGGAGTTGACCATAACTATGCGACCTTGACAGACAGGGTGTTAAGCTACAGGTCGCCTCTATATATCTCAATCGCCTACTCGAGATATAAACCCGCGGCCGCTCGATATCCCCCGGCGAGGTGCTAAACTCGCCAAGTTCTCGAGTCAATTTACTATTTCTGTCTAGATTACTTCAAGTCACTGGTCTTGTGATATCCAGTTGATATGAAATGTAATCATGAAGAGTTGTTAATCTCTTCTTGTTTGAAATAAACCGAATGTATTGTCTAGGAGAACTATTATATCATCCACCATCACCGTCCTCATTTGTGAGGAATGGTCTGTAATACTGCTCATTTGAAAGCTTGATGATATTACTTCATCGTTTAATAAGTATTACCACTGTACTAACACGTAATCATTGTTTGCACTCCCCGGCCCCTCCTGTCCTCCTCCTCCTCCTCCGTCAGCGGAACCGACCGTCTTGAACCCTGCAGTGATTCAGACGGTCGAGGTCCCACATAAGACAGAGTCAGTCTGGACACAGAGACACCGGAACCCGCAAACAACACCCATCTACATGCATAGTATTTCTTATCAGTACATAGCATATACATATATATATATATATTTTTTAGCTGAAAAGCATTAACCAGTCAATTGATTCAATCTGTATTTCAGGACATAGTCACCTCAGAGGAAATCAGGGCGCGGCTGGTATTTGCTGGCATTGCTGGCAGGAATCAGTCCAAGAACTCAATGGATTATAAAAAGTCATTTTTATTTCAATAAAGTTACAGAAAAAGACTTGAGCGGAAATATCCATTACAGTTTAAAAGAAGTATAACACAAAACATCTCATCTGGCACGGCTTGTGCCCGCAAGCAACATCCTCCTATCTCTCTCTTCTCAGTGTAAAATCTGCCTGTGATCTGGCCAGTTGGCCCTTATAAAGGGCCCCAGATCTCTTCTGCTTATTGGTCCAAATACAGCGCTGTCACCGTGATGTCATTTCACCAGCCAGTCAATGCACGGCTCGTGGGGACTGGCTCTCCTCCCATTCTACTCCACTAGGCCGTAACTCGAAAAGTAATTGTAACATTTTCGCTGGAACAGACTCCCTTTGTTCTCTGCTGTGGAAAGTCCCCTCACTCCCCATCTCACTCAGACCCCACAAAGGGTTAACCAGTTTAATGCGTCTGCCGGCCGGAGAGCTCCGGGAAGAGGCCCTGTCTGTCAAGGTCGCATAGTTATGGTCAACTCCCTACTGCAGGCTCATGGAGGGAGGGAGACAGATGCATCTGTACAGACCAAGCAGTATTGAGGTGAAAGCAACTCACACCTCCAGCATGAGTACATAGTACATAGTACATAGCCCAATAGTATATAGTACATAGCCCAACAAATACTACAGATATATACAGATACACTTACATGTATAATACAGTACATATATATATAGCATACAGTGTACACATATATATGCACACACTTGTACCTATCCTTGTCTACTCTACGCAGAGTGTGACAACCTGCTGTGGAAAGCACCCTGCTCAGAGATTGCATTCCGAAGGGGCCCCCCCCCTTCGTTCTCACTCGCCCCAACTCAAGGGGATGCAGACGAGGGAGACTGCTGGCTATATTCTATGCAGACAGGACAGGGTTAAACTGTGCCGACTTGCTCTCAGCTCAGGCCTGCTCTTCACTCCGACTGCACATTAACTGTAACATAGTTTTATAAGTGTATAAAGAGTATACAGGTCATATACATAGCTCCAATCATATATAATAAACATAAGAATATTATACAAAGTGTCACTCGTTGACTTGTGGCACTTTAACATGTGTTTACACATAACGTGTTTCTATTCCATTGTCCAGGAAGAATCTACAGACATTCCCCATAATCATATATAAGATCAGGATGTCAATTTCCAAAAGTGTCACTTGTTCTGTGGCACTTCACACAAGCGCACCCAACTGAATGTGGAAGTTAATAACAAGCGCACCCAACTGAATGTGGAAGTTAATAACAAGCACGCCCCAACTGAATGTGGAAGTTAATAACAAGCGCACCCAACTGAATGTGGAAGTTAATAACAAGCGCACCCAACTGAATGTGGAAGTTAATAACAAGTGGTTAATCAGTGGTTTTCAGAAGGCTGAGTTACATTATGCCCAGCAACTTTCAAACAACTTTCCAGTCTTGTGGAATATTTTCCACCAACAGCAGTTTAGTTAGTAAGGTAAACTGATATCAGCTAAAACACACACTAAAACACACACCGCGACTCGTGGGCTGGAAGCAATCGTTTTCGTTTTGGTTGGATATAGAGGCAGGCGTGCACCACATATCTGCGTTGTTACCACACTTATCTTTTCTAATGCGAATTAGCCATATTGCGGGGTACAGCCGCACTGATCATCATTCTATAATGAATTCTGATATTCTAATTAAATATATGATAGCTGGTTATACATGCAAGATGGACAATGGAACACTTGAACTGGAAATCTGAAAGGCTGTCGGGTTGGGGAGTGGCTGAGCGACCATGGACGCGATGGGGGAACGGTCAGCTGTCGTCCGCTTCCTTGGGGACGCTGTGGTCATGCTGAGAACCGTACCGAGGCCCTTCTCCTCTCCATACCTCTGCCGGTGGTGACGGAACTGATCTTGGGGTGGAAATGCCTTAAGGTGGGTTCGGGAAACCCCGGACGATATCACGAGCTGTCGCTCGATGGTCGCCTGAAAATGTAGGGCTGGTGCCGAATTGAGGGGGAGGGGCCGGCGACAGGACTTCGGCCTGAATTCGGTATGATGCAGTGTCCTCTGGGGGTGATGGCTGACTGACGAGGATGGAGTGTCGTTCGGCGCTCTCTGCCTGATGGCCTGCGGGGTGACTGCTGGAGATTGGTGTTGAGACTGTGGGATTCACAGTCTCAAGGGTGGGTGTGTGGACTCCACAACTGAATTGGACTCAACAACTGAATAAATTGCTGAATTGAAATAATTAATTGAAATAAGAATATTAGAATAATAGATGAGAAAGTATAAATTGATTGAAATTATGCAAAATGTGACTGAACTAAAACTGGACTGTCTTGAGATATGATTGATATTGTGCAAACTGGACTGTCTTGAAATATGATTGATATTGTGCAAAATAAGACTGAACTGTCTGAGCTGTCTTAAATAGTATTTCAAACATGTACATTGTGCGAGAGTGTCATGCATCGTTTCCATATTTTTCAGATCCTGGTTAATGTTAAATCGACGTCAGTTTATTGTTAGGTTATTTTTTTTGTTTTTATTCCTCTATAAAGTTACGGTAATGAATTTTGATGACTGTTCGAATTGGTAGTGTACCCTCAAATATGTTTCCTGGCTTGTGTTGTATAGTTGTTATTAGCGTTTTACGGGGTTTTAGTCTGATGTGTTAGCCTGGAGGGGCAGAGCCCAGTAAATGCATTGTGGCAGACGCAAGAATTAAAAGATGGACGATTGAAGTGGAAAGAAGAAGACGGTTCACTCCACTCTCTTCCCCTCTGGTCCGTTCCATCATCTGCCCACCTACGATCCCTCCTGTCTAAAGACACTAGACTCTACTGGCGGGATGGAGGCAGTCGTCTCGAAGGACATCCTTCTTCTACTCCTCCTCCCCCGTTTATCCCCCACTGACTGTGCAGGATGTGGAGCTGTCCGTGACTGTGCAGGAAGTGGAGCTGTCCATTGCCACGTATTACCAGGTCGTGATATCCAGATGGGAGGAAGCTATGCCTAGTCTCGCCTCACCGGATGATATGGACTCTCCTGTGCCTGTACCGGGAGAAGAAGCCTCATATTATAGGACTCTGTCTCCTACTCTCTCATCTCTCTGTCCCTCTCATTGACCGCACCAAATTCTCTCTCTCTCCTCTGGGCCCCCAAATTTATGTGGTCACACTCCACAAGCCCAACTAGATTAGTGTTGGTCATTGTGATTAGAAATGTGTCCAGGGATGTGCTGAGATCAAGGACGTTTTTTTTTCCTGGACTTCAGTGTTTGGTATTTTTTGGCCTTTTAACAGGTTCATGCTTAGTGAGGTTGAGGTCTGTGGTATGTGTTTATGATTCATCCGCAGCCTTGTTCTTGCTAGGTGTTGGTAGGAACATTAGAGTGGTCTCCATTCCTGTGTCCTTTAGCAGTAGATATTGTGTAGATCATTTGTTTCCTGTTTTGCCGTGTCATTTTGTTTTCATGCAGTTGTTTTGACAGGGGCGGACCAAGTTCACATTTACTCTGGTGAGGGGGTTGTGGTTGTGGCCACGACCCCCCCGCCGGGCTGTGTGGGGCTGGTTCTCCTCTTCCACTAGATTGTGGTCCGGGCTGATATACGGAGCCACGGATTGCTGTTGTTTGATTTAGGTTGTTTTTATTGTACACTGTTATGTTCTGTTTAACGACTCGCAGTGAGTCTGATGATACTGTGAGCTGCGCAGAGGGCCGTCACCATATGTCGGGACATGGGACGATGTGAGCCTTTTATCCTCCAATTATATCATAGTTTTAAGCAAGTTATTATTCAAGTGTGTTCTTTGATAGGCCGTACTTTCTAGGCCGTGGATTGTCTCTGGAGTTTTTTTTGGCCACATGCAGTGTTTGATGTGACCAGTGGAGAAGTTGATGATTGTGCCATTTCTCTATTGACTCTTGTGGGTCGGCCGGTTGGGTGTGTTTTTTATTATGTGGTTGTTTGTTGATAATTTTGCTTAAGGTCCTTTTGCTTAAGGTCCCCCTTCTATTTAATTTTTCCCTACATGTAGGTAGGGAAGGGGGGACTGATGAAATATGACACGTATCATGTAATTTTATAAGCAGAGACATTCTCCCATCACTACACTATATAAAGCTTGTTTACGTCTCTCTCTCAGACAGAGGGCCACTCACAGATCAGTGACCTGCAAGCTGACCCCTGGTGCATGGTTCCGTTCCTCTCACACAAGCATATACCAGATACACACACACTTACACATAGGACAAGCTCACACACACATCCACACCCTCAAAGCACACACACACACAAACCTACACACACACACCCTTGCTCTCAACGCGCACACAGCACCCACCAGATTAGCCGGATCACATAATTCAACAAAATGCCACAAGCCAAATAATATACGACCAGGTCATCCAGTGGTCACATATTCCAGTCTCCATTAATCACAGATCGTTATCATAGAGACACACACGCACAAACTTGCACGTAAATGTGTGTTCCACGCACTCATGCACGGCGGACATACTGGCTGACCAATACACACAGACACACAACGTGCACGCAGGACGAAGACCACAGCCACACTGGTCGATTGGGGGACCAATAAAACACCCTGACAGAGAAGGGACTGGACTTCACTTCTTTAACTTCTTCTGCTTTGACTTCTACTGGACGGACTGACTGGACTGGACGGACTGACTGGACTGGACGGACGAGACTGCTGGACTGACTCACAATGACTTGACTTTTATCCTTCCTTTTATATACTCAACCGGCCGGTTGTAACAATCTAGATTTCAAATTGTACCTTGCTATATTCACCTTGTATAAATACTTTGCTTATTCACTTTTATATTACATTGCTTGTTAAACTTTTTATAATAAATACCTTCAAAAGTGTTTCATCTCTTATATCTTTATGTATCTTTTACAACTTTCACGTTTGAGTCTAAAACGTGACAGTATACACCTACAAACACAACACTTGTTAAAGAGAGGGGCAATCTCCAGTCATATTGAGAAGTCAACTTTTTAAGCCTGTGACTGTGGTTTCCGTCCTGAACATACCTGAGGCTGAGCAACTTACATTTCAAAAGGGAGAGGGAGAGAGAGAGATCACCGCTTCTTCTCGGGGTTATCATAAACGTGGGAGGCCCTGCCACCTACATGGAGGGGCACACAACATGCTGAACCACATCGTACAGTGGGAGGCCCTGGCACCTACATGGAGGGGCACACAACATGCTGAACCACATCGTACAGTGGGAGGCCCTGGCACCTACATGGAGGGGCACACAACATGCTGAACCACATGGTACAGTGGGAGGCCCTGCCACCTACATGGAGGGGCACACAACATGCTGAACCACATGGTACAGTGGGAGGCTCTGCCACCTACATGGAGGGGCACACAACATGCTGAACCACATCGTACAGTGGGAGGCCCTGGCACCTACACGGAGGGGCACACAACATGCTGAACCACATGGTACAGTGGGAGGCGCTGCCACCTACATGGAGGTGTGCCACACAACACGCTGAACCACATCGTACAGGGCCTGAAGCGCCTGCGTTTGTCTCGGGTCTCCCTGGAGGAACAGAGGAACATCCTCATCACCCATTCTCCCTCCCAGGTGATCCGTTTTTCTCTCTCTCTCTCCCTGGTGGCTCAGAGGATTTGTTGCCGGTCCCAGTGAGATGACAGTTCTGGGTCTCGCTGAGCACGGGGGGCGCTGTGTGAAGATACTGTGGGGTCTTTCCGTCTTCTTGAAAGCCCTCAACAGGTGGGTTAAAGGAACATGGGAAAGGTGCCTACTGTCTTCTTCAGAGTCAGACAAGAAGATAGATACCAATTTCCTCTCTCTGTGTGTTCGGTAGGCAGCTATTCGGCGGCAGCGCGTCGAAGTGTCCTTGAGCATGTGTGAATGTGTGAGTAGAGGGGGCGAATGTGAGGCAGGCGTTGTAAAGCAATTTTGGATAAAAGCACTATATTAATGCAGTCCATTTACCAATAAGCCGTCAGTCTTATTGACCAATAAGCTGTAAGACTTTACTGTCATCTCTCAATGAAAAGAAGAGTTGACTGCTTCTGGGCCTTTGGACCACATCACCGGTGGTTGACGTCTAGGCGAGCCACAGGTGTTGTCTGCTTAGATACCTGACAATCGATATACCGTTTAGGCAGCATGGGGCTCTGAGGATGGCAATGTTGATCCATCCGTCCGAGCATTAAGGTGGCGTGTGCTGACAATGGCAACATCACTAGCGGGCGGGGCTTATAGACTTGTTAAATGCGGAACATGTCTTTGATGCTTTGATTCCCGACACGTTGCACAAGGCACTTTATATCAGATGTTATAGATATTCTCCCTCCCTGTTTCAGCCTCAGATCGACCTGCGATGCAATGCCGGTCTCGGTATGCAATCCTACCGCTTAATCAATATACACCTGGAGCACTGATGTTAAACATTTATGCCAGCAGAGAATTGATAGAGGGCCTAATATCTGTGTAGCTGCTCAGCCCCCCCCCCCCCCCCCCCCGGACAGCCAGCTGTGCTTGTGCTATCAGAGTTGAGCAGACACTCTCACGCCCAGCCATTTCAAACACTCACAGGGTGTTTTATAACAAGCGTGTTCAGCCTCTGGAATGAATACCTGGGACGCCTTTTTCATCCGTCTTCTCCTTCTCACATTTCACATAATTGGATTTCTCTCTCCTTTACCCCTTTCGCTCCATACGCAGTCTGTAAGCGTGAAGGCTTTCGACGGCGTGCGATTGTTTGCACTACAGGCTTCGTCTGTACTGTATGCTCACAGAGCGATTGATATTTATTTATTTAGAAATGCAATTAGAGGATAAACCCCTTGAGATACAACATCTAATTTTCAAGAGTCCTCAGGAGCAGAACGAGGAAAGAACAGACATTAAAAAAAGAAAATCCACATAATAACATAAAAAGGCATGCCATACATGTATACATGTACATACATACACATTATGACATACACATACTAGCATACACATAAGGGCTCTCCCACCATCCCAAACAAAACCTACTACATCTGTTACAAGTGTCATCTGTACAGGAACATTTAAATAAGTGAACAGACCAAAGGACACCATGTCAAAGTACCAAGTCTACTTGTGAACTGAAGTGAAGGTAAATACAACCAAAAACAAGAATCTGTAGATTTTTAGATAAACAAGCAAAGAAGTCTGAATTAATTAAATGGCAAATTATTCCAGTCTGATGGTACTTTAAAGGTACTATATATAACATGTGTATGTGGAATGAGCTTTTAGCAAGGTTGATTTAATGATTTATCATTTACATTTGTTTTTGTATGTACTGTATTGTGAATAATAATTTTTTTTTTTATCCATGCTCTGTCATTTATCGATTAGGGTGAAGTCCAGCAGGATCCACCAGAAGTCTACCACATTCAACAGCCCAGAAGAGAGTACTGCAGAGTTCAGACTCCCACTCACTGTGCAGCTGAATAGTCCTGAGCAGACAGCCACCCACAGAAACCCATCTATTGCCCTGGCACCCAGCTGGACACCCAAAGTGCCTTCCACACTTTTTCAACTCATAAGTGGGGAATAATTGTGTTGTATTTTTGCACCGCTTATTGTAAAATAAATGACAGCATTTCTCAGTTTGAGTTATCTTATTTATTTGTGCTAATCTGCCATGTGTGGGCCTAATCATTTGAGTTGTACAGTGAAATGTCTAATCACAGATAATGACTACACAGCTTATGGTCATAAAACAAATTGAACATTTATATACACGCCCACACGCTGCACACGCCCACACTCATGGCCACTAAGGAAAGGTCACTTTAAGAATAGTATAGTATAACTTGAGATTGTATAATATAGCATGTACAGAAAGACCCAGTGCCTCATCCGTAGCTAACAGTGTATTGCACTACCACAGGACCTAGCATGTCCTACCATGCTCTGTAAATAACTCATGTGCAGATACCGATATGCCCTACTCTGTTTACTTGTTTTATTGCACAATGTCGTTCTATTGGATTCTATTATATGTTATTACTATTGTATTATGCACATCGTTGCGGGCAAGACCACCCGCATTTCATTGTATACTCGTATGCCGTGACAAATAAAACTCTTGACTTGACTATAAATAATCTAGAAGGTATTGTACTAAACTGCCATGTGTGTTACAAGTTCTGTGGTCACATGTAACGTTCTGTGAACAAAGAGATGTAAGAAGAACACAACACAACTGTAATCAAACATGTATTTGTGTGATTAGGTCTCTCCAGGCCAGGATGTGTTACATACGCTTAGTATGTATCCACAGAGTGTGTGATCAAGACTAATGGTATGTATCAACAAATAAGATAAGATATTCCTTTATTGATCCCCTTGGGGAAATGCAGGCATCATAGCAGCATGGGGGAGGGGGGGGGGGGGGGGGGGTAGAGGTACATTGTGAAAGTAGAAGTCATAAAATTATAGTGCAGTGGGGAAATAAAAAAAGAAAATAGGCAGTGTAAACAATATAACAAACTCTTGAGTATGTGCATATGAGCAAGTAGGCAAGTAAGTCAAGGTGCAGATGAGGGTATGTAGGAGTGAGTGGGAGTCTGAACTCTGCAGTACTCTCTTCTGGGCTGTTGAATGTGGTAGACTTCTGGTGGATCCTGCTGGACTTCACCCTAATCGATAAATGACAGCATGGATAAAAAAAAAATTATTATTCATAATACAGTACATACATGAAGGCAATATATTTGGAATGCAATTCATCAAACTGGCTAAACAATGAAGACACTTGTATGCTCTTTGGTCATAGACCTGGGCCCCGTTCCATGTACGTGGTTCAACTAAGTCGATCAACATGTCCATTATCCAGCTTCAGTTAACCCGATGTTCAAAGCCGGGATTTTCCTGTTTCACAAAGGAGGATTCAGTCTCGTTAACTCAAGCCAGACTTGAGAGTCAGGCTCAAGTCAGGCTAGATGCGCGCTCCCGTTTTAGGTGGAAAGCCAGCACGTATCGATGGCAGAGACCCTGATTCTCAACGGCATTGATTGATTAATTGATTTAAGACTTTATTGACAGATTGCAATAGGCTCAATCGCCTCGCCGACAAGTTAAATGCGTTATCTATAGGCTAATTCTAAGTCCCTCATTACCTCAATCAATCAGATTATATTTCTTTAAACTTGCCTGCTGAATTGAATAATCAAATGAGATCTTGCTAGCGAAAATAACTAGTTAACTGTTATACAGAATTACGAGACGGCTTTCTTACCCATTGATTGATGTATAGTCAATGTTTAACTTATCTCTACTGTGGTCCAACGGGTTGTTCTTTTGACTTCCACACGGACGACCGGGGTTCAAGACCGGGGTCCTTCTTTTTGCAATATAGGAATAATTCAATTTGGTGCACGTTGAGAGCTATATAAAGAATGACATCCTCAATGCATGTAGATTTATAATATTTTAACTTAAAACCAGGCTACTTTGGCGTATAATCATTAATATTATATTCAAAAAAATCACATTGGAAACACGGGGATTTGAACCCGGATCGCTAGGTTGGGAGACATGAGCGCTACCGCTGGGCCACTGTGCCAGATGGGATAGATTCATTGTTCATACATTAATGAACGAGAGACCCGTGTTTAGAATATCCCTTATTTTGAATGAAGTTTTATTTCTTCATCCTCATTCATTCATGTGACGTCAACGGCTCATTCAATTTCTCAAATCCGTCAAACAGCGCATCTCATCAGACATCTTAATCCCAGTTACAATTAAAATAACCACATCATGTGTACGTCGCACGAGCGAGCGCCACCGTCGCCACGGTATATATAACGTGCATTATTTAGGACAAAGTGAATTTAATATCAGCATTTTGGGTCTATTTTACATTTCAAAAGCCCCCTCTGGAAGAATGGAGCACAAAAACGTAATTCAGAATGGTATAATGCAGATCGTAGACTGTGGAAATAGTTTCAGGAAACGGGCTGTCACTTCTTTGCGGGGGCGTGGCGATAGTTCAGGCTAACTTGAACTTGAACTCTGCTTTCGACCAGGCTCAAACTTTTGGATATGTTGTCATGGTGATTTGGGAAATCCTGGTACATGAAATCGGAAAGTCAGGCTAACCGAGTTATCCAGCTAAAGTTATCCGGCTAACTCGGTTATCCCGGTACATGGAACGGGGCCCTGTTCATATGACCTGAACTCCTGAGTAAACAAAATAGGTTAGCCAATTTACGAGTAGCCTAATGTAGTCTAGTTTATTATGTAACGCTAGCCCCTTTCGTGACTGATGCACGCCAACAGGGACTCGTCCAAACCCTGTTGGCGTGCATCACAGTCATGAAAGGGGCTAGCGTTACATAATAAACTAGTAATAATAATACCACAAGTGTGGATTCACTCACACAAACCCTGTTGGCGTGCATCACAGTCACGAAAGGGGCTAATGTAATGCCAGTCAGCAAGCAAAAGTAGCATTGAATCAAAAGGGATGCATGGACCGCTGAGGATTATACTAGGATAGTCCAGCAAAGTTACGTCCTATTCACAATCTCACAATATTCGCTAACGTTAGACAGATGGAATACAGTCTTCCATCTAAAAACATAAATGAATGCCAGTGTGACTTTCTCCGATGGATGGGATGGCCGTATCCTTCAGAAAACGTTGCCATGGAAGGCGGCTGGGTGGCGCAGCGGACATTGTGCTCGTCACCAACGCACGAGACACCGGTCTCGAATCCGGCTGTCAGCGTTGCCTCCGGCTTGGGCCGGCCGTCATACTGACTCAATTGGCAGAGTCAGCGGGAGGGAAGTCGATGGGTGGTAATCTGGTCATTGTAAACAGCACCTCCTACAGGTCGGTCAGGGCGCCTGCACAGCAAAGACAGGAGATGGCGGGGGCAGTTTGAGCCTCACACACGTTACACCTCGCCAATGAGAGTCCGCGTTGGCAGGTGAAAAAGAAGTGGCTGGCTGCCTCCACATGTATCGGAGGGGACATGTGATGGGCTTCTACCCTCCCTACGACCGGCCAGTGGGGGGCACATGCGAGCAACGATCAGGACAGGGGAGGGAGGATTGACACGAGAGGAAATTGGGATGGGAGAAAAATCACAGAAAAAGGAGGAGAAAAAGTAGGCAAAAAAAAAGAAGAAAACGTCGCCATGGTTGACTAGGTAGCATTTTTTTCACAATAGTCGTCTTGTGTGAAAATGCTCTGAGCAAACACATGCGTTCTTGATTATTTCCATTGGTGCGTTGGAATCTATGTTCAGAGCAAGTAGCCATAACTTCATTCGGATCCTTTGAATGAAACGAAAATGTAAACACTGGCCTCGATGTTAGAAAGTAGCACTGGCAGTGTTGGGAAAGTTAACTTTTTACATGAACTAGTTCAGTTCACAGTTCACACATTTTTAAATGAACTAGTTCAGTTCATAGTTCATAATTCATAATGTTTAACTAAAGTTCATGGTTTCAAAAATGAACTAATTTATAGTTTATAGTTCTTTTTTCAATACGTTGCTGCGAGCTATTATTTGTCAAATTTATTGCCACAACCCAGAATACTGGCATTTCCATACCGCTTTGCTGCCGTCCATTCAGTCCACACTAGTAGCAGCTGCAGCTTTCATCTCTACAGTATATTTTCAAAAACATGAGGAAAAACCTGCTGCTTGAATGGTCTTTATTAAGTATAATAATCTTTAAAAAAGTTAATATCAGGAAGGCAGCAGGACCGGACGGCATCCCCGGCCGCGTCCTAAAAGTCTGTGCCGACCAACTGGCCCCGGTATTCACTGACATCTTCAACCTGTCCTTGGAACAGGCTGTCATCCCCACCTGTCTGAAGAAGTCCACCATCATCCCTGTACCCAAAAAATCTACGCCCGCTTGCCTCAACGACTACCGCCCTGTAGCCCTCACCTCCATAGCCATGAAGTGCTTTGAGAAGCTAGTGAAGGGCTACATCTGTTCCTCCCTCCCCATCAACCTGGACCCTCTGCAATTTGCATATCGCCCCAACAGGTCCACGGAGGACGCCATAGCCCATGTGCTGCACACAGCAGCATCACACCTGGACAAGAGGCAGGGGAACTATGTGAGAATGCTGTTCATCGACTACAGCTCAGCATTCAATACCATAGTCCCCTCCAAACTCATAGCCAAGCTCAGGGACCTGGGCTTGAACTATGACCTGTGCCAGTGGGTCTTGGACTTCCTGACGGGCAGACCCCAGGTGGTAAGAGCCGGCAACTGCACCTCCTCATCCATCACGCTCAACATAGGGGCCCCCCAGGGCTGTGTTCTGAGCCCCCTCCTCTACTCCCTGTACACACATGACTGCGTAGCACAGCGGAACAACAACACCATCATCAAATTTGCTGATGACACAGTAGTGGTGGGCCTGATCTCTGCCAACGACGAAAGGGCCTACCTGGAAGAGGTAGAGAACCTGTCACAGTGGTGTCAGGAGAACTGCCTCTCCCTGAACGTCAGCAAAACAAAAGAGATGATTGTGGACTTCAGGAGGTCGGGGGTCAATGACTACAGCCCCCTCAGCATCGACGGGGCACCGGTTGAGAGAGTGAACAGTTTCAAGTACCTCGGAGCCCACATATCCGAGGACTTGACATGGACCACACACATTGACAGTGTTGTGAAGAAGGCACGACAACGCCTCTACTTCCTCAGGCGCCTAAGGAAGTTCCAAGTCAGTCAGAAGATCCTTAGGAACTTCTACTCATGTACAATAGAGAGCATCCTGACCGGCAACATCACCTCCTGGTTTGGGAATAGCACTGCACAAGACCGTAGCAGACTACAAAGAGTGACACGTTCAGCCGAACGCACAATTGGAGGGGGGCTTCCCACCCTCCAGAACATTTACAACAAGCGGTGCAAGGGGAAGGCTAAGAGAATTATTAAGGACTCGAGCCACCCGAACAACTGCCTCTTTGAACTGCTGCGGTCAGGCAAGCGATACCGGAGTCTTAAGGCGAGCACAGAAAGACTAAGAAGAAGCTTCTATCCCCAGGCCATCAGGCTGCTAAACGAACAATAATCGCTAAACGAACAATAATCACTATGCAACAACCATCAAATGCACACAGCACACACACCCACACGCACACACTCACTCAAACAAACAACACACTGCAGCACCCACTCTCCACACTTTAGACCACACAAACACACTTACACTTTATATTTATTGATAAAGGATTTGCACTACAACTCGTACACCTACTGTGAATTGTACCTAAATTGCACCTCGTCCCATTTCTCCATTTCTGCCTTGCACTATATAGTATTGTATATTAGTACACTGCACAGTATTGTATATTGTATGGTAACTACGTCTATTCTGCATCGAACATTGTACATATGTCTAAACTGAACACTGTGACCTCTTTTTTTTACTTCTAATTTTACTATGTTTTTATTTCATACTTATCTTGTCTTGCACAGTCTCTGGAGCGCAACAGTAAGAAGCATTTTGTACAAAAGTATTCTGTACTTCTGTATGACAACTATTAAAGAAACTTGAAACTTGAAACTAAATATACTTAAAGTACCAAAAGTGAAAGTAGTCATTGTGCAAACATATAACATATAAACATGTGCCGACATAACTCTGTACTAACACAACACGAGGTAGGAACCAGGCTGAGGTATGAAACTAAGGTTGTACCTCAAAGTTCAATATTCAAAGTGCAAAACATTTACTGACTTTAACTAAAACTCTTTTAAATGCTCATACGTCGTAGAGTCTGACTCTGAGCGAGTGCAGAGCCTTCTGAAAGTGCGAGTGCTGCTGCTCTACTACCAGACTCCCCGAAGCTCCGCCCAGAGCGGTTGCCAGATTGGGTGGTTTTCCGCATTATTTTAAAGCCTGTTCACGTGTGTTTTAACTGGGTTTTCGGCTGAAAGGCATATGAAATCTGGCACACTTTTGAACGCCGTTATAATATAGTGCTGAGAATGAACGCACTTTTGAACGCCGTTATACATCGCTGAGAATGAACGCGTTCTCAATTACGTTCATCTAGCGGAAATACAGTACGTTCAGTTCACGTTCGCCCAAAATACGAACGCGTTCACGAACGATCGTTCATTGAACGCGTTCAGGTACATCACTGAGCACTGGTGACGTGAAATCACTGCGCCCAGACAGCAGTGGTTCGGCAAAAAATAGTATATCTGCTTAGAAAACGGAAATGTCTAATTCAATTATTTTTTATTTCTCCACGTGGTAAATACACAGGTCACAACATGTTTACAGGAACGTTTTGGAGTTGTATTTCGATTGTATTTGGAGTGTATTTCGTGACTGTTGGGAACTAGGCTAAAGGTGTAACCTACTTCCAGTGAATGACACTAAGCTAGGCTAACAGTGCAGGCGTTCCCAATGCCTAATGCATGCATAGAGACGACAAAGGTATGTATCTTCTTGTCTAACTCCAGGGAAGATGTAAAATAAGCGAATTTCCCAAAATGTTGGAGTGTTCCTTTAACAGGTTTATGCCCAACAAGTAGTTGTTGGTTATGACATATTGGCGAGTCGAGGTGCCATGGGCACTTGACAGCACAAGACCTCTGTACATTACGCCATGTTTGAATCACATGGGATATGATCGGGCCATATCGTAATTGGCATTTTGATATAGGGGTGTTGGAGTATACTACATCTTGTAATCTTTGCGGTAAGACTGCTGCTGTCTCTAAGGTACGCCACAACACAGCAATTGGATCAAACCAGCTTATCAGGGATTTCTTCTCAGCAAGAAGGACCAGAAGTATAACTTAAAATCAGGGATTGCTAAACCCCCATCCTGTTTCCTACGTTGAGTGGTGGTTCTATTAATTCTTGGACGTTTGTTGTTCAAAATACATTTAGATATCATAGTTTGTATCTTGTGCCATTGGTCTATTGGAGGGTGTAAGGGGAGCATTGAGCTGACAAAGTTTATGCTGGGTAGTACATTCATTTTAACGACGGATGCTCGGGCCTGTAATGAGTTAGGAAGGATCGACCATCTATTTACATCTTGGCGTATTTTATTATATGTGCCTGTAAAGTTATATCTAGTTGTCTGATTTAGGGGTGGGGAAAATCTCGATGCCTAGGTATTTAAAGTGTTCAACCATGGGGATGTCGGCCGGTAGTTGCACCGCTTTGGCCAACTCATTCAGAGGTAAACAAGCTGATTTGGGCCAATTAATTTTGAAGCCTGATAGGATAATTGATAGTATAATTCTAAATTCCAAGAAAACCGAGGTCATAATGTATAACATCCTCCCGGATCATCCACCTCTAATGACAACAGGAGGCACTGCTCTAAAGTAAGTTGGTGATTTCAAATACCTGGGCTTGTGGGTCAACTCGTCCGAGATGCATGGAGGATCGGGATGACTGGAAGCCAGTGTTAATTTTGGCAGCTATTTTCATTTTAGTTTTAGTCTTAGTCATGTGTCAAGTGCTCCTTTTTCGTTTTCATCATATTTAGTCATCTGCATTTATTTTTCGTTTAGTCAGTTTTAGTCAACTAAATGTCTGAGCATTTTAGTCTTAGTCAGTGTTAGTCTCGATTTTGTCTTTTTAGTTTTTGTCTAGATTTAGTCGCAGAAAACTGATGATTTTTGTCTAGTTTTCGCTAATGAAAAAAAGGCATTTTATATTTTTATATTGTAAATAATGCAATTCTATTTATTAAGTATAATCTAGCCGAAACCCTATCAGCTGATTCACAATAAGTTCAGTAGAAGGCTAGAAGCCCAATAGTAACCAAACATTCCTTGAAATGGTCAATAGATTCAGAAATAGTCAGACATGGAATGGAACATATTCTGAAATTGCTTATTTTAATTTTTTTTAACCAACAAAGGAACATTAGGATAGTGTAAATACACAGTACACACTGATTGCAATTGTCACTGGGACCTACTGTACAAATTTCACACACGTCACACACACACATTCCCTTTTGTCCCTCGAGTCGTACCGTAGATCGCTGACGTCACTTTAAACTTAAAATGGCGGCCCCCATCAGAGCATTCGGCTAACAACATTAGCTTAGCGAACCTGCCACAGCACTTCTATGTGCATAAAGTGTGGTAACAAAATATCACAGCCTCTAAGACTGGGAGCGTTATAACTCTACTGAGCATGTACCCAACATTATATGAAAAATAAAAAGTCATTACGACGTTTTAGTGCACTTCAAGCACTAAAGGGATTCATAACTTATAGCAGGGTCAATCTCAGTGTTAGTACTCATCTGTTTCTTTTCTTTTCATACCTTTTTAAGTGAACGTGGTCTTGTCCTTGTTGTATCCATGTGTAATGTTGATAGTAGTGGGTGTACACAGATGAAAGAGAGCAAGTCTGTGTCTGGGATATAGGTCCCGACTCCCAGGCTCTTAGCCTAGCCATCCTCTCAGCCTCTGTCGTCTTAAATGCTATGTTCTTTTGGTAGAACTGTTCGGCTGCCGCAGGAGTGTTGAGAGAGTAGCAGATTCCGGTCATGGTTATAAGCTGTAGTCACGAGAGACCTGGGACGCGGTTTTTAGCCTCACGTATGTAGCTTGGCTTTTAGCCATAACCGCTGCTGAGTTTAACCCGGAAACGGAAATGGGAAATGCTGAAATAATAACGTGAATTATTCTAAAAGTTATAATTATTTTGTCTCATCTTGTTTTAGTCAACATAAATTAAGAGAGAATTCGTCATGGTTTTTGTAAACTACATTTTTGTGTCCTCAGTTGTGGTCAACGATATTTAATTAATAATTTAGTGACGTTGGCATCACATGGTGTTCAATAACGTGACGTCACGTCTCGTTGTCGTCGCGGGAAAAAGCTTCATTGACGAAGATCTTTCGTCATCAAATTCGTTGACAAAATTAACACTGCTGGAAGCACCGATGGAGGGCCCGTCCGAGGACAGCCTAGATAGTGTGGGATATTCGTGGATATCCTGAAGAAGAATTTTCTCAGTCAACCGAGGTTTGGATAATAACAAGGTTTATTAACCAAACAGATAGAAATATACATAGTACATAGAGAGAATGGCTGAGGCTCTCGCCCCAGGTGATCAGCTGAAATGACCCAGGTAAAAAGCCCTGGATTGTTCTCGGGAGGAGCCCTATATAGTTAAAAGGGGGGGGGGGGTGGTCCCATTTGATCAAATGGGGGAGGGGGGGGGGACACAGGATAGATACAGGGGAGGGGAATGGTGGGGGAGGGGGGGGACACAGGATAGATACAGGGGAGGGGAATGTCTTTACATGAGAGAGTTGGGGAATCATTCTATTATTCCACAATAGGGAGGGGTTTTTCATAAAAATGTGTAAGTCGTCCACATAAATAGCAATTTTGTGTGGGGTATCTTTGATTGTTATAGGGATGATTTCTTCTGTTTGTCTTATAAATTGGGCTAATGGTTCGAGGGAAAGCGCGAAAAGTCCGGGACTCAGAGGACAACCCTGTCTAGAAGATCTAGAGACCGGGAAGAGTGGGGAGCATATTTTGTCATTCTGTCATTATCATTGCTGACGGTGAGGCATAGTTTTCTTTCCAAGTCCCATAGCCTCCCACACCATCCAAATATATGACCATTATAGTCTATCGAAGGCTTTCATGGCATCCAAAGACAGAACTATGGCCGGAGTTATATTGTCCTTACTGTTGTCAATTACATGCAATAATCTTCTAAGGTTATCTGCGGCTAAGCATTCCAGCCGGGTGTGTTACCCCTCTGCATCTCAACGATTGCCTCTCTGAGTTCCATAAGAGTGATTGGTTTCCCTTATTCGCCGGCCTCCTCCTTGGATAACTTTGGTCTTTTAAGCCCGCTGGAAAACGCCTCAAATTTGGATGATCAAAATGTACCTCTGAGCTATATAGTTGTGAATAAAATTACCTAAAAGTGTCATTGATCTTTTTTTAATCCATTGTTACTACTCCTTGTTGTGTCCTGATTGAGGGGATATACGACAATTTATCACTCGTGCAAATTCTCATTGCTAGTAAATGGCTGGGTCTAGAACCATGTGTAGACACCTGAATATGTCTGACAATAATTCAATGTGTCTAACGCTAATTGTTTGCATTCCCTGTGTTCGCGAGGACGTTGTGTAACCGGCTGACCGCTCTTGATCCTCCCTATCCTAACATTGACACTTAACTTGCTGACCTCTCTTGATCCTCCCTATCCTAACATTGACACTTCATAGTGGGACAGGATACAGGTGCCGCCAGGGGGAGCTGGGGACGACGTTGGGCAGGGAGACACAGGTGAAGAAGGATGGGCTCAGGGCGCAGCGCCGACGGAGGAACTTCCTCTTCATCGTTTTCCAGAGAGGGAAGAGGACGCACGGAGCTGGAGCTCCGGACATCAAGCATGCAAGATATAAACCCAGTTACGAAGCGGGTTAGTAATGAGTATGCAATAGCTTAGCTTTTAGTTAATGCGGAAGAGACATTGTGAACGAAGAAGCAGACGAGCTACTGCCGAAGAGTGTGGTAGATATTGCCCACATTGCGTTTTAGCTGAAGTATATGCGTCATGACAGGGGGTTCACCACGACCCACAGCTTAGCTTCAGTTAGGCTAGCACCACAGTTTAGCCCGCGTGTCGCCCCACCCCTTCAGCCCAGCCGCGGACATCACTACACTGCACGCTCCTCCAGCCCTTCTGATCCGTTACCCCAGCAGTCACCTGCCCAAAGTCTAACCAGCCCCGCTGCCTGCTATCACGGGACCTCTCGACGGCCATCTCACCACACGGACGGTTGGTGGTGGGAGCAGGCCCGCGAGTACAGCGAGTGCTCCGAGTGCTGAAACTTTATCAGTAGACATTCTCTCTGTGCGGCGCGGGCTCTCTAAGGGCGAAGAGAAACAGTGCTTTGAACTGACACTGATAACAGTGTTTAGGGGCGCCCGACCTTTTATTATTTTGGGGAAAAGCCGGCTATAGATAGGACTTTTATTTGCAACGTGGGCCCACTGTCATTTTGGTTGAGCGTGATCATAATGTGTGTTCTTTTACAAAAATCCCATTGAATAACTCCTTTATTCCCCTCCCTCTTCCTCTCCTTGCTCCCCACCTACGGAGAAGCGGAACAGTATATAAACCCTTAAAGGGAAGGTGTTATTACTGTGTCTAGCCCAGTGTGGGAAGCACTTTAGTCTGACTTATAGAGCGAGAGCACTAGGTGCCCAGGGCGGAAATAACTTTAATCATTGTGTAATCAATTGTAACTTGCATCAGACTTCCAGTAAAGGACAGTTAATGGGACCACTGTGTGCATGTCTGTTAATGTGCATTTTATTGAACCCTTTCCTTTCCGGGTAATGCTCATTACAATTTAACCCTTTCCCCACCCCCTGCCTATAGTTCATTGTGAAAGGTCTCCACTCATCATTCAGGAAGGGTACTGCTTTGGGGAGCGAATATATCATCCATCTTTACTGCCATCGGGTGTGGGAGGGCCCAGGAAGTGTTGAGGGAAGTGTGGGGAGCTACTGCTGATCGCCCTGGAGGGCAAGAAGGACCAGCGCACCATCCCTAGGTTAGTGAATCCTAGGCCCCATCCACGCCTGCTGCTCGACCTCCACTTCAACATTCCTGGCCTACAGTCGGGGACTCAGCTGGACCCAGCTCTGCTGCGTTCTCGCTACCAGGTGGCCGTGTACATCCACTCCCATAAAGCAGGGATAATCCACCCTGCTACACATGGAAGTAATAATTTTGTCTCGTCCTGTGTATTACAAACTCGGAGCGTTGTCTAAGTATGGAGTTTATTTCTTTTTTAACTATCTTCCGTTGTGTGTTTGTTTGTTCATTGTAGTTAGACTGCAATGAAGCGTATAGGTCCGAGTATAGTGTTTCCAATTCTTCGCGTTTATTTAAATGTACTTTAGGTACATTGGAAGCGAAAAGTTTGACATGACTTCTGACAAAGCCCTTCACTGCATTCCATAAAACTCTAGGGTCCTCCATCGTGCCAATGTTAATCCTCAAAAATTCCATTCGTTTTTCTCTGAATTCTGTACAAAAGTCCTAGCTTTTTAACAAGGATGAATTAAACCGCCATCTGGGAGCCCTTGTGGTTAGCTTACCAATCGATGCTGTAAAATAAATCCCTTTGTGATCCGAGAGGGCTAAGAGAACCAGCGAGACATCGAAATTGTCAAATAAATTAGGAGACGAGAATAAGTAGTCAATCCTAGAAAATGTTTTGTGCCTGGCTGAAAGGCAAGAGTAGTCCTTTAATGTAGGGTTGACTAGGCACCATAGGTCAGTGAGACCAGTATCATGGGCCCATGCCCTAAGGCGTACGGTTCTATGGTGTCCTTACCAGCTCAATCACAGTCTGGTATTGGACAGGAAGGCACTCCAGCGAGTGATTAAAACTGCTCAGTACATCTCAGGAGCAGCCTTCCCCTCATTACATGACATCTACTCTACCAGGGCCACCAGGAGAGCACACAATATCATAAAGGACAGTACAGACCCCCAGCAGAGAGTCTTCAATCTGCTGCCATCAGGCGATACAGGAGTCTGAAATCCAGGACTACAAGGCTGACAAACAGTTTTTACCCACAGGCCATCAGGCTTGTGAATGCTACTGTAGCTCCCAGCTAGCCCCCCCCCCCCTCCCTTTCTTTTAATTTGTTTAACTGTGACCCCCCCCCCTCCTCTTTTTTGCTTTTGTGCCAGGCAGACACTTTTAACTGCTACTGTGACCCATTGTCACCTCCATATTTGTATTGTAAATGTAACAGAGTTAGAAATTATATTTGTTTGCATGTGAATTTTATCTAAATTGAGAAACATCATACCGTATTTCTTTTGGGAGCCACCTGTGACGCGTTGAGGTCATTGTATATCGCGCTGCATGTCCCTGTGGGGACACCGTACCTACCCAGCAGTCTTGTACCCGTCTGCTGAGGTAGGTTCCCCTTTGAAGTGTAGCTCCACTATATCACTATTTCTGGTTAGAATTTGTCTAAACATTAAACTGTAATAACATTTTGTGCATAACGCTCACTGTATTACATAATGTAATGATAACTGTGTTGGTTTGACCGCTGGTATTGGTTCTATGTGTGTGTGTTGCGTTTTACAAACGTTAGAACTGGGGAAGCGTGCTATGGCACAAACACTTTCTTTGTTACATTAATCTCGAGAAGGAATTTTTTTTTTTTTGATCAAATTTTTTTATTGACATTCTCACGAAACAAGACAACACATTAACCACAATCACAATACATAGAACTTCACAAGAAAATAACAAAAACAATAATAATAATACAGACTAACAATTATACAGACAAGAGAAAAGAAACCAGAGTTCAACCTACTAAATTAATTCCAAGGGGTACTATCTAATAAATGGTCTTTCCCAGTGTTCAGCCCCGATTCCCGGCCGTGTGACCCCATATTAATAAAACGTACATCTCCAACCCACCACAAGGACCATTTTTTGGGGGAACACGACCTGAAAACAGAGCAATGAACCTTCATGAAAAAACAAAAACCTGTAGAGGTGTTCCATAGACTCACAGAGACCGTGTAAAAGTGGCCAAACAGTGAAGAAATAGTTAAATAGCTGCCCCCCCATAATATCCCCAGCTAAACTCAAGATGACAAGACAAGGGACAAGACAGACAAAAACATTTCCTCCTCCCCCTCCCAAGAGACCGCCGGACTCACCCGAACACGCACCCCAACCCCGCTCAGCCGCACACTGCGGTCTTTACCTTCTCAGCTGCTGCGAACCACAGGTCAATTCCAGCCTGCCCCACCCCAATCACCCGGGCTGTGGATATCTCAAGATAAATCACATCCAATAGAGTTAGGGACCAGTTAATCATTGTAAGCTTCTCAGGCTCCTTCCATCTCATTGCTATTAGCTTCTTCGCTGCTGTGACGCCCGCTAGGACAACCCTTTTCAGTTGTACGGACGCGGGTAGTGTCGTTATATCGTTCAGGAGTAGCGTAACAGCTGTGAATGGGATAGTTAAGCCACACAGATCTGAAAGTTTGTCCGTTATTGACCTCCAGAAGCGGGCCACTGGTGGGCAATCCCAATACATATGCATATAAGTGCCAGTGGCCTTTTGAGAGCACAAAGTGCACCGAGAGTCGGTTATCAGTCCCATAGCAAATAGCTTCCTAGGTGTAAGATAGGTCCTATGAATATAATTAAAATTAATTTGCTGGTGATTGGGGTTGCGGGAAGATAATGCCACATTTGCCCAAACATCATCTCAGTCAAACTCGGGGTCCAACTCCGGGATATCCACACGCCAGATTGTATCCAATGATAAATTTTTATACGTGGATTGGATTAAGAGCGTATAAAAGTCGGAGACAAACCCTCTGGATGTCGTCCTGTCCACTATGAGCCTGAGGAAGGGGTGTGGGTGCAAGGCTTGAGCCCACGGTACGCCATGCGCCCTCAGTGCTGACCTTAGTTGAAGGTAAAGAAAGAAGGACTCGCCGGGAAGATCATAAAATTCTCTTAAGTCCTGAAACGCACGGAGGCCGTTCTTATCATAAATATCCTCCAGAGTATGCACTCCCCTCCTTTGCCATTGAGGAATATTAACCGGCTTGTGTCCAACAAGTAATTGCTGGTTATTAAAAATTGGAGAGTCCAGGTGCCAAGGGCATTTAACCCCACACGACCTCTGTACATTACGCCACGTTTGGATCACGTGAGTTATGATCGGTCCATACCTCAGCCGGCATTTCGCAATAGAGACAGTGGAGTACACTACATCCTGCAATCTTAGCGGAGACACCGCCGCCGCTTCTAAGGAGCGCCACGATACAGCCTCTACAGGGTCTAGCCAGCACATCAGAGGTCTCAGTGAAAAGGACCAGAAATAAAGTTTAAAATCAGGGATTGCGAGGCCCCCATCTTGTTTCCTACGTTGAGTAGTAGCCCTTTTGATTCTCGGGCGTTTGTTATTCCAGACAAACTTAGATACCATCGATTGTACCTTGCGCCAGTGGTCTATTGGAGGGGGCAGGGGGAGCATTGAGCTAATAAAATTTATCCTAGGCAGGATGTTCATTTTGATTATGGAAGCCCGGGCTTGTAAGGAGTTAGGAAGGGACGACCACCTGTCTAGATCCTGGCGTATTTTATCATAAGTACCCGTGAAGTTGTACTTAGTAGTTTGGTTCAGCGTGGGGAATATCTCTATGCCCAAGTATTTAAAATGTTCTACTATGGGGATATCAGCTGGTAGTCGTACCGCCTTGGCCAGTTCATTAAGAGGTAGGCAGGCTGATTTGTTCCAGTTAATCTTAAAACCTGACAATTTACCAAAGTCGTCGATTATCCTCAATAATTTTGTGGCCGACCGGGAGGGGTCGTCCATGAAAATCAGCAGGTCATCCGCATAGAGAGCAATTTTGTGTGGAGTATTGTTGACCATTATGGGGACGATGTCCTCCGATTGCCTAATAAATTGGGCCAAAGGTTCGAGGGAAAGCGCGAACAGTCCCGGGCTCAGAGGGCAACCCTGTCTAGAAGATCTGGAGACTGGAAAGAGTGTGGAACAGTTTTTGCCTGTCAGTATCATCGCAGACGGCGAGGCATACAGGACTTTAATCATATGAATAAAACTCTTTCCAAGACCCATGACCTCAAGTACCTTCCACAGGTATGACCACTCAAGTCTGTCAAACGCCTTCATGGCATCCAAAGACAGAACTGTGGATGGAGTTGTATTGTCTTTACTGTTATCGATTACATGCAACAGCCTCCTAAGATTATCTGCAGCCAGACGCCCCGGGATAGAACCAGTTTGGTCGCAGTGTACCAATACAGACATAAATCTCTGCAGGCGACGGGCCAGCACCTTGGCAAACACCTTTAAATCGGCCCCGAGAAGACTCAAGGGTCTATAGCTACCACAATCATTGGGATCTTTGTCCTTTTTGAGAAGTAAAGAAATCAACGCCATATTGACATCTCTTGAGAACTCCCCTTGTTCGATAGCGTAATTGATCATATCGAGCATCAATGGACCCAGTTGGTCCCAGAAAGCTAAGTACACTTCGGGTGGAATACCATCCCAGCCTGGCGCCTTACCCCTCTGCATTTCAACAATAGTCTCCCTCAATTCTACGAGAGTAATCGGTCTCCCCAGTTCCTTGGCCTCTTCCTCAGAAATGTGGGGTATCTCAAGCCCGCCAATGAACGATTCAAATCTGGAGTCATCCAGATTACCCTCTGAGCTATATAACTGTGAGTAAAACTCTTTAAAAGTGTCATTGATCTTTTTCGAATCAGTAGTGACTGCACCCTGGCTCGTCCTAATCAAGGGGATATCCGAGAAATGATCATTTGAGCGTATTTTCATTGCCAATAGATGGCTAGGTCTGGAGCCGTGAAAATAGTAATTTTGTCTTGTCCTATGTATCAAGAACTCAGACTGTTGTTTAAGTATGGAGTTTATTTCTTTTTTGACTATCTTACGTTGTGTGTTTAGTCGTTCATTATAGTCAGTTTGCAAGGATGCGTATAGGTCCGCATATAATGATTCCAGTTCTTCTAGCTTTTTTGACCGGGATTTTCGCAAATTGGAGGCAAATAGTGTGACATGACCCCTGATGAATCCTTTCAATGCGTTCCACAGGACCCTAGGGTCTTCTACTGTGCCAACGTTGATCTGCAAAAATTCAGCTAGTTTACTCCTGAACTCAGAACAGAAGTCATCGTTCTTTAGCAAGGTCGAATTAAAACGCCATCTGGGAGCTCTTGCGGAGAGCCTGCCAAAGGTTGCCGTAAGGAAAATCCCCTTGTGGTCTGAGAGAGCCAAGGGAACCAATGAGACATCGAAACTATCAAACATATTAGGGGACGCGAATGCATAGTCAATTCGAGAGAAGCTTTTGTGTCTGGCTGACAGGTGAGAGTAATCTCTGAGGGTGGGGTTGCATAAGCGCCAGAGGTCTGTGAGCCCCGTGTCTTTGGCCCACATCCTGAGGGCCTTAGAGGCCCGTTTCTGGTCGCTCGTTTCAGAGGGCCCGGACCTATCCATCTCCGCATCCCAGCACGCATTAAAATCGCCACCCACAATGAGAGCGTATCCATTAAGTTCCAACATATTCTTCGTGATTGTATTATAGAACGCTGAATCAAATGTGTTAGGAGCATACAATGCTATTATAGCCATCTTCCTATGCAAGAATTCAACTTTTGCTATAGTAATCCTTCCCTCCGTGTCCGACCATACATCCAAGATTTTGATATCAAGGTTACGTCTTGTAACTATGACTACTCCTTTCGTCTTATCATCGGCTGAGGATGAGGAGATAACGTGATATTGCCGATTTGCCAGTCTTGACACGTCACCTACCATTAAATGCGTCTCACTAAGGAGAGCAAGGTCAATATTTCTCCTCTTCAATAGCCAAAGGACACTGGCACGCTTGTGTGGGGCGTTAAGCCCTCCTGCGTTCCAAATTAAAATATTCAATTTAGCCATGGTCGAGCTTGTATAAGTGCGTAGAGAACATACCCGTGCAGCCAGGCTGAGTACAGAGGTGCCGATCCCGGCGGGCCCGGACGGTCAATCCCAGGAGTTCAGAGGAGGAACACTTACACATATATAAGACAACAGTACATAGAACACATAAAAATACCACCCCATCTACAACCCCCCCTCCTTCTACTCTAAACCCTAACCCACCCGTCCTACTATAAGTTCCCCTATACCCACTCTCCAATCCCCACCCTATGCCCCATCCACTGAGGATGGTCATCTTCCTATCACTTCCCACTAGAGACATGGATCAATAAGACGCTCCCCACTCCCACCCCCCTCTAGATAAACCCCTGAGTAAACCCCCACTAGTCCAATAAACACAAATAATAATAAAATAAAATTCAATAAAGATATCGGTCGAAACCCACCTGAGCCCTGGCCCCAACATGAGACAACCATAATGGTAAAAATAGCCATTATTAAATAATAACTCTGCATCAACCTGCAGCCCTCTATTTCCGAATCTGCGCTTCAACATCACATTGTTATAGCCCAAAAAGGTATAGGAAAATTCAAAACAAAATTAAATTAAAGCATCCCAGCCGATAGTCTAAGGCAGGTTCGGGTCACAGGTTAATTGTGCAAAATTGTGTGAACAGTGTCAATTAAACAATGACAAAAAAAAGGAGGAAGGGAAAAAAAAAAGGGGTTATGGTCAAAGTGCACCCCTTTAGCCGTCCCTCTGATCAGGCACAACGGCTGAAATGACATAACCTATGTAAGAATAGAATTAAACACAATCATTCATTAATCAATCCGGGGATGGTAATAGGCAACACCTGACACCACCTGTCATCATACATTGTTTCAATAAAGATATCGGTCGGAGCAGTTAAATTGCTCATTCAAATGCCATTAAAACAGCGACACTAATTATTATATAATTATTCAGCATCAACCCTGTAACCAACTACCTTGGAGTCTGCATATTAATGTCGCAACGTTATAGCATAAGTGGATCACGGAAAATTCAAAACACATTTAAGGCAGATTAGCAGTTAGTCCAAGGTAGAATCGGATCACATTTAAATCGCGTATACGGATGACATAAAAACAGCGACAGTAAGAAAGAAAAAAGGGAAGGAAAAGAGGGTAATGGCTATAGTGCAAGCCATATAATACATTGTTTCAATAAAGATATCGGTCGGAGCAGTTAGTCCAAGGTAGGATCGGATCACAGTTAAATTGCTCATTCAAATGCCATTAAAACAGCGTCAATAATTATTATATAATTACTCAGCATCAACCTGTAACCATCTACCTTGGAGTCTGCATATTAATGTATCAACGTTATAGCATAAGTGGCTCAAGGAAAATTCAAAACAAAATTAAGGCGAGTCAGCAGTTAGTCCAAGGTAGAACCGGATCACATTTAAATCGCGCATATAGATGACATAAAAACAGCGACAATAGGAAAGAAAAAAGAAAGGAAAAGAGGGTAATGGCTAGAGTGCAAGCCATATAACCATATAGCCATGAAGTGCAAGCCATACCCGACCCAACCTGTTATCAAATATTGTATATGCATATTCAACCGACCTTGGCATCTACTTTGGATCACCAAAGCTCAAAACAACCTGGATATAAAAATAAAAAGCATACCAGAAGTTAGTTAGGGACTCGTTCACTCTTGAACTGTGCAAACCAATGTCCCTTTGAACAGCAACAGCAGCCAAAATACGTAACCATTAACGGGTCTCGAATGTCTCAGCGCAGACCATAGTCGAAGCCCGCTGGCTAGCCCGAGGCTAGCGTGTAAGCTAGTGACGAATCCGGATAGCACGTTAGCCTGCTATGTACATTGTTCAGCTAGCTCGTTAGCTTCCAAAGAGGCGATACACAAGTACGACCATGAGGTCAGCTTTAGCAAGTAACAGAAGTCATTGGGAAGCCCCGCTAGTTGGAAGGGCAGAGGACAGTTAGCATGTCTGGGCATGACAGCAAGTGTTTGTGAATAGTCGACCTAATCAATGTATATACTGTAGGCCCAAACCGCCAAGTCACTCACCCTCCATAGATATCAAGCAACAGACTCGGGTGTCTCCGCGAGATACTCCTTCGCTCTAGCCAACGACCAAAACAAACGCTGACCACCGACCTTCTCCAACACAGATAATTTCGCGGGAGCGAATAACGTGGGCCTCAGGCCTAGTTTCCATAGCTTCGTCAGGACCACCTTGTACTCGGCTCTCTGAGCTTGAACCTCCGGTGTAAAGTCCTCGAAAATGGCCACTTTGTGATCGCCAAGCCTCAGAGTACCCCTTCTGGTACGAGCCGACCGCATGATGATTTCTCTCTGTTGGAGTCTGTTCAGCTTGACTATGATGGGCCTCGGTTCTTTGTTCACGCCGGGAGAAAACCTGCCCGCTCTGTAGGCCGACTCACAGATAGGAGGCATAGGGAGGACGTCTGTCCCTAGTATCTTCTGCAGCAGTTCGGGCACGGTCTCAGAGAGACGGCCTTCACCGCTGGTCTCCGGTACTCCAACAATCCTGACGTTGTGGCGTCTATCCCGGGACTGCATCTCCTCCATCGCCGACTGTAGTTTGTTGACTTCAGCCTGCCTAGCCAGCAGGGCGGATTCAAGACCCGCCATCTTCTCACACTGTGATGATACCTCCGTCGTTAGCATGGCTAGTTCGTTAGCATTAGCCGATGAGGCAGCGTGAATCGTCTCCATCTTGTCTGTCAGCGGGACTACCGCCAGCCGTATTTCTTCTGATATCTCACGACGGAGGCTGATACAGAAATCCGCCAACACTTTCTTCTGTGCTTCAGCGATGCGTGTCTCAGAGTCTGCGTGTAGCTTGGTCATGACCAAGAGCACAGCTTCGCTTAACTCCCCGACAGCGGGAGACGGTGCGGCCATGCTCGCCGGTGTCGTGCCTAATTCTTTCATGGCTCTGGTTTCCACCCCCGCCATCGTAGAAAGTCGAAAAAAGTTGATGAATGTATACTAAACACGACGACCTAACAAACAGATAAAAAACAAATAAAAATAAAATAAAGACTAATGGGGAGAAACGTATATTCAGCACGGTAGAAGGGAGCTCATGTGAAACACGTCTACTCCATGATCGCTCAGCTCCGCCCCCCCCTCGAGAAGGAATTTTAATGTACCATTTTATGTTGTACATGCAGGTCTACAAGATGTGCAGTGGCCAGGAAAAACACTACAGCTGTTTTATTTCATGTCTTTCATAGGTATGTGGCTCCATACACAGCGCAAACATGTTATTCAACGTTATATTTGTTGTTCACTGTTGCACTTCCTGCTATGTCCAGCAGGTCGTGCAAGTTTACCAATTTGGTTTATATACCTGCAAGAATGTTATGGTACTGTGTAGTGGTACATTGTATTGGAAAGTAGTGGGTTTGTTATTTTAATTGTTACCAGAATGTAAAATACATGTACTTTTATAAATACTGTGTCATTGAGACATTATAAAAAGAGCAGTCTTGTACCCGTCTGCTGAGGTCTACAAGATGTGCAGTGGCCAGGAACAACACTACAGCTGTTTTATTTCATGTCTTTCATAGGCAATAAACGGTCGAAAGCAGTTCCGTCTCTTCAATCTCTGATCAAGTGAGAACCGTTACATAAACACTCTGGATCCTACACTGTGAATCGGAAAGTGCAATAACGTCAATGTTACTCACTGTGCCTTGTATATATCTTATACCTTTTTTTCAATTTTGATATTAAATTTTTTTGTTAAGTATTGTGTGATTTTGTGTGAAGGGCGGACTAGCAAAATACGGTTTTCATTGTACGGCAAACTGTCTGTTTAACTGTGCACATGACAATAAACAATCTTGAATCTATTGCTGTTGCACTTTACTGTTACATTTGCAATGCGAAACTTCTTTCCATTGTACTGTCCTTGTGATGTATAATGACAATACATTTGAAACAAATCTAATATTTAGACAGACTGACTAATAGACTAGGCTACTGGGTTACAGATATGTGTGCAAGGAGTTTTCTCTCCGTCTACATCCCAGTAGCAGTTCAATCCACAACAACGAATGTACTTGATGCTACGAGTCGACTGACGGTGATACAGCTACCGCGCATATTTGACATGGAAAAAAAGTTATTTGGGGACCATGAGATGTCCGGCTAGCAAGCCATGGGATGCGGGTCGGGTAGTGGATGCATTTAGAACGGTGATTCATTTTGAGCCGAAGTACTTGTGCATTAGAAGGTTTTAACGCACACCCACCGGCCGACCGGAGAGTGTTCACCCAGGTCACGGTTTAAAAGGATGATTAAAGTAAATTTGAAAACAACGAGTGAAATTAAATTAAATGGAGCGAAAATTAAATCCATACAAATCATTTCCCATTTTGTGTCTGGTTATGCCTCTGAGTCTGGGGAGTTAGTGTGGGATATTGGAGCATGCTAGCTGTTTTGACAGGCTCTTAAAGGCAGAAAGAGAGAGAGAGAGAGGGATGGAGAGAAGAGAGGGGGGGGGGGTAGGGTAGGCGTAAAGGTGGGAGGAAGTAAAGGTGCGGAAATAATTGAAAAATCGAAAAAGGTGGACGAGAGGAGCGGAGAGAAAGGAGGGAGGCGGACGCGGAGGAAAGGAAGGATTAAGATAAATTTAGACGGAGGTGGAGAGGGAATACAGGAGGAGGCGGGGGACAAGGCGTAGCCTACACAGAGGGGAGGGAGGGAGAGGGAGGGGACGGGTGTGGACAGGTTGTGAGAGCGAGAGCACAAAGGAGTGTCTAGATAGCTGTCAGCTCGACTTTCACTGCTTATCGGTGACTTTCAAATCAGACGGGCGGGACGCACAGGGGAATCCAAATGAGCGCAGCCTATAGAAACACAGACACTGAGCTACTGTCGCGGCTCCTGCACAAGCCCGGGGTCAGTGAGTCATAGATTATATGACGTGTTTTCCCCTTCTAATTATAATATAACAAGTGCATTGGAGAAATAGGGGATCGTTCGTTGGATTACTCCAAAACGCGTTCGAAGGACAAATTGTGAGATGACTCCCAACTCAGACCCAGTTCAAATGGTCAGTCTGTACAATTAGATTAGATTAGATTCAAATGTATTGCCATCATACAGCACAAGTACAGTACAACGAAAAGAGGTTTGGCATCCAACCAGAGTGCAAATGTAACTGTAAAGTACAATATACAATGTAGGCTACAGGTGATTCAACTGCGTACAAAAATAGATATACCAATTTGTATCTACATTAGCTACATATCAAATAGATTGCAGCAGCAAAACGGTTCCAACTGTATGCCACTGATTACAGAAGGAACGAGTCTGTGAGGGGTTTCTTTGGAATAACTTTTGGTTGAGACGGCCATGCCAGCTGGAGGCTCCCCCACGAGTCAGTGGTTTTGAGGGAGTGGGGTTCTTCCTGAGTGGGGTTCCAATCCATCTCTTACACATGATATAATATTAGGGATGTCTGATATTGGAATTAAAATGTAATATCGGAAATTATCGGTATGGGTTTTCAAAAAAAAGTTAGAAAAAAAAGTACTTTTTTTACATTTATTTAACCTTTATTTACCTTATTTTATTTATTGTGAAAAGTATGCATAATGTTGTGTTTTTTGGGGGGGGGGGAAACCCCGCATATATCGGTATCGGTTGATATCGGTATCGGAAATTAAGAGTTGGACAATATCGGTATATCGGATATCGGTAAAAAAGCCAATATCGAACATCCCTATATAATATATATACTTGCACACACAAAGATGTATAGGAGGCAATCGGCACACATATACACGTACATAAGCACCCTCACGTGCGCACACAGACAGTACACAAACACAGAGAGGAGGTGGCTGGACACAGATCTTAATTAAGATAAGGCCAGACTCACTGCTTTGTGTGTCATCAGCTGTGTGAATGTATCCTCTATGTGACTCCATGTACCCTTCCCCGTCCCCTCCCCCTCCCCCCATCTCTTTTTCACTCTCCTTGGAAAACAATTGAAACAAGTTAAATGATCTCACCCGATTGTCAGATTTTTTCCCCCACTCGATTTCTGAAAATAATACACTCAATACAATGTTTAAATACTTTTTAAGTCGTCTGTTTTGGGCCTGCACAATATTAAGAACATTTTACATTGCGATATATTTTTGTTTATGCCATTATATATATTGTGAAGAAATACAGGAGCACCATCATTTCACCAGATATATGCAGCTTTTAACTTCAATAGCTCCATTTTGGAAGAATGAATCGCTCTATAAAACCACACTACCCAGCTCACACCAGACCCTGTCTAAACGGGAGCAAGCTGACCTGACATTTTTTTTTGAACGTTATTTTCTCACAGCAAACCTGAACTGTATTGCCATAAAATACAACGTATATGTGACCAGGCACAGATAATAGGGTCTTGTTGAACAATCTTAATATATATTCTTTTTACTTTACAGTCATTACTGTGACAGCACTTAACCTCTTAACACATTCCCGGCCATTAGATTAGACGGGCCCCACTCTAGGACGCCAGCTTTTCATTACAACCTTTCACTGTGCGTCACGTTGTTTGTAGAGCTAAATCTATATTTTATATTATAGCTATGTATCCATTGTCATTGTCAATTGACAGTATGAACAGGTCTCAGCGGGTGAGGCTGGGGAAGAGCATTTCCAGCTCTAGGTCCACCAGCACCAGTTCCCCGCAGGGCTGCGTCCTGTCCCCACTACTGTTCTCCCTGTACACCAACAGCTGTACCTCTCTCCACCCCTCGGTCAAACTCCTGAAATTCGCAGACGACACCACCCTGGTGGGTCTCATCTCCAGGGGGGACGAGTCGGCCTACAGGAGGGAGATCGAGAGGCTGCAGAGCTGGTGCAGCTGCAACAACCTGGAGCTCAATGCTCAAAAGACAGTGGAGATGGTAGTGGACTTCAGGAGGAAAGCAGCCCTGCCCCCTCCCATCATACTGGGAGGCACTCAGGTGGCCTCCGTGGAGTCATGCTGATTCCTTGGCATGACCATCTCCCGGGATTTGAAATGGGAGCTCAACATCACGGGCCTGCTCAAAAAGGCCCAGGGGAGGATGTTCTTCCTCCGGCAGTTGAACAAATACAAACTGCAGAGGACCATGATGGCCCAATTCTACACGGCCATCATTGAGTCCATCCTCACCCACTCCATCATCTCCTGGTTCCCCGCTGCAGCGGCAAAATATCTCGCCAAGCTGCAGCGGGTGATTCGCTCCGCGGAGAGGGTGATCGGCTGTCCCTTGCCCTCCCTCAGGTCCCTGCACGACTCCAGGGCGCTGAAGAGGGCGAGGAAGATCATGGCCGACCCCTCCCACCCCGGTCACAGCCTCTTCACCCTGCTCCCCTCTCAGAGAAGGCTGAGGATCCCAAAGGCTGTGAAAGCTCGTCACAGACTGAGCTTCTTCCCCTCTGCACTAGTCTTTACTGGAACTCTGCACTTTACACATTATATATATATATATATATATATATATATATATATATATATATATATATATATATATATATATATATATATATATATATATATATATATATATGTATTTAAATGCTTAATCCTCCACTGCACTGTTTTTTGTCCTGTGTGTTGGTGTTTGTCGTTACTGTGAAAAAATTTATGAAAAATGCATACACTGTAATGCTGCAACAATTACCAATGTGTTTTTACACAAATGGCTTAAGAAAGGAATCTGAATCTGAACCTTCCGTTCAATATGCCATAAAGAAATACTTTTTTCATCAATATGTTCCCGTTTTATACCGTAATGAATATGAGCGGTATCATTCCTACAAAAGCTAGTTATAAGGCGCTAAGCTAATAACGTTAAATTGATTGGCGTTTCGGCCCTACACAAGCTAGAGTTAAAAATCAAAATGCATATGATCGGTATCATGTTCCATCATGAATGCATGAAAGGGGGGGGGGGGGGGAGTCGTTTCTGATTATTGATTACCAATAACAGCATTCGTTATTACAACAACATACGCTATGACAGATGGCTATGATCAGGCTGAAATTGACGTCAAATCGCTCTTATCTGTGGCCGGTTGGATTCCCAAAAGAATTTCCCAGTTATTTGATCGCCATCTGGTAGATCGATATGTCCATTGGCTGATGCTATATTCCTTTACTGCATACTGAATTCGGCATCGCAAAAAGTATTCCAGGCAATCGGGTGAAGCCCTCGCTTCAGGCTAACAGAAAAGTCTGCCCGGAGCGAAAAAAAGAGTGACACCAGGTCTGCAACAAGGATTACTGCATTCTCGAGACAGCGCCACCACCTGGATCTGGCAGGTACTGCACTTTCCGAGTCCCAATATGCCTTTTCCTGCCAAAATACAGCTCCGTAATAGTGAATAGGATATTAAAATCGAATAAAAGAAAAAATTAGTTAAACACGTATATATATGTGGTTGGCCGCCAAGCGGTTAAACCGGAGCCCTATTTTCTGAAAATCCGCCTAAAATACATACCTAAGTAAATGGAATATTGCTCCACTTCTACAAGGTCCATTTGCATATTCTTGGTATTTAGGGACATCTATGGACCTCAGTGAATGTATTCCCAGTGTCATAAATATTGTGTCTAATTACTAGGCTTGCTTAAATTGTGATGAAACAAAGGAGAATATGAATTATGATTTTTCTTTGCATATTTGACAGTGAATAACACCATGCTAAAAATGACCAGACATGAAAAACGGCCACTGATCTCATTCAGTACCTTCTTGAGATCATATGTACAAAAAATCTAAGGAAATGAATTAAACAGAAGGTTTTGTAGATATTGAATTCTTCCATCCGGACCAATGCAATTTGACATATTATTATATAATATAGAATAGCAGGCTTATAAATTACCTTATTATAGCCAATTCGCACATTTATGGATTGTGCCAAATCTTATATTTCAAATGCCCGAGTTCAATTTGGATTTAGTATCACCAGGCGTGCATAAGAACAGATAATGAAATCTACTGTATGTACAGTAGCTTAAACAATTTCGCCAGGGTGCCACCATTTTGAAACTAATTTCAAATCTGATTGTTGCTACATGCTAGAAATAGGGGAGACTGCGGAAACTAACTGCGCTCCCATATATGCCAATAACGTTACGTTTTGTGGTTTATTATCGCGAATAATAAGAGATATTAAAATAATTCATACAGGAGTCATTTGCTTGAAGTCCCATAGAGGCCGTTGGGGAGTGTTCCAACGCTCATCGAAAGCTCTCTGTGCCCTCTTCAAAATGGCGTAAAAAATACTACAATTCCCAACGTTAAATTTTTCCAAAATGGTCGACTTTCGCGACCAAAACTATAATAATACTTTAACCCAGTGTTCTCAAAGTGGGGGGCATGACAGGGGGGGCCTTGAGATTTATATATAATAATTTTTTTTTATTTATTTTTTTTTACAGAAAATGATCACTAAAGTGCTATCTGTTGCAGCTGCACAGTTCTCCATGAAAATACCATTTCTCAAAATCTGAAAATCATTATTTAATAAAACACAGAAAAAGATCACCAAGTTACTCTGGATAAAAAAAACCTTTACAGACAACATTGAGACAAAGCTTCCTGACACATCTCCATCCAAACTCTTGGAAGAACTCTTTGAAATCTCATCTGATACCACCTGGAGAGCTAGTTTCAGAGTGTGGTGCTGAGTACCAAGTATCTCATGATGCAGCAGTTAAGGTGTTGATACCATTCAGCACCACATACAGTATCTGTGTGAAGCTGGCTTTTCATCCATGACAGCTCTGAAAACAAAATATATGGCCAATTTGAAAGGTCACGATATAAATTTCAATCAATTTAAACATGGCCCATTTCATGACTATTTTGTTGGGGCGAGGGGGGGGGGCCCAAAATATTTTGGTCCGCCAAAGGGGGGCCTGACAGAAAAAGTTTGAGAAGCACTGCTTTAACCTATTGGTAAACTAACGTATTGATGATAACATACATTATAACTGCTGTTGTGACATGGTTATGATGTTTATACTTGAATATGTTTGAAAAATAAAACGATACTTTGTCAGACAGTCTAGACAGATTGATTTATGACGTGATGTCATTTGCGGTCCGCCGATGGACCACACGGGTGGAAGAGGTTAATTATGTTAATGCTATTCAGGTGAGGGTAGTTGTCCACGGCCAGCCCAAACTAGCTGAAGTGTGAACATCTTTGAGAGGCTATTTCTCTCCTTGAGTGTTCTAGAAAACAGACTGGGGCGGTCAGGTGGCATAGCGGAGATTGTGCTCGTCACCAATGCAAGAGGCTGCGGTCTCGACTCCCGGAGAGTCAGCATTGCCTTGGCTGGCTGCCGGCTGGCTGCACATGTGTCGGAGGAAAGCATGTGACAATCTCCGGCCTCCCAGACCAACAGTAGGGGGGGGGGGGGGGCGCAAAAACAACCAGGAAGGGGGTTGGGAATGGGCATAACGACTAACAGTGGGATGGGAGAAAAATCAGAAAAAAGGAGGGGGTAAAGATAATTAAAAAAAAAAAAAAAAACAGACTGCTTTACAAGATTTAAATGAATATATGATACTCAAAACATTCTCAGATTTCAAAGTATGACACATCATTTGAAAGCTTACATTCTGTACTTTCACAATCTGGAAAATGCAAATGGAGACATGTCGGCACAAACGCTGGACTGGGTCACATATGAAAGTGCAGGTTCATACCTTCAAAATAAGCCATCACTTGTACAAATACTTTTCAACCACCGTGCCGCTCCCCTATTGCCAGGGGTGCAGTCGTAATATGGGCGGAGGCCAAACGGTATCCTATTATTATGCAAAGTCTAGGCACTTATCACCTAGACTTTGCATAATAATAGGATGCGCGCACTTCGAAGCCCAAACGCCGTTTGACCGCGGTTGCCCAGCACTGCACCACTGCCTATTGCTCTTACCTGTGGCTGATGAGACTGCAAAAAGAATATTCCAATTATTTGATTGCCATCTGCTAGATCGTATGTCCATTTGGCCCACGCCATAACCCCCAAAAGCATAATGAATCTGGCGTCCCGAAGGCGATTCAATGCAATCGAGTGTCTATCTTGATCCACGTTACAAGATAACTCCGCCCGGAAGACATTCAATGACGCACAGAGTCACACTTCCTTCAGAAAGTAAGTGCAATATCGGCCACATACCACCAGGCGGTGGTATCGGACCATTGCGATCTCAGACAGAGTGCCACACATTTCCACAGCACAGCAGGATGAATTATGAATGGAAATAGCGAATAAAATAAATAACGATCCAATAACGAGTATACTCGTTGTTGGCAGAATTCGATTGGCGGGCTATAACGAGTTGACTCGTTGTTGGCGGCCATTGTGTTAACAATTGTGTGTATTGAGCCATACTGTATTGTACCCATTCTGCAATCTGTTAATAAAACTTGCATTCAATCAATCACCTGCGCTTTGTGGATCTAGCCCACAGTGTGAAATAACGGGATGCTCGATATTGGCTTTTTTACCGATACCGATATACCGATATTGTCCAACTCTTAATTTCCGATACCGATATCACATTTTAATGCCGGTAGGCCGATAATATCGGACATCCCTAGAAATAAGGTTTCAAATGGTAGGCGATACTGCCACCTAGCAGGATTCGGCCGGCATTGCACTCTCGGGGTCTCAGAATGAGTTCCAATGATAACACTGAGGTCCGTGAGAGTGTATAGAATATTAAAATAATCGGAAAACCGATGAAAACCCGAGAAATCTCGGGTTTTGGCACTCAACCGCTGGCGAGATGTTGGCGCAGAAAGTGTTAAGATGCATGCAGAACTACAAATACCCACTGGCCCTCCCCCACCTAACACCTTATCCAGGTGAGACGCATTCACTGGTAGGGGGTAGGTGCACAAAAGTTACCAAAGCTCAGCGTAGGAAGCTCTGATCGACTATGGGTTGTCTCAGCGTGTTCGGGAGACTCATGTCTCTACCACCACCACAGCCCAAGCTGTGAGTGAATTACACGAAGGGGAGCAACATGGCAGGAGACTTATTTTTAACACAGGGCAGCAGCGCGAGCCTGTCCGTGGGAGTGAGGCGTGGGCGGAAGTGGCATTTTTTCTAAATAAAATACCTGGAAGACTAATGAAAATTAAATACATTTAATTTTAAACAACTTTATTCTTTCGTTGCGGTACGGCTATAGAGCCCTCTCTCTATGCTCCTTTATGCGCAAGCTTATTGACTGCGTACTGGTCGAGTAGATGCCTTATTATATGCACACTGCCAGCCAGCTTTTATGTGACGGAGAGAAGATAATCTCATCTCGATTCAGATACAATTTAACACAAATGGTTCCAAAGATATGAATGTTTCTCTGCATATTTTCACACCACCAACAAAGTACTGGGCCCGTTGTCTCGGAATGGATTGTGGTGCGTCTCCTCTCCTCTCATTTCTGTGTCTCCTCTCCGACACCTGAGACAGAAAGTACTCAGCCAGTAGCCACTCCCCTCCGACACAACTGTAGTTTTTTCACACAGCGAGGGAAATAATACTGTCGGACAATCTAACAATAATTTAAATATTTACAAGTTGTATTATGTTTTGCAAATAACAAGACATATAGAGAACATTTCAAAGCATTCAAAATTGCCAATATCTCTATTTCGACCCATTTCTGAATTGCTTGACATTTTGGGGTTTTCTGAGGAATCGTGAGCTTCTTAACAAGACGGCCTACACCAGGGGTCGGCAATAGGCGGCCCACGGGCCGAAATTGGCCCGCCAGCAATAATTTCTGGCCCGTCAGTTTATTTTGAGAATATGATATTTATTTTATTTTCATCATATTATTTTTATTATATGCATACTTTATGTTTTATCCATGTTGAGAGTGAATAACAGGTATAGAGTGAGGTGCAATGCACCGTATACTAGGCTTGCTCAAGCGCGTGGTGCTGAAATGGGAAACACGAGTCCATGAAATAAAAACACCAGTTCAGTAAGACATTCAAGCTTTATCTTTACTCATGACTGACGGCACCACACATGCATGTGAACAGTAATGCAATTAAAAACAATGCAAAAACAATGCAATTAAACTTTAAACAAAAAGAGTGCTTGAAGAAGCTCCTGAAATGAGGCGCTATAGGTATTTGAATTACAAGACATTCGGAAGTCCATTAGCTCCATTTCCAGTGGAGCCTCATCTAACAAGGTTAACTATCATAATCGATCGTCCCACTATATTCCTTTATCCGTAATTGATCAGTCTCCCCAGTTAGTAGCTAGATTAATATATTTAGCGGAAGTGTCAATAATTTATTGCAGGGGATTCCCCAATCTGGATGCGTCAGCCCCAGTCTCCTCCGTAGACCAGACCGTCTCATTTAACAAGACAAGGCTTGTTTGAGATTCAATAAGTATAATAATAAGTAAGACAACGGATAAGTTTAACGAATTCCATATAAATCGATAGTTTTAACATTAAACATTCAACATTAAACCGGTCCGTGGCCGTCAGATAGACGGTGGCGCGCGCATAATGTAGGATAGACCGATAGAGAGGCGCTTTATAATACAATGGAAAAAAGACAAAGGTATAATGTTCAGTGCATGTATATGTCGTTTACAGTTTATTATGCCACCTATGCAGCTTGTTTATTTTGACAGTTACATTTTTTTCACTATAATTATATTAAATTAGCCATTGTTTTTGGTTCTGGCCCGCCAAACAATGGCTTGGGGAAAAATTGGCCCGCGGCCAAACCTAATTGCCGACCCCTGGCCTACACCATGCCGAGTCACAAATTGTTTCTTTACCTTTCTGTGAACGTCTATCAAAAAAACTTGTTGCAACAGAAAAATGCCTATAGGTGTTTATAAACCTGCCTGTAGAGGTACGTTTTTAGCTGCCTCTTAAAACTGAGTTCAGAGGGAGCGGTTTTCAAGTTTTCAAGGGGAGGGCGTTCCAGAGCCTTGGGGCCCTCACCGCGAAAGCTCGGCCCCCTTTTGTTTTAAAGGGGAACTATCTTATAAACGGCCTTTTCCAGGGGTTTGCATTGTTTTCTAGCAATGTGGGGTTGTACCAACACTGTCTATGTCTTAAATTCAAATTTTTGCGCATTCCTCCAGTTCAGATGAGACCAGATCCTCCCCCACTGAACCAAGCCATTAGAATTTACCTGTACCTCTGACGTATACGAATTCTGATCTGCCACCGCCCGCCCACAATCAACTGTCATACGTTTATATGAGCAGCGAGTGGAAATAATGCGGAAGCGGTTATTTAGCAGAGACCTTCAGCTGTTCACACACACACATCGTGAATCAACCAGAGAACTATATAAACCGGGTGGGACTCGGAGGTAATGGGACTGTAAGGAGGCTCTCTCTCTGTCTCTCGCTCGTTCTCTCTCTCGCTCGTTCTCTCTCTCTCTCCCTCTCGTATCAGCACTGCTGTATCACCGTCAACCTGTTGCAAAATATCATAACGCACGCTCCCACGCGTATTCCAATCCATGCAATAATATTCACGGGGGTATATATTGTCATTTGAAACAACTAGTTACCAATGCATTGTACTGTGGGATTATGCCCCCCTGCGGCAAAATTAATCTCTCTCTCTCTCTCTCTCTCTCTCTCTCTCTCTGTCTGTCTGTCTGTCTGTCTGTCTGTCTGTCTGTCTGTCTGTCTGTCTGTCTGTCTGTCTGTCTGTCTGTCTGTCTCTCTCTCTCTCTCTCTCTCTCTCTCTCTCTCTCTCTCAAGTTTCAAGTTTCAAGTTTCAAGTTTCTTTAATAGTTGTCATACAGAAGTACAGAATACTTTTGTACAAAATGCTTCTTACTGTTGCGCTCCAGAGACTGTGCATGACAAGGTAAGTATGAAATAAAAACATAGTAAAAATTAGAAGTAAAAAAGAGGTCACAGTGTTCAGTTTAGACATATGTACAATGTTCGTAGACGTAGTTACCATACAATATACAATACTGTGCATTGTACTAATATACAATACTATATAGTGCAAGGCATAAATGGACGAGGTGCAGTTTAGGTACAATTCACAGTAGGTGTACGAGTTGTAGTGCAAATCCTTTATCAATAAATATAAAGTGTAAGTGTGTTTGTGTGATCTAAAGTGTGGAGAGTGGGTGCTGCAGTGTGTTGTTGTTTGAGTGAGTGTGTGCGTGTGGGTGTGTGTGCTGTGTGCATTTGATGGTTGTTGCATAGTGATTATTGTTCGTTTAGCGATTATTGTTCGTTTAGCAGCCTGATGGCCTGGGGATAGAAGCTCCTTCTGAGTCTTTCTGTGCTCGCCATAAGACTCCGGTATCGCTTGCCTGACGGCAGCAGTTCAAAGAGGCAGTTGTTCGGGTGGCTCGAGTCCTTAATAATTCTCTTAGCCTTCCCCTTGCACCGCTTGTTGTAAATGTTCTGGAGGGTGGGAAGCCCCCCTCTAATTGTGCGTTCGGCTGAACGTGTCACTCTTTGTAGTCTGCTACGGTCTTGTGCAGTGCTATTCCCAAACCAGGAGGTGATGTTGCCGGTCAGGATGCTCTCTATTGTACATGAGTAGAAGTTCCTAAGGATCTTCTGACTGACTTGGAACTTCCTTAGGCGCCTGAGGAAGTAGAGGCGTTGTCGTGCCTTCTTCACAACACTGTCAATGTGTGTGGTCCATGTCAAGTCCTCGGATATGTGGGCTCCGAGGTACTTGAAACTGTTCACTCTCTCAACTGGTGCCCCGTCGATGCTGAGGGGGCTGTAGTCCTTGACCCCCGACCTCCTGAAGTCCACAATCATCTCTTTTGTTTTGCTGACGTTCAGGGAGAGGCAGTTCTCCTGACACCACTGTGACAGGTTCTCTACCTCTTCCAGGTAGGCCCTTTCGTCGTTGGCAGAGATCAGGCCCACCACTACTGTGTCATCAGCAAATTTGATGATGGTGTTGTTGTTCCGCTGTGCTACGCAGTCATGTGTGTACAGGGAGTAGAGGAGGGGGCTCAGAACACAGCCCTGGGGGGCCCCTATGTTGAGCGTGATGGATGAGGAGGTGCAGTTGCCGGCTCTTACCACCTGGGGTCTGCCCATCAGGAAGTCCAGGACCCACTGGCACAGGTCATAGTTCAAGCCCAGGTCCCTGAGCTTGGCTATGAGTTTGGAGGGGACTATGGTATTGAATGCTGAGCTGTAGTCGATGAACAGCATTCTCACATAGTTCCCCTGCCTCTTGTCCAGATGTGATGCTGCTGTGTGCAGCACATGGGCTATGGCGTCCTCCGTGGACCTGTTGGGGCGATATGCAAATTGCAGAGGGTCCAGGTTGATGGGGAGGGAGGAACAGATGTAGCCCTTCACTAGCTTCTCAAAGCACTTCATGGCTATGGAGGTGAGGGCTACAGGGCGGTAGTCGTTGAGGCAAGCGGGCGTAGATTTTTTGGGTACAGGGATGATGGTGGACTTCTTCAGACAGGTGGGGATGACGGCCTGTTCCAAGGACAGGTTGAAGATGTCAGTGAATACCGGGGCCAGTTGGTCGGCACAGACTTTTAGGACGCGGCCGGGGATGCCGTCCGGTCCTGCTGCCTTCCTGATATCCACTTTTTTAAAGATCCGTCTCACCTCATGCTCTGTTACCCTGAACACTGAGTCTCCATCAGCAGACCCCCCCCCCCCCATTGCCGTGGTTTGTAGGCTGGTGTTGTTATTCACAGCCTCAAACCTCGCATAGAAGGAGTTGAGATCATTTGCTAAGGAGATGTCACTGTTCAGTTTGAGGGGGGTTCCTTTGTAGTCTGTCATTGTTCTGAGGCCCTGCCACATGCCTCTAGAGTCAGCCTGTTCAAACTGAAGTTCAACTTTATCCTTGTAACGCCGTTTTGCCTCTATTACTGCTCTCCTGACGTTGTATCTTGCCATCTTGTGTTCTTCCATGTTGCCTGTCACCAGCCCGGTGTTGTATGCTGATGTGCGCACTTTCAGAGCCTCACGGACGGATTTGTCTACCCAGGGCTTTTGATTTGGGTAGATATTAATTTTGGTGGAGGGGATTATTACTTCTACCTGAGTACAGACATAGTCAATCACCGTTTCGGTGTATTCGTTAATATTGGCTGTGTTATCACGTCACTCTCTCTCTCTCTCTCTCTCTCTCTCTCTCTCTCTCTCTCTCTCTCTCTCTCTCTCTCTCTTTCTCTCTCTCTTTCCCCCTAAAAAGTTATCTACCAGTGCAGTGCAGTGGGTGACTGTCATTCAAAGCGCATTGCGAGTATGGGCGGAGCCCAGCCAAAAACAGCTTGGAATCTTGAAAGTGCAAAAAGGGCAGAAATTGCTGCTCTACAGTACTTGATTAGAAATACAAAACAATGCATTTAAAAAAATAAATAAAAAAAAACCTTACAGATGTGTTAGACTCACAGGAATTGTGTAAAATTGCCCAAATAGTGAAAGAAATAGTAAGATAGTTCCCCTTTAAACCTGGTCATGGGCACCAGGATTACTGCAGTGACTGGCTAGAGGAAAGTGGGTGGATGAGTTCGCTAATGTAGCTCAAAGTAAACTAAAAGTAGTATTAGGGTTGTCTTCTCAAGCAGCTGAACACAGAGGCAGGTGCACAGATTGCTCATATTCAAAGATATTTTGGAGCCATGCCCAATTAGTCTACACACCTGGGTCTTCCTCTGGGATCTGCTGACTGTCAAACATCAGATGTAGACTATTATATGCTACTGTGCTGGCTGGAAAAGATTTATATAGGCTATATATAATTAAGCAAACATTCTCTTTCACATGTGGAGGAATGACAGGAGATGCGTTACGTTTAGTAAGATAGGCCACCCTGTAGATTAATTATCTGCACGCTGCCTCCTATCATTTTAACTAAATATAAAAGATAATATATTCCTTTATTGACCCCATTGGGGAAATGCAGGCGTCATATCAGCATGGGGGAGGGGGGGGGGTACATGGATGGGCAGGTTAATAGTAGAAGGCATAAATATAGGCAATACAACTATAGTAAAGATACAAATAAGTATTGTGCACAATATAATTAACTCTGAATATAAGAACATGAGAAAAGGTGGTTAGGTGGCCGAGCGGAGATTGCGTTCGTCACCAACCCCGGAGCTGTGAGCTGGATTCGCCTGTTCGAATCCAGCTCACAGCTCCGGGGTTGTCACCAGCTTGGCTGGCCGTTCACACTAATACAATTGGCAGTATTAGAGGGTGGGAGAAGCTGGCGGGGTGGGTCCGGGTCGTTGTAAACAGCGACTCCTACAGTTCGGTCGGGGCGCCTGCTCAGCGAGGATAGGATCTAAGTGGGATAGTGTGATCCTTCCACACGCTACGCCCTCTCGATGAGAATCCGCGCTGCCAGGTGAAAAGAAGCGGTTGATTGGCTGGACGTGTGTCGGAGGAAGCACGTGGTAGCCTCCACTCTCCCAGATGATCTGACTGTGGGGGGTAAGTGCGCAGCGACCAGGAAGGGACTGGGAATTGGCATAACGACTAACATTGGGATGGGAGAAAAATCGGAGGAAAATGGAGGGGGAAAAAGACCAATAAAAAAAATAAAAAAAATAACATGAGAAAGTAATCAGTGTAATCAAATGTGCAGATGATGGTCTGTATGCCCTATCAGTTATATTATATGTTACAATAAATATAGTCAATAACACTTCTTTGTTTGTCTTCTTTGTAATCTGACTATAAAGTAAGTAAAGTATACACAGGTGCAGTATACATAAGCTACCCTAACTGGCATGATATACGTCATATGTTATATGATAACTGAATGAATGAAAATGGCACATTTCAATAGGTTATGGACCACAAGTGTATGGCATGAAATTAAAGTATCTATTCATCCATGATTGGATGATGCAGGTAGAGCCTAACATATAATGTAACATGACCTGGGCTCAATACACACAATTGTTAAGGGGATGCAGACCAGAGAAAGACTTTCGTCTTGTTTAGATCAGGGTCCCCCATTTTACATTCATAATGAATTGTAAGTAAGGGTGCAATTAGCACCATGCAATCCATTCTTTGTGGATCTAGCCCCAAGTCTTGACATCTTCGAGTGCAGCAACTCCTATTAATTATCTTGAATCTAATTAAACGTGTCTGCATGTCTCTGGCTATAGAGTACCATGACTGTACTGTTGTTTTCCAGATCTCTCTAGGTATGGGCGTTCCACAATCCTTTTCCCATGTTATCCTGGCCCCCTCATAATTTGGGAGCTGGTGCTTTCTAAGCATGTCATAGAACCTAGCCGTTCCCCCTGGACGCTTCCCATTGAATCTCCATAATTCCTGAATATCAGTGATAGGGGCAATATTTTTCTTCCTATTTGCTGTTGTAATACAGCTCCTTATTTGTTTTTTTTATCTACTTTTTCTCCCATTTTTCAATTTTTCTCCCATCCCAATTTCGTATCGTCCAATTCTACCCTCCCCTGTCTCAAACGCTGTTAGGCCATGCCTCCCACAAGCCGGCTGCAATGTGGAATAAGCCTTACATCACGTGCAGCAGTCGCATCTTTTCACCAGCACAGCGCGATCTCTCAGCATTGGGGGTCTGCGTTTGGAGGGCACGCCAACCGACCTGTAGTAGTCGCTGTCCACAACGTCCGATCCCCACCCATCAGCTTCCCACCCCCTAATACTGCCAATTGTATTAGTATGAACGACCAGCCAAGCTGATAGCAATGCGGAGAGCTGGGCTCGAACCCAGCGTCTCCTGCATTGGTGGTGAGCGCCTTGCCCACTGCACCGCCTAGCCACGCACAGCTCCTTATTTGTAAAAGTTTCCAGAAATCTGTCCAGGGTAATTTATATTTAAACATTAGCTGCTCAAAGGAAAGTAGGTGCATCAAACAAGTCTTCTACTAACATTACAGTAGTACAGGTAGTAAAAACAACACAAGCAGTGTAAACAAATAGGTCAATATAATTTACTATCTAACTAACTGAAATATATATTCACAGTATTCACAGTGTCACATAAGGTGCAGTATGCATAAGGTAGTGTTATAATTTACTATCTAACTAACTGAAATATACATTATTCACAGTATCACAGTATCCACATAAGGTGCAGTATGCCTAAGGTAGTGTTATTGTCCTCCTTGGGTTCCTATTAGTTCTAGGTCAATGTCTGGCAGCAGTCGCTGCCCACTGTTGTGGAGCCTGATGGCCACTGGTATGAAGGACTGTCCGAGGCGGTTAGTTGAGTGTCGGGGGGTATGAGTCTGTGGCTGAACGTGCTTCTCATCTTGACTAGCTAAATTGAAGATCCTTTTGTATAGTAGGGGTCCATGCTACATATCTGGTGATCCCTTTTCCAATCTAGACAATGGCATTGCCTCCGACGTATTCCAATTAATCTTCAAGTTCAAGTTCAAGTTCCTTTTCAAGTGCCGACAGAGAGAGCAGAGAACGAGCGGGAGAGAGAGAGAGAGAGAGAGAGGGATACGGAGCATTTACACACAGTGTGTAATTGCTTCGTATCCCTCTCTCTCTCTCGCTCGTTCTCTGCTCTCTCTCTGTCGGCACCCACGGCAGGTCAACCCGTTTGAGGAAGTGTCAGTATTTCCACTCGCTCTGTTGTTGAGCGAATTGTTGATTGTGGGCGGTGACTACAACCAGTGCCTTATTCACGTCAGCGAGCGAGTCAAATCAGAATGGCTTAGTTCAGTGAGGGAGGATCTCGTGAACTTGAGACTGGACTGATGAGCCAAAATGAGAATTAGAGACACAGACCCCATTGATACAACCCCACATTGCTAGAAAACAATGCTAAACACTGGAAAAGGCTATTTATAAGACATGGAACCTTTAATATAATATCAAACAGAAGACTGAGTCTAATGGCTAACCGAATACAGAAGCCATGTTCGCTGTATTTTGGGGGAAAACAATGTATTTTACCTGTATTGGTCCAGTGACGTAATTTCAGTAAAAGCCAAGGTATGGCAAGGGGGGAGGGTGGGGGGTGGTGAAGGGGCCCCCCTTGGTGGATTTTTTTTGTCAAATCAGTTGTGCAATAATCGCTGTTTCTATACAATTCACTTATATGACATTTAGGTATGACACAGGACTACAAAAGCATTTAGTGTAGGTCCTAAGTTATTGCTGGCTCAAAGTTTCATTTTCATGTGAAGATTTTGTTTTGTTTTTATTTCCAAACACAAGTGCCATGGGGCCCCTAAGGGGGTTTCCTACTGTCGTTTCATTGCATATCATCCATTTGAATTGTGGTCGCTTTTGTTGAGTAGTCATTATGTCAGCCCTTGGGGGGCTTCCTACTGGCGGGGGCTCCAGGCTGATGCCTGTCATCTTCACAGCAGGTAATGTAGCCTTTTTAGTAAGAAGGGCAAAATATGGTAAATTTACAGGAAAATATTGAAACGGGAGGACGGCAGGAAAGAAGGGTCAAATAAGGGAGAATCCCGGGAAAAACGGGAGGGTTGACAGGTATGGGCCAGACTATACCACGGTCGATTTGATTATAGTTGTTTTACATTTTACCAGTAGTGCTTAGTCCAACAAACGCACCTTATTGTCCATAATCATCATCCATATAATCCATTTTGTCTTTTTCATAATATCCAATAGTTCGCTCTAGGCGATCGTGATTCTCGAACGTGTTCTGCTCACTGCTGCTCACAACGACTACCTAGTTGTTTTGGGGCTGTGGTGGGGCTGGTACTAACACACTAATAGCTGGCACATGCTGTTCATTAGGCGATACTGCCACCTGGCGGATTTCGATTGTCATTGCAATTCCAACGGTATGCCAGGAGGCTCCAGGCCGGGGACTGTGTAGAACGGGGATCAAAGGAAAATGATCAAACGACCAAAACCCGACTATTCTCGGGTTTGGTGCTCAACCGCTGACGAGATAACCCGACTATAGTCGTGATTGGCGCTGAATGAGTTAACCTGTTAATCTGTAGTCCGTTTTCGCCTAAAGGTACATGCCTAAGTAAATGGAAGATTGCTCCACTTCTGCAAGGTCAATTTGCATGTTCTTGGTATCTAGGAACATCTAGGGACCTGGGGGTATATATTTCCAGTGTTAGAAATATTGTGTCTGTAAATTGTAATAAATAAATAAATTATGATTAAAGGATAACTCCACTATTTTGGGAAATTAGCTTATTTAACATCTTCCCTGGAGTTAGACAAGAAGATGCATACCTTTTTTGTCTCTGTGCGTGCATTTTAGCTTTGGGAATAGATGCTCCGTTAGCATAGCTTAGCTTCATCACTGGAAGTGAGGCAGGACAGTAGCCTTACAGTGCCTTACAGTGTATTGCAAGGTCTGACATTGACCAAACTTGATATGCATGACCTTGGTGGGCTCTAGGTCAACTCCTGAAAAGGGGGTCAATGTCAGACCTTGCAATCAAAAGTTAGGGGCGCACTGAAATTATGGCAAGGGTTATTAGCCCCCTAACTTTTGATTGCAAAGTCTGACATTGACCCCCTTTTCAGGAGTTGACCTAGAGCCCACCAAGGTCATGCATATCAAGTTTGGTCAATGTCAGACCTTGCAATACACTGTAAGGCTACTGTCCTGCCTCACTTCCAGTGATGAAGCTAAGCTATGCTAACGGAGCATCTATTCCCAAAGCTAAAATGCACGCACAGAGACAAAAAAGGTATGCATCTTCTTGTCTAACTCCAGGGAAGATGTTAAATAAGCTAATTTCCCAAAATAGTGGAGTTATCCTTTAATTATGATTTATGATTTTGATGATGATGATCAAAAATGTATACGGGTAGGAGAAAATGCTGACTGAGCTCATTCACCACCTTATTGAGATCATGTGTACAAAAAATCTAAGCAAATGAACCGTGGGAAGATGATTAAACAGCTTTAATTATAAATTCATATTTGACCTTGAACTTGACCTTGACCTTATTATGGCCAAATCATACATCTATGGATAGGGAAAATGCTCCTCTTTCCAATGGCAGGGTTGAATCTGGATTTAGTAATTTCTTGCGTTTTTTACGATAATTAGCATTTTCCGATAAATTTGTATTTCCGATCAAACATATAAAACATTGGTAAAAATGAAAATATACACTTTGACTACTGTTTTTGATAGGGTTATGGTCTTTACTCTTGGCTACAAAAAAAATATTTAAAAACATTGACCTCTTAACATCCAAGGGCCCACATGTGGACGATTCTTTGCCGACCTCTAGTGGCTCGGGTGTGCATTTATTTTAATACAATATATGGATAGAATTAAAGCCATATTTGTTGCCTGTCGATTGCCCTTTCAGGTGACAAAATCCGTTCAGCGGTTCTCGAGTTACATGCCGATATGTGAGGCGTGCCCCACAAGTACGCAAAAGTACACATTACCACCCCCGACTCCCGGGGCTCTAGCTCCGTCAATCATTGGGCGATCTCGAAAATCTTTGCACAGGGTTGTAGCCAATGAGTGTGGCTTTCCAATGATACCCCATGATATGATAATTGGGGATCTAATACGGTCTCTATTGATCGATTTATGATAAAGAAAAGCAGGGTCCCCCTATAGGGGGACCTTAAGGCTTAACAGGTTAATCCATTGTTTTTATGAAATATCTTGTATGATTAAAAACAAAGACAGACGCTTTGGCTTTGAGTTGGATAATTTAATCTGCCAATAAAACCATAAACCTCCTTGTTTGATTCCTTTTAACATCCATCCAGCGTTATTACTGTTCATTCATTCATGGCTTGTAGATTAAATGTAATCAAGAAACAGTGATACTGAATACGTTGTGAGTTACCAGCTGCTATATTGTGGTTATGAGCCTGAAAGTGCTCTTCCCGTTTTTCATCTACAGCATTACACACTTTTCACTACACACACACACACGCACGCACGCATGCACGCACACACACACACACACACACACACACACACACACACACACACACACACACACACACACACACACACAGTTGAAAGCCAATACCTCATTATTGAACTGTACATACATTTAATATTGCCTTCATTAAAACACAAGCTGTTCTCATACATAATCCATTTGGTATATGTTTTAACGACTGCTTTCCTTTTTTTAATGATCTTTAATCAGGCGTCTACATGTGGCCCATAGGCTACATAGCAGGAAGTCCTTAATTAAGCTATCTTGACACTGCATTCTGAAGCTTCCAGTGATTCATTTTACGCTGTTATGGCTTTAACCCAATTTGTGTATGCAAGAGAGCTTCCCTTATCATGTGGTGCATGTCTTGTAACAGCAACCTCTTTTAATCAAAATGTTATCAGGCCATGTGGTCCTTCCTGGGATATAATAGGGAGGATGGAGTGGAGAGTGGGGTGTGAACACCTTCCAGAGGTGGATTCTACACTCCTTTGAGTTTAACCTCCGTGGCTTAATGAAAGAAGAGGCCATCCTTCATCATTTGGCATGTGTGTTTTAACGACAACCTTTTTCGTTTATAATCAACTTTAATCAGGCCTCTACATGCGGCCCATATGCTAGAACAGTGAGCAGGAAGTCCTTAATTAAGCTATCTTGACACCACATTATAAAGCTTCCAGTGATTAATTTTACGCTGCTATGGCTTTAAACCAATTTGTTTATGTAAGAGGAGAGAGCTTCCCTTATCATTTGGTACATGGGTTGTAACCGCAGCCCTTTGCAACAGGCTGTATCAAGCCCTGTTTTACATGGAAAATCACCATACTAATTGATAATAATGTTTCTTTACACTATAGTTAATGTAGAGGTTGCCCAAACTATTGGTATGTTAATTGTGCTTTACTGCCAGACACTTGAACCAACACAATAATGCACAATAGTGTCACTGAATGTCAGCGCTTTTATTCTGAAGGCTCGCAGTTCTCAACGGGAAGTCTTATTTAAGCTTAATTGAGCTAGCTTGACACAGTGGTCCTAAGCATCCCTGTCAACAGTGCCTTGCGGAGAGGCGGTCCTTCCATCCTGACCGGCGTGTGGACGGACCGGAGAAGTTGACGCAGCATGGAAGAGCGAGATTCAGGTCAAAACGAACTTCTCTCTGATGTGTTGCTAAACATGCTCAGCAAGGCATGGTCCATTTGAGGACATTCCTCAAAAGGCCTATACTGTACAAATGTGTGTTTTGTGAGCGTCCAGTAACTATGCTGTATATACAGATCCAGCTCTTAAAGATCAAACCACTAACGCTTGGACCCAGCTTGGGTGACGCGGGTTGGCGCTTGATTAACGGGCGCTGCCTGGTTAATATGATATTCACCCAGTAGGGGGAGTCGAGTTACACATCGCATCATCGTGTCGCATCATCCTACGGCCCGTCGTTAACAGCTTCACGTACAGTATACAGCTGGTGATTATAGTCTCGCGATTGACTTCATTGAATCCATTTGTCTCTTATATATTGTACACTACAGACATACTGTAAGACAGACCATGTGCAGAACTCGGAGATGAATGCGAGCTGGTTCATGTGATCACGCCGTCCTGATTTCAGCCTTGCTGTACTGAACAACTTACTGGTAAGTTACCTAGTTTTACTTACACCTTTTACCCCGTTTGGGGCATAGGCCGTCAACAAGGGTTCTCCAAGCATCCCGATCCTGAGCCAACCTCTCAAGCTGGCCCCAGGTGTGTCCCATCTTCTTGGCATCATCTTCCAAGTCTCGGCGCCAGGTGTTTTGTGGTCGGCCTCTCTTTCTTTTCCCTTGGGGGTTCCACCTGAGAGATTGTCTTGTGATGCTCAGCGATGGTTTATGGAGTGTATGGCCAATCCATCTCCAACGCCGTTGGAAAATCTCTTTCTCTGCTGGCTGTTGTTGCCACAGGTCTTTATTGCTGATGGTGTTAGGCCAGCGAATCTGGAGGATTCGGCGCAGACAGGTGTTTAGGAAAACTTGTAGTTTATTGGTTGTTGTGACAGTGGTCCTCCAGGTCTCAGCGCCATAGAGTAGGACTGACTTCACGTTGGTGTTAAAGATCCTGATCTTGGTTGTGATGGAAATGTCTCTTGAGCTCCAGATGTTTTTTAGTTGGAGAAAGGCTCCTCTGGCCTTGCCAATCCTGGCTCTCACATCAGCATCTGTTCCACCTTGCTTGTTAACAATGCTGCCCAGGTAGGTGAAGTTGTCTACCTCTTCCAACGCTTCTCCTTCCAGAATGATGGGTGATGTGTTGTCAGCATTGATTCTCATGACCTTGCTCTTCCCTCTGTGGATGTTAAGCCCAAGCCGGTAAGTTAACTTAGATTTAATGCTAGTTTGTTTACTGCAGTTATGTCAGAACGACAATCGGCTAAGGTAATGTTAGCAACTGCTCAAATAAAGCACATCCACATTGCTGTCAAGTTAACGTTATGGTCCAACGAAACGACAGACACCTGTTGAATGCGACCTCAAGGCTTTTCAACACTGGCGTAACATTAGCTAACGTTCATTTAGCAGGATGTAATGTGTAACGTTTAATCAACGTGAAAATGGGTCGTGGACTAGAGACTGTGGCACTGACCAACAAGCATGTGGCGGAGCTAGCGGTGGTGGAGATAAAGATGTTAAGGTTCTCTCTGGGAGTAACGAGATTGGACAAAATCAAGAATGACTACATCAGAGGAACGGCCCATGTTGAGCAGTTCGGACAGAAAGGCAAGACTGAGATGGTTCGGACATGTGAGAAGGAGGGAGGTGGGGTACATTTGCACTCTGGTTGGATGCCAAACTTATTTCCGTTGTACTGTACTTGTGCTGTATAATGATAATACATTGGAATCTAATCTAAAACTATGAAGACATGATTTATTACAGCCACAGTGTTTCTGCTGCTTTGCTATTTTACCTATTTGGCTGCTTAGCCAACTGTGCTTTTAATACATCCAATCTTAATCTAAATGTTTATATTTAGATCAGATGCTCAATGAACAACGTGCACAAGGAACATTATTTGTACACAACTATTACATTTTCTTTATTTTCTGTCCCGCAAGATCGGCACAGCGTTCTGCATCTGGGTTCATATGGATTGGACCCCTAATGACCACAGCGTCGCTGCAGGTGACATGAGGGAAGAGAGGCTGTAATTCAACAGCTCAGATCAGTGGTGTAGCACTCGAGTCCCAGTCCTGGACTGATTTTCAGGACTCGTGACTCGACTTGGACTCGAGCATTGACTGCATTCAGTTAATTGATTGAAATTGTTATTTATTTAAAGAAAATAATGTAATAGGCCCTAATAATTTGGCATAAGATATTGATGGCTATATTAATACCGTAAACATTATTTAATTGTTGATCTAGTGACTCGACTACAACACTGGCTCAGATCGTATATCACTACTGAGCTGCTGGAGCAGCTACACAGAGACATTTAGACATGTATAGCAGCGCCCCTGTACGTGACTGCATGTATTTGCAGAAGGGCAATACAGTTATTCCATTCCAGTTAAATAGTATGATCATATGAATATGATCATATCTTCGTACAGGCTTGGTGAGCTGAATGAATGCCTCGGACAACTTATGGTAGTACCCCTCTTCTGTGGCGTCTCCATAGCAACCCTGTGTGTTCTGACAGCACACCATGCAGTGGAGCTGGGGCGTGGTCACCAAACCATAATGTAATGTAAGAGGAGAGGGGGAGAGGAGGGGAGGAGAGGAGAAAAGGAATAGAGAAGAGAGGGGGGGGGGGGGCGTGTAGTTTATTGCCAGCGGAAGAGTGCAAGAATGCTTCCGCATTCGTCACCGCACGCCAGTACGGTAATGCGCCTTTCCTTTCGCCCCGCTCAGACAAATGCATGTAGTACATTGCAACACAACGCAGCATTTCCGCGTACATTGCAACGAATCACTTGGAGTTTGAAAGTGATATCAGAAGAAACTACTCAACCTCGGCTGTCTTTAACTAGCAGGACGCTAGTGGGCTAGTCGCTAAAATATATATTGTTTTATATATAATTGTACCAACACAGATATTAGGCAGTACACACATTGTCCTGCAATACATGTACAGTGAATGCACAGCTACATTCGCCATTTATTTCTATCGATGCTGCGGTCTACAGTGAAATGCAATATTATTATTATTGTAAAGATCATTACAATTATTATTTTGTGCACGTTGTGCTCTTTGCACACAACCCTCGTACACTTGTAACATTGCCTCTCCAGGCTGCGATTGTAATGATAATCTTTACAATAATAATAATAATATTGCATTTCACTGTAGACCGCAGCAGCAACATAAAATAATTATTGAAAACAGTAGAAAGGGAATTGATAAAGTTATAGAAATGGTTTGATAGGAATAATGTGAGGGCTGAACTCTGTTCGGCACTCCCCTGTTGGGAAGCCCAACAATCAGCTCACGCACCTGAGAGTGGTTGGCAATCAGCTCGTCTGGAGACTACAAGTACTGCTGATTGCCTTCCACTCATTGCCAGGTCGTTCTGTACACTACCATCTACTGCCACGTTTCCGGCATGAGACGTCGAGCCATCTACATTCTACCACCTACTGCCGCGTCCCCGGTGTGAGACACTGTGTCACTTTCCTGCTGGGACGTTTTCATGCTCCTGTGGATATTCCCTGTGTCATCACCGCTGCCGTGCGGTCCACGTTCTTTCAAGTTCCCTGTCGGCACCTTTGCCTGGTGAGTCTCTTGACTACCTGAACATTTCCGTGATCTCCTGGATGTTTTTTTCATTCGCCCTTAAAAGGGACAGTGCTACTTTTTCCCCTGTGAAATAAATAATGCCCTGTTTTTGGCTAACTCTCATACCTATCTTGTGTTGTGCTATTGGGGTTGCATACAAACCTTAAGGAATAAGTTGTCTCTTAATGAAAACAAAACAAAATTTATGGTATTTGGTGGTGTTCCTACCGACTGTGAAATTGAATTGAATTGAAATGAAACTGAAATTGGAAGAGTATATGAAACACAATTCTTAGGTGTGATTATAGATCAGAAACTCTGTTGGAAGCCACATATACAATATATCAAAGGTAAATTAGACTAATCTGTTGGCATTCTGTACAAAACAAGGGAGCTTATTGTATTTTTCACTTGTTGTGCCATACATGTCATATTGTGTTGAGGTCTGGGGGAATGTTTATAAAACAAATATAGATCCTATTATTAAACTACAGAAAAGAGCTATTAGAATAATAAACAGCTAGTTACCTTGAATCGACAAATCCATTATTCATAAAGTCCTGCACATACAAATGTGTAGATATGGTGTACATAAAAACCTTGGAAATAATTTTTCGTGCTGAGTAAAAGCCTACCAGTTTGTATTCAATGTCTCTTTCAACCAAGAGAAGGAAAGTATAATTTAAGAGGGTTATGTATTGAAGTGGATTCCCAAGCTGTTTCGGTTCTGCTCTGCATCAGAACCGGGTTGCCTGCTAGTACTCTGCGTTGTGATTCAATACCTTAACGCTCTGGGAATCACTTCTCTTCAAACTAACTGAGCAGGCAGAAGGAATTAGGAGGAAGGTAGTTTAACAGTTGTTTAATCAAAGTTTAAGAGTGTATACAAATTATAATAAGAAAATGCTATAGTTGTTATCAAAGACACTATGCCGTCTTGATAACAACCAGACTAATATTACAGTATAAAGAATGATAGTTGATAAGTTGTTGATGATCTTTGTTTGATAACAAAGACTTGGTTTTCCCTCCAAAAAGTCCTTTTGTTCTCCTGCTGCCTTGGCCTCCTTGGTGTTGATGGTGGAGAGGTCTGTCCTTGTGGTGTGGTTGGTTCAGAGTCCCTCTCCCCCCATTACACACCCATTCTTATAGCCCAAGGCCCAGTGTCTCGGAGTTGATGACATCATCACCTTATTGCCCCAATCACAAGCCTGCAAAGCTGGTATTTGAAAATAGGGGTTTGGCTTATAGGCCAAACCCTCTTCACATTTCTGCAAACGGAGGCTGTATCAGCAATCTACCTTAATCAAAGTTTAAACATTGCATCATTTTCATTTACTAATATCCATATTTGAATTACAATTGCCCACATAAACACAGATATATTTCTTTATCACTAAGTCTACTGACTTTCAGAAAATATCTAACAAATCTAATCATTTAGCTTAATAGAATACAAATCAATACCATAACAATCTATTAATCATATTGAACATAAATGAAAACAGCACAGACACATTAACTAATTGTAGACATTTAAGTATGACCAAACCTAATTATATTTTAACTTACTTCAATGACTTAATTCAAGATTATAAGTACAATATACCAGGATTTCAATAGTGATCTTCTCTGTGTGTGGATGTGTGGATGTGTATTTGAAAATGTGTGTGTGTGTGAGTGTGTGTGTGTGTGTGAGTATGTGAGTGTCTGTGTGTGTAACTATGTGTGTGTGTGTGTGCGTGTCTATGTGTGTGTATGTGAGTGACTATATGTGTGTGTGTCTATGTGTGTGTGTGTATTTGAAAATGTGTGTGTGTGTGTGTGAATGTGTGTGTGAATGTGTGTGTGTGTGTGTGTCTGTGTGTGTGTGTGTCTATGTGTGTGTGTGTGTGTGTGTCTTGAATGTGTGTGTGTGTGTGTGACAGGAAACTCCAGCGAGATAACATGTCTACGTGACCTTTTGTCTTTGGCAGACCAGTTGGCTCTTTGATGTCTCCTAAAAGGAGACATGTTTCTCTAGAATTTCCTGCCCTTTGTTCTGACCCACCCCCTAAAGGGAAGTAGTCTTACCCCAGCTGCCACTATGTGCAAATGCCCTCCTGGGGTGACAATGGCAATCAGTCTATGTAAACACACACACACAATCTATGAATTATTGTTTTGAGGTCCAAGTATTTCCACACATTAGTTAATCATGATATATATGTTTGGATTTTACAACAGTCCCCACTTGGATAGTTTACCTATCCTTAATATGTCAAACATAGATATCAATCTCTACACACTACTATCTAGATAACACTTAAGACATTTTAAATCATATTAGAATAACATATATATGGTTTGCCACACTCAGATCCTAAAATTCAAATTAGCCATTTCAGTTTTTGTGATCATGTGCATAGTCTTTAATAACTTGTTCTCGTACCAAGATCAATGGAGCATTTGAGGAGGGGGGTCCATGTTTTCTAGATTTGACCCTGCCTCCTCTTTATTGCTCAGAGCTGGTGCAATATCACGACTGCTGGGTGCAACTCAGAAAGCAAATTGCCTTTCTAATACACCCCATCTTCTGTCAAGCACATCTTGACTCGTGTTGACCTCTCTTAGGGGGTAGAGCCCCCTGCTGTATCTTCTATTGCTGTCACAGCGGTGGGGAGGTCATCGCTTGCTGCTCGACCCTCGGATTAGTGGAAGAGGTTTGTTTCTCCTCCCCTCCGCCTGGTCGTCGATAGGGGCGATAGCAGCTCCCCCCCTTCGCTTGTTGACCCCCTGGTCAATAGTTGAGGCCTTGCTTCTGTTGACAGCCGGAGTTGTTGCTGAGGCCTAGCTGCCTGTCTCCTCGTTGGTTGTCTGTCGTTTCCCTCTGAAGCCTCAAGACTCGGTCACTGCGTTGGCCAAGACTCTCCCGGCCCGAGAGGTAGGCGTCTCCTGGTTCTCCGCAGTGTTGTGGTTCCCCATGGAACCGCTGGGTAGACACTAGCCAGTGTCCTCGATCAACGGTACCGATGGAGTCCTCGGTCTTCCTTGTACCACTCTCTGATGACTGCGGATCCCCCAATCTCCCATCCGTATCCTGTAGTGAATATATATCGCTCCGGGGCACAGTGGGGATCACTTCTACCACAACAATTGATTGAGAATCCATAATTTTCCTCCCTCAGACTCTCTTTACTGGTCTGAGCTTTGACAACTTTCTTTTCCAAATCATTTATCTATATATTTCATGGCTTCTAGATAATTAAATATCAAAATTCTGAAAAATTCACATGGCTCTCATTATATTATGCTGTCAAAACAGTATACTCCTCCACCTCTCGATGTGAAATACACATTCAAACATCGTTACCGTCTTCCTCTGGTTTTGGACAGCTGCACCCCGGACCGGACGTTCAGCACTGACACATCCATTCTCCCAGTAACCTGTGTATGGCAACAAATCACAGTCCGCCTTAAACACACATCTTCCACATCACAAGCCAATTATCAATTGCACATGTTCACACCCTACACAAGACTAATTTGGCCAATAGCGACCAAATCTATTGAGCTTCATTTATGTACAGAGAATCATGCTTCCCAACCCTATCACCAACCACGACACACCCCCAGCCCCTAAAACTGGGTATTCAATGGGCGGAGAACAAAAATCCATAACTAGCTCAAGTTCCTTCACTTTGTTCCCAGTCCATTTTACAGACATATACTACCCCGTCCTGATGTGTCGAGATCACTCCCAGCTTGCCAGGTACCCTAAGAAAAAACACACCGAAAGAAAGAAAACAGAAAACAAAACACAAAGAAAACGCTGCCAAACCAATAAATGAAAAAATAAACCAAACTTGTGAGCTTATTATTTTTTCTTCTGAGCTCATTTTTAACTAAGAAACAAAAAGGGAAATCAAATGAATAAACAAAATGTACACTCCCGGCCTAAGTCAGGAATTTGCTAGCACAGAGAAGTAAAAATAAAAGTAAATAAACACCTATCCTATTGCTCATAACTGTTAATACGCCTCTATCAATACTATAAGAGTAATCAAAGCTTAAAATACTAGAAACAACTATGAGTCTTTTTAATTTCTTAATCATGCAGTCCACCCTTTGATCAATCTGAATGTTGACCAAGCATGGATAATTTACTGATCACTAGCTGCCGCAGTGTCACATCATCACACTGTCTAATATTGATTAACTGTTTAACATAATTTGATCCTCTTGTTAGTCTGATTAGTTCATGCATTTGTCAGTCACTCATACATCCGTTTTTAGCAACTTTCATTCATAATCTAATCACCTAACACCTCTATCTATTTTTTTTTTTTTTTTTATTCTAATCTAACTAGGAGCATATTTTATCATTCAATATATCCCACCTCTACCCTAGTCAGTTGCATATATTTTTATTCTGCCGGTGGCCTCTGCAGACATGACCTTTGAAAATGACCACAGATCCAACAACTCTGGCGGTCTCCCCCGGGTTGTGGGACCCGGTGGGTCAGTTGCCTGTGACCGGATGACCCTGGGGTCATCGGGCCCAGAACATGTCCTGGTGGTATGCCATCATCGCCATGGTTCCCTGGAGCCTGTTCGGAGGAAAAAGCCACGTACCTATTTGGTCCAGTCACAGTTCCTTGAGAGGGGCCCGTGGTTGGGAGGGGCCCGCCACCTGTTTCTGTACAAACACGCCCTGTTGTGGATAGATGGTCCCGCTCTACACAGTTCCGAGAAATGTGTCCGAGGGTCCCACACGTCCAACAGTGCACCTGCCGCACATGGTAGCCAATCGGATTCCTGCCTTTGCCTACACCTTTTCCTCGTGGTTGCCACCTCGTGGGTGGTCTTATTGGGGTTAGTTGTTGTCCCGGCACGGGACCCCCTTGTGGCCCCAACTGGGCCCGTCTCTGGCCATCTGGTTCTCCAGAGGGAGAGGGAGAGAGGTGATTGGAACCTGTCTCCCCTCCGGGCTGTGTGGACTGGAGTAGGCCTTGGAGATAGTCCACTACCCGTCTAGCCTCGGCTAGCTGTTCTTCGAGAGGGAGGCACGTCTGTAACTGGCAGTCATCTGCAACGGACACTTCAGCGTGGATTGACTCGGGTAATACAGCTGTCTCTGGGTCGCTTGCTGCAACGACTCCCTGTGGCGGAGTAAAAGACATTATTTCCAGTCCCTCCGTCTCACTGGACACTAGAGGGGAGTCGATCAAATTCCAGTCAATCAAGTCAACGTCCAATTCGGTCAATGTAATGTCTGCAGAGGTTATCGGCATTATCTTGATTTGGGTACGCATTCTACACCGGCCTCCTTTAACTACAAGGTTCTGTAATGGCCTGAATATCTTTGGCCATCTTTTCGTCACTTTTATTGTGACATCTCCAGTCGTTGAAATAGACAGATTGTCTACCCTTCCTATGGTCAGTGCATCTAACCCTCCGGTTGCTCCTAACTGTGTATTTTCCATTCTCACCTTACCTCAAACACTCGTAACGTCACCGTTTGGAAAGCAAGTTTCTCTGTATTCAAACTATTTTTACCAAACTTGAGTTAATTTCACTCACACTTCTATATTGGTGTAAACAGGAATTGATAATCTCGGTCTTGTGATACTATACCCCCTGACTGTCAACAGTCTCTTTGATTTCCCTGTTGGGGTTCGGAATTGTCAGCGCTGGCCATCCGTCCTGGAGCAGCTGTAAAGAGAGAAGCAAAAAATACACTTAATTATCAGTGACATTTGCCATTCACAATCCATCATTTGTCTTTAAGCATGGAATGTCGGGCATCTCCTAGACTATGATCACGTGAGAGCATTTGTGCAATTTTCGTTTTTGATTTATCAATGACACAGCCTTAATCTTTTCCCAGTTGTCTCCATTGGAAACCCAGACTCTCAATCCTGTTGTCAAGATCCTCCTTAATACCACTCCGGGGAACTCATTTTGCATCAGCTGTTTCCTTCTGTTGGTCAATCAGAAATTCGTTATTTACAGCCTATCATTTCTAAACATCTGTATCGGACATTGTAATTTAGGTGAATAATCTCACTTTTACTCTAATCGTTCTTTGCAAATGACTATGTGTATGTGTAACTATATTTATTTCTGTCCGTGAAAGCCTAGTATGCATTTCGCTCATATTACATTATACATATCAGTCTCATACATATTTTCCATTCATAATCTCTCACACAGTTACTATATTTCCCCCGTAACACCTAACCCCTTAGGTGTTAAAATAACGCTCTTCTCACGGGAACAGAAATCAATTTTCAGTGCCTTATGTCACTGAAGTCCCCGTGCATTTTAGAACAGTGTCACACAACCCGTTCATAACCACAGGCGGCGACACCATCCCCACATTGAAAATCCTGCCGACCAATGAGATTCCACTGGCCAACTCGTCCTGTGGCCCACGGCATCACCCCCAGTTTCGAACCTGGAACGCGAAACCCCGGGCCCCCTACTCAAGGATATTCAAAAATCATTCCACTCACAACCACTGCCACACACATACAGCACCTCTGACACCAGTCACCCAAACACCCACACATAATATAATTCGACGCGCGTAGTGTGGCAGCGAGCCTTTGACGAGTGCACGCATAGCGCACCCCCGTTAATGCGCGGTGGCAGACAGCGAGCCCACCCCCGCCACGACGTTTAGCAGTCCCCGTACCCCTGGTAAAATGAAAACTGTGCGCAGTGTGACAGCGAGCACCGACGAGTCACACACAGCGCACAAAGCGTGGAGGCAGACAGTGAGCCACGACGAACTGTCTACCCACACCCCCATCGCAGGCGCAGCCGAGTAGAGTAGTTATGCTCCAACTTACGGCCCACCAACATGAACTGACACGGAGCCCCAGCCGGGGCCCGTCCAAATGTAAGGAAAGAAGTACGAGCGCCTTGTCGAACAAAGCGTAGCGCCAACGCCAGCCAACACCACTGCCAGCACTAGAAATTCCCTAAAAATAACAATAAAACTGAATTTGGAATAACAACATACGCATAATAAGTCCCAAACTCAGCCTACCGCCTTTGAAACCTTACAGAAAACAGCAATAAACAATATACCTAGCACTACACCGCGTTTGAAACCCATAAAAAAAACTCTATATACAGGCCCTCAACTAGGAGAGAAAGAGAAATCGTTTCGGGGGGGCCGAAATATATGGAAGAGAGGCGGTGTTGGAATGAGGGGAGCGAGTGAGAGGGGGGGTAAGAGAGAGAGAGAGAGAGAGTGAGAGGGAGGGAGAGGGAAAGAGGGGGGGAGGTGAGAGGGAGAGGGAGAGAGGTGAAAGGGAGAGGGAGGGAGGAGGGTGAGAGAAGGAAAGAAAGAGAGGGGGGGGGGTGAAAGAGAAAGAGAGAGAGGGGAGGCGAGAGGGAGAGGGAGAGAGGCGGAAAGGGAGAGGGAGGGAGGAGAGGTGGGGAAAGGGAAAGGGAGGGAGGAGAGGTGAGAGGGAAAGAAAGAGAGGGGGGGTGAAAAAGAAAGAGAAAGAGAGAGAGGGGAGGTGAGAGGGAGAGAGAGGGAGAGAGGCGGAAAGGGAGAGGGAGGGAGGAGAGGGGGGGAAAGGGAGAGGGAGGGAGGAGAGGCGAGAGGGAACGAAAGAAAGGGGGGGTGAAAAAGAAAAAGAAAGAGAGAGGGAGGGGAGGTGAGAGGGAGAGAGAGGGAGAGAGAGAGAAAGAGAGAGAGAGAGAGAAAGAGAGAAAGAGAGAGGGAGAGAGAGAGGGGGAGAAAGAGAAGAGAGGGGGAGAGAGAGAAAGAGAGAGAGAGAGAGAAAGAGAGAAAGAGAGAGAGAGAGAGAGAGGGGGGGGGAGAGAGAGAGAGAGGGGGAGAGAGAGAGAGGGGGAGAAAGAGAAGAGAGGGGGAGAGAGAGAGAGGGGGAGAAAGAGAAGAGAGGGGGAGAGAGAGTGTACAATGAAAACGTTCTGTGAGCAGAATCCAAACATACTCATCCTGTACACTCCTGCCCCCTACTGTACTCCTAAATAAACTCCACCTACCCCTTAACAATGGACGCTCGCCACCCCTACCAAGATGGACGCTCGGTGCCCCTTCCAAGATGGACGCTCGGTGCCCCTTCCAAGATGGACGCTCGGTGCCCCTACTTAAGATGGACGCTCGGTGCCCCTTCCAAGATGGACGCTCGGTGCCCCTACTTAAGATGGACGCCCCCTCGCGAGACATCCCGAGAGCCCCGTCATGCCATGACGTCAGCACAGTTAGCTTAGCATATTAGCTTCGTTAGCTTCAACCTAGCGCGCGTAGGCCATCAGACCGCGCACCCTTATGACGTCACATCCGGCGACCGCTTTAGCCGTTTAGCGCGGCTAGGTAGCATTAGCTTAGCTTCTCCCATGATCCCATAAAAACGCTTCCCAACGACCCGTTCCGCCGCGCGGGCCGTCCCCTCGCAACGTTAATATAATACCACATACCCCACAACAGAATCCTATTTCCCTCAAAACGCCAGTGTAGTGATCTAATTAGAAATATAAAAACATAATAGTAAAACACTAGTTTGACCCCTCCGTCGTCATTTCCGGCGAGCTTAGAACGACTTCCGGGTCCCCGTCTAGATTATCCCAACCACATTAAACATTACACATCTATTTTATCCGCCACGAATATGAAAACATTTAAGTGCCTCACATATCCCCGTAATCTCAAGACACTATCGATCGACCTTATACATTTGAATTACGTCTACTTTTCCCCCCGTATCCTCCGGTGCCCCAGAGGCTAATTCAACAGCTAACGGCTGCTGCGTTCGACGGGCCTCGGAAAACCGGCGTTACCATTAAACCTCCCCACGGCCAATCGGTGACTTAAATTACATAATAACATAACCACTCTCACACGTCTCACCAATCACTCCTAACCATAAACATTCGCCAACCATAGATTCATACACGCTTCCTAACACAATTAAAAAGTACACAATAAAAAAATACAAATTCAGCATTCACGCACATTACCGTCTCTCGAACGCCGCACAGCGGCGCGACCGGTAAACCTTTCATTAAGCACTATTTTTGTTACAGCCTAACGCCGTCTAATTTCAACACGCCCGCCCGTGCCCAAGGCTAAAACCAGACCTACTTGTGCTAACTCTCTACTTTAGAAAATACTACGCAACGGCGTGCTACAGCCTCTACTTACAACATAGACATACAACGCACGGTGTTTACCTTGGTCTTAACTCTGAGCACGAATCTAAGACATGTTCCTGTTCCCTTACTTGTTCCGACCGGCAACGGCGCTCCGTTCATAGTGCTAACATTTTACATTAAAATATACTACGCACGGTGTTTACAGAGCCGCCCTCCCCAGCCAGAACATTCAATTTAATTTTCCCTTACATCATGATTACATGAGGTTAAATTCTTAGCTTCTTTCCCCAACCCCATATTGTTCGAACTGAGCAGCCCATTCTTCTTCAACACTCACCTCTCTCACAGGAACGAAGCTCACGCAGTTGTGTCCTCTGTCGTCCGCCGATGAGGTTGATGAGTGAAGGGAAAAAAAATCTCGTCCAGGGCCGCCACTTGTTCACGGGTCAAACGGCACCAAAATGAAGTGGATTCCCAAGCTGTTTCGGTTCTGCTCTGATCAGAACCTGTTTGCTTTAGTACTCTGCGTTGTGATTCAATACCTTAAAGCTCTGGGAATCACTTCTGTTAAAACTGACTGGTCAGGCAGAAGGAATTAGGAGGAAAGTAGTTTAACAGTTGTTTAATCAAAGTTTAAGAGTGTATACAAATTATAATAAGAAAATGCTATAGTTGTGATCACGAACACTATGCCGTAAGTGATAACAACCAGACTAATATTACAGTATAAAGAATGATAGTTGATAAGTTGTTGCTGGTCTTTGTTGTCTTGGCTAGTGAACAAAGAGTTGATTTTCCCTCCAAAAAGTCCTTTGTCCTCCTTGCCTGCTGTAGATGGGTGTTGATGGTGTGGAGAGGTCTGTCCTTGTGGTGTGGTTGGTTGAGAGTCCCTCTCCCCCCATTACACACCCATTCTTATAGCCCAAGGCCCAGTGTCTCGGAGTTGATGACATCATCACCTTATTGCCCCAATCACAAGCCTGCTAAGCTGGTATTTGAAAATAGGGGTTTGGCTTATAGGCCAAACCCTCTTCACATTTCTGCAAACGGAGGCTGTATCAGCAATCTACCTTAATCAAAGTTTAAACATTGCATCATTTTCATTTACTAATATCCATATTTGAATTACAATTGCCCACATAAACACAGATATATTTCTTTATCACTAAGTCTACTGACTTTCAGAAAATATCTAACAAATCTAATCATTTAGCTTAATAGAATACAAATCAATACCATAACAATCTATTAATCATATTGAACATAAATGAAAACAGCACAGACACATTAACTAATTGTAGACATTTAAGTATGACCAAACCTAATTATATTTTAACTTACTTCAATGACTTAATTCAAGATTATAAGTACAATATACCAGGATTTCAATAGTGATCTTCTCTGTGTGTGGATGTGTGGATGTGTATTTGAAAATGTGTGTGTGTGTGAGTGTGTGTGTGTGTGTGAGTATGTGAGTGTGTGTGTGTCTGTGTGTGTAACTATGTGTGTGTGTGTGTGCGTGTCTATGTGTGTGTATGTGAGTGACTATATGTGTGTGTGTCTATGTGTGTGTGTGTATTTGAAAATGTGTGTGTGTGTGTGTGAATGTGTGTGTGAATGTGTGTGTGTGTGTGTGTGTGTGTCTGTGTGTGTGTGTGTCTATGTGTGTGTGTGTGTGTCTTGAATGTGTGTGTGTGTGTGTGACAGGAAACTCCAGCGAGATAACATGTCTACGTGACCTTTTGTCTTTGGCAGACCAGTTGGCTCTTTGATGTCTCCTAAAAGGAGACATGTTTCTCTAGAATTTCCTGCCCTTTGTTCTGACCCACCCCCTAAAGGGAAGTAGTCTTACCCCAGCTGCCACTATGTGCAAATGCCCTCCTGGGGTGACAATGGCAATCAGTCTATGTAAACACACACACACAATCTATGAATTATTGTTTTGAGGTCCAAGTATTTCCACACATTAGTTAATCATGATATATATGTTTGGATTTTACAACAGTATTCTTAAAACATGTAAAAAGGTAAGAACTAATGTAAAAGCTAGATGTGTTTTACATTTTGGGAGTTAAATTATGGAATAGCCTTAATGACGGGTTGAAGTTGTGTACTTCTCAGGGGAGATTTAAAAAAGCCTTAAAGGATAAAATAATTCAGGAGTACAGTTGAGTCATATTTAAAGTTTTTATTTCTTATATTAGAATATATTTACTTTTTAAGAATTTGTAAAGGATATTCCCTTTTTTCCGGTCGTTGATTTTGGATTTTGTGTGTGAGCTTGCCTTGAATATGTACATTTGTGATTATTTTTCTTTTATCTTTTCCTTTTGTAAGTCCACACAGGTGTGTTTTGATTTTCTCTGTAAATAAGACCGAAAAATAAACTTCATTCAAAAGGATTCCCCAAACAACATGGACAGCCAATATAGTTCCAGGAGCTCCCATAGTTACTTGCAAGATGTAGGAGTCATCTGCACCTCCTGGGAAGCGGGAGACCACATTGATCAGGCGGTTCTGGGCATTGCAGGTTGATTTGAACGGTGATGGAGTGGTATTGCTAGATATGGAAACGCATCTGGGGAGGGGGCCTTGATTGAGTCAATTGCACTGATGCAGACCAGCAAAGACATGGAATCCTCTCTTGACTGTTTTTGTTCAGTATATGGGAATTGGATGTATTGTGTTGCCAGTTGTATGATTTCATCCACGACTCACTTTCTTTTTTTTGACGATTGCATACCCAATGTAATTGACTATATTTATTATACTTATTCTTTTTTTTTTGTATTTTTTATTTTTTTTTAAACTGAACATAAAATTAGACACACAAGCATTAACAGTAAACATCCAATGTAAATCACCATTTGAATCAATATAAATGTAGTTTACGAGATATATACCTAATACTTGCTATCTAATACAATACATACATATTATGCTCTTGCTCGCTCTCCCCCCCCCCCGGACCCCCACTTGGATGATCCATCCATTTTCATTAGTTTCTAACCAGACACTACAATTCATATGCTAGCTTTTATTCTCTCCCACTTCTAACCAGATTGCAATGTTGGTTTCACTGACACCTAAAATTCTTGCTGTAGATATCTCTAGATAAATCACATCGAGATAGGTAAGAACCCATACCTTCCGGCACATTTTATCCGGTTGAATCCATCGTGATGCTATCAGCTTTTTAGCAGCTGTGAGACCGGATAAAACTAGTCTCTTTAGATGTATAGGGGCTGCAAACTGAAAAACATCATTCAACAGCAATACAGAGGGATGTACAGGTATATTCAGAAATAAGAATTCTGATAATTGCTGGGTCACTTCTTCCCAGAATATCTTAACCGGTGGGCAATCCCAATACATGTGCATACATGTACCCTCATCCCCATTTGTACATAAGGAACATAGAGAATCTTGTTTAAGTCCCATTCTGTTCAATCTTATAGGAGTCAGGTATGTCCTATGAATATAATTAAGATTAATTTGTTGATGGTCCGGGTTGCGTGACGCAATTCGAATGTTTGCCCCGACTTCTTGCCAATCAAAATCTATTTCCAAGTCTGGTATATCCCTCCTCCAGACTGAGTCTAGGGGAAGGATTCCATACGAAGACGTTAGTAAGTGATGATAAAAATCAGATACGAAGCCTCTCGATGTCTCTTTTTCATAGAAGAATTTGTGATATCTGTGGTGCTCAATTGGTATCCTTAATGGGACTCCATGAGCCTTCAAACAATCCAATAACTGTGCGTAAAAATAATATGTGGAACTGGTGAGGTTAAATTTGTTATGTATATCTTGATAGCTACAAAAACCCTGTTTGTTGAAAACATCTCCCAATGTGTGTATGCCCTGCTTTTCCCATTTGGGGTATCTGATAGGTCGTTTTCCAATAAGGAGTGCATTATTGAATAGGGGAGTATGGCTATGTTGGTTAGAATATTTCTTTTGTGTTTCACGCCATATCCGGATCACATGTGTAATAAGAGGGCCAAATTTCAATTGATACTATGGTGTATACTATGTCCTGCAGTCTATGTGGTGCTACTATATTTTCTTCTAAGTTTCTCCAGGATACAGATGCTTGGGAGTCAAACCAGGTTGTCAGTGGTCTTAAAGAGTACGCTTTAAAATAGTGGTAAAAGTCTGGAAATGCTAAACCTCCGTCGGCTTTGTTTCTCTGTGCGGTGGATCTTTTTATTCGTGGAGGTTTGTTATTCCAAATAAATTTATATGCGGTGGAGTGTAATTTTTTCCAGTAACCATCAGGAGGGGGTAACGGTAACATTGAGCTAATGAAGTTGATTCTAGGTAAAACATCCATCTTAACTATTGATACTCGTGCCTGTACTGAGTTTTTAAGTTTGGACCACCTGTCAAAGTCGTATTTGATCTTATCTTGGAATTTTGTGTAATTGTACTTCACCGTTTGGCTTATAGTAGGGAATACCTCAACTCCTAAACATCTGAAGTGTTTTACCATTGGTATTTTTTCTGGAAGGAGTATATTCTTTGCAGGGGCATTAAGTGGTAGGAAGGCCGACTTTGGCCAATTTATCCTAAATCCCGATATATTGCCAAAGTCATCAATCAACTTGAGAAGATGAGGCATTGCGGTGTTAGGGTTTTGCATGAACAATATTACGTCATCCGCATATAAACTAATATGATGTTGTGTGCCCTTAATTGCGATTGGTTCTATGGATTGGGATTGTCTTATATATTGTGCTAAAGGCTCTAATGATAAAGCGAATAGTCCGGGACTAAGAGGGCAACCCTGTCTGGAAGAGCGCGATACCGGAAAGATTTCAGAGGTCATTATACCTGTTGTAATCATGGTCGATGGGTCTTTGTATAATACTTTTATCATATCAATGAATCCTTTTCCTAACCCCATCCTTTACTAGTACTGCCCATAAATAAGACCAATCCAACCTATCAAAGGCTTTCATCGCATCCAGGGACAGCATCGCTATAGGTGGGGTGTCATCCTTGCTGGCATCTAGCACATGTAATAACCGTCTTATATTATCCGTGATCAAGCGGCCTCTTATGAAGCCAGTCTGATCAGGATGAACTAAAGACGTCATATGCTTTTGAAGTCTGATGGCTAATACCTTGGAATACAGCTTGATATCGGTTCCGAGGAGGCTCAAGGGTCTATAACTACCGCAATCGGTGGGGTCTTTGTCTTTTTTAAGGAGGACTGTTATGAGTGCAATATTGTCGATCTTATGGAAATTCCCCTCCTTGATTGAGTATAAAATCATATTAAGTAATAGGGGTCCAATTACATCCCAGCATGAGAGGTACATTTCTGGTGGGATACCGTCCCTTCCAGGAGCCTTACCACTTTACATTTCAGATCTAGCCTCCCTAAGTTCATCTAGTGTGATGGGTGTTTCTAACTGTTTAGCGTCATCCTCTGATAGTTTAGGAAGGTTAATTTGATTAAGATGTATGTCCATTTTGTTTTGATCGAAGGCCATTTCTGATTTGTACAAGTTGGAGTAAAACTTTTTGAATGTCTCGTTGATTTTTTTAGGGTCTGTAACAAGTCCTTGCTGTGCCTTAATAGTAGGGATATCTGCAAATTTTGCGTTGGCTCGTATCTGCATAGCTAGTAGGTGACTTGGTTTAGAACCATGAAAGTAATACTGTTGTCTTGTGCTACGTATTTGAACTTCAGATTGTTGTTTTAAAATGGCATTAATTTCTTTTTTTAACACATTCATTTGAGATTCCAATCGAACCGAGTAGTTGTATTGTAAAGAGGAAAATAACGTAGAGTAAAGCGCTTCCAGCTCTGCCAGTTTTGAACAACGATTCTTGCGTATTTTGGAGGAAAAGACCATAGTGAAATCCTTGATAAATCCCTTTACCGACATCCATAATATTCTGGGGTCCTGTACCGATTTTACCAAACTTTATACTTATAGCACATGCATGAGTCTGGTCTCTTTTGAAAGGTAACATTCTGACGTTCCTTACACAATAAAGAAAAATCACTTTGAGTGCTGATGAAATAGAGTAGCAGAGGTTTGAACACACTGAAGAAAAAGTTTTGTGTACTCACATTTCTTTTTACTTGTTGCCAGATGCCTGTTTTTAAGTTCCAGCTGAGAAGTAGGAGCTGGAAAACATAACTGTTCCATAGCCTGAATTCTTATCTAATACAGGTCCAAAGTTTATAAAAATTCCATGGATAATTAATGTTCTACAAAGGTTTTTGTAATGTGTGTACCTGTAAAAATTCGGCATGATTATCCAAAAAGGCCATCCGCTCCCATTCATTCAGAGGCTCTTGTCAAAACAATGGACTTATTCGTCTTCTTGTTGCGTCACCTTCCCCCACTCTCAGTGCGCATCTGGGATTGCTTTCGGAGCAACGGTTACAGCCATGGTCAATCATTTTCGCCATCAGCGGGGGGACTGGTCAGTTCAGGGCCGTTCACGACCGGTCGTGGTCACTCAGAAAGGTTTGTCAAATGACGCTCGCTGGATATTTTGTCTTGTAACTCAAGACCCGAAGCATGCAATAGGTTGAGTCATGTGACAATCGAAAGGGCGGCAAATTCACTTTCCAAAAATGTATTGGTTGATCGGCAAAGAATGCAGCCCGGAAACCAGCTCCTACTTCCAAAAATCCCTTAAGTAGACATTTCTTTTTTGTAATTGTTTTCAAGAATGAGGCCCATTGTTTGCATTTATTTACATGTGATACTGTGTTAGTGATGAATAGGTGTAACTATAGATGTGTATTGTGTAGTTTGATTTATGTATATTGTGTGGAGCTCCCCTGTTACTTGGTTTGTCCTGTGCCAATGATGTCTGGGCTGTTGTGGCCAGGTTGGTTGATGTTAGTCTGTATTGCAAACTAAATAATAATATGTCTGCAAGACAGACAGTGAATAATTGCCCACACAAAGGGCTTAGGTTGGTTGATGTCCTCATTTGAAACTCCATTCAACATTACAGAGAGAAGGGGCTCGGCCTCTCACTCACCTGGGCCATGTTTTGGAACTTCAATCTATGCGAGAATGCTTTGCATCTATACTACTGTGTTTTTCACACGAAAAACTGACGAACAAAACAACGCATTGCGTATTTGTCTATCCCGTTCTCAAGCACATTGACCACGAGGACTATACATTGACCCATGTTCCTAGTGTAAATGTATCAACACAATTATTTATTTCGAGAGGTTTCGTGGTAATGTTTTAAATACTGAAGGGGCTAGTAAACTGATGTATAGTCTCATAATTATAATTATAATTTCACTGCGAGCACATATGGTGGAAGGTAAGAAGCGCTCCTCATCGGCAGTGTGTTGTCTTCACCACTGTGCTTCAAACTGTGCGAGCCGAGACTCATATGTAGGCAGCCTTACCAGGAGGTCTGCCAATTAAACACCAGATGTAATTAGCGTCATCCGGTGGGTTTAATGAACGCTGGGTATATATTGACCGCAGCAGCGATAGAAATATATGGCGAATATATGGTTGTTGTTGCCGAGAAACATGGATCATGTCAGAGAGAGCAGCCAGACAGATCCCGTAACATGGATCATGTCGGAGAGAGCAGCCAAGCAGATCCCGTAACATGGATCATGTCGGAGAGAGCAGCCAGACAGATGCCGTAACATGGATCATGTCGGAGAGAGCAGCCAGACAGATCCCGTAACATGGATCATGTCGGAGAGAGCAGCCAAACAGATCCCGTAACATGGATCATGTCGGAGAGAGCAGCCAAGCAGATCCCGTAACATGGATCATGTCGGAGAGAGCAGCCAAGCAGATCCCGTAACATGGATCATGTCGGAGAGAGCAGCCAGACAGATCCCGTAACATGGATCATGTCGGAGAGAGCAGCCAGACAGATCCCGTAACATGGATCATGTCGGAGAGAGCAGCCAGACGGATCCCGTAACATGGATCATGTCGGAGAGAGCAGCCAGACAGATCCCATAACATGGATCATGTCGGAGAGAGCAGCCAAGCAGATCCCGTAACATGGATCATGTCGGAGAGAGCAGCCAAGCAGATCCCGTAACATGGATCATGTCGGAGAGAGCAGCCAAGCAGATCCCGTAACATGGATCATGTCAGAGAGAGCAGCCAAGCAGATCCCGTAACATGGATCATGTCTGTAAGAGCCAAACCTTGAAAAGTCATATTTTGAATATATTTGTATTTTCTATATTTAGTTATTGCATAGAAAACGAGCAGTAGTTTAATTTGTAATGCTGTGGTATGTTATAAGCCATATTTATAGTTTAGTTGCGAATTATTCTAAGAATTAACATTACATGTACGTTAGATGTGTTACTGCGCATGTGCGAGAGTCTTTATATGCAGTGAACTTGAAGTGCTTTGTCATGTACTAAGGTCTAATGACCACATTGAATAGAAACTGAAGCAGGCTGCACATGAACAAAAACAACCCCCTCAGTAGATGCTTTTAAAGCAAAGGTCCCGGCAGATAGAAAAACAACACAAATGCGCTTTCAAAAGGTAAATTATATTTATTAGCGGGGAAGGAATTCAAACCTTCACTTAAATTATATTTATTCTCTGGGAAGGGATTCAAACCTCCACTTGAAATACAAGTATTTAATAAAGGGAAAAAACAACCCACAAACAATTAACAAACGGGGAGAAGGGTAAGGGGAGAACACACAAGATAATTATAATGAAGTTGAGCACAAAAGCACACAGTGTCGCAGGACACCAGCCAACTAGGTTGGCACTGGGAACCACCCAGCCATCAAACAATACAGATATATATACTTCAACACAAGCAGTGGCAAATGGCTCTGAGGCCCACAACAACAGTATATATTCTTACATAGGTGTGGCTAAAATAGGCAGAAGGCCCAATACATATATATATATATATATATTAACACATTCCACACGGGTGGCAAGTGGCACTGAGGCCACAATATACATATATATATATATATATATACACTTACCTGGTAGCTGCACCAACACAAATACAATGCCTACCAGGTAAATGGTGTGAACAACATGAACACACAATAAATCAGTCCCACACAACAGTGGACAGTGTTATTATAACGGTTCCACACAAACAACAGTGGACAATGTTAAAATAACCATTCCACACAAACGGTGGTAAACAATGGCAACCTCCAACAGCCTGGTCACTGGTAACTGACACAGAGAGGCGCCCGGACGAGTGTGTGCTGTCTGGTATATCTGTCCACCCGTCCCTCTTGAGGTGATTGCCATCAGCTGTTACCCATTAGGCAATCAGCACTCTTCAGTGTAGGGACGGGCGGCACCTGAAAAAGAGACAGCATTAGCTATCATGCACACACAAACACACATCACATCCAAAACATAACATATTTACATATACTAACCTGATGTTCAGATGGTGTCATAAATACAGTAATAATGGTAATAATAATAATAATAATGGATTGGATTTATATAGCGCTCTTCATGACACCCCAGAGACCCCAGAGCGCTTACAGAGTCCATTATTCGTTCATACACAGTCATACCGGTGGTGGTAAGCTACAATTGCAGCCAGAGCTGCCCTGAGGCAGACTCACGGAAGCGTGGCGAATAATCATCGCCTACGGCCCCTCCGACCACCACCAACATTCATTCACATGCATACACATTCATACGAGGCAAGTAGGTTAAGTGTCTTGCCCAAGGACACAACGGCAGTGGGATGGACATGGGCTTGAGCGGGATTCGAACCACCAACCCTTCGATCATTGGACGACCCGCTCTACCCCTGAGCCACGCCGCCCCACAAATGACCAACCCACGTACCCATGTACGTCACACCTCCCCCCATAAGAGCGAACCTGTAGGGTTAGCAAAACATTATTACCTATTACCAACATGAGGTTAGTACCACATACCAGGGAGAACAGAAACAACAACAAAAAAATTCCCCCTCCACAAAATCACCCACCAAATGGGCTACATCAGCACCACACAGGCCCGCTCTGGGCCCACACGGTCGACCACCACCTCACCCAAAACACACACAATGCCCCTAGGCACATCACCCAACACCAGACGTATCAGCCGTCGGAACGTGGCCGGTGCATTCCTTATCCCGAAGGCCATAACGGGAACAAGTCAGGCACTGTCATTACGTTCACCCTCCTGCAGTACAGAAAACGGAGAGACACATTAGCACTGGGAGCCAGAAGGCAAGGAGAGCTCCAGGGACCATGGCTAGGCTCAGCTAGCCCCTTGTCCAGGGTGCACAGAGCCTCTCCTCTCACTACCTCCCTCAACTCCACCGGACACTGATATGCGTATTGCTTTAAGGGAGACCGCACTCCCAACACGCACACCGTGCTCCAGGATGGTCGTTCTGGAAAACACAGCAGACAACACAACAATTGAATTATGCACATGTACAACAATATGCACAACAATGCATGTATGTAAAATAGACGCGCAGTGACGTCACCCACATGCAGCGGGTCCATTAGGCCAGTAGGGTCTAATCCCTACCCAAAATATTATGCTGGGAATTCTGAAATGCATATATAATCCAAAATCCAGCCCGCCGATGCAGCAAACACCAGCGCACTATTGAGTCAAACTCCAAAAAGGAAAATGGACACACAGTACTTCCCCAAAGCATAAAAACAAAGTAACTTAGAAGCCGCACCGGGCCGTCCCTGGGCATAACCACAGGATCACCGGAGGCTACATGTTACCTCATCTTGGCAAACAAGGCCTGCATGATGTTTCAAGTTTCTTTAATAGTTGTCATACAGAAGTACAGAATACTTTCATACAAAATGCTTCTTACTGTTACGCTCCAGAGACTGTGCTAGACAAGATAGTATCAAATAACATAGTATAGCATGTAATTTAGAAGAAGAAAATGAGGTCACAGTGTTCGGTATAGACATATGTACAATGTTCTGAGTTACCATATAATATACAATACTATGCAGTGTACTAATGTACAGTACTATATAGTGCAAAGCAGAAATGGGATGAGGTACAATTTAGGTACAATTTACAGTAAGGTGTACGAGTTGTAGTGCAATCCTTCATCAATAAATATAAAGTGTGGGGAGTGGGTGCTACAGTGTGTTTGTTTAAAGTGGGTGTGTGCTATAAAGTGTGTGGAGTGGGTGCTACAGTGTGTTTGTTTAAAGTGAGTGTGTGCGTGTGGATGTGTGTGCTATGTGCGTTTGGTGGTTGTTGTTGTGTAGTGTTCATTGTTCGTTTAGCAGCCTGATGGCCTGGGGATAGAAGCTTCTTCTGAGTCTTTCTGTGCTCGCCTTGAGACTCCGGTATCGCTTGCCTGACCGCAGCAGTTCAAAGAGGCAGTTGTTCGGGTGACTGGAGTCTTTAATGATTCTCTTAGCCTTGCCCTTGCAACGCTTGTTGTAAATGTTCTGGAGGGTGGGGAGCCCCCCTCCAATTGTGCGTTCGGCTGAACGTGTCACTCTTTGTAGTCTGCTTCGGTCTTGTGCAGTGCTATTCCCAAACCAGGAGGTAATGTTGCCAGTCAAGATGCTCTCTATTGTACATGAGTAGAAGTTCTTAAGGATCTTCTGACTGACTTGGAACTTCCTTAGGCGCCTGAGGAAGTAGAGGCGTTGTCGTGCCTTCTTCACAACACTGTCAATGTGTGTGGTCCATGTCAAGTCCTCGGATATGTAGGCTCCGAGGTACTTAAAGCTGTTGACTCTCTCAACCGGTGCCCCGTCGATGCTGAGGGGGCTGTAGTCCTTGACCCCCGACCTCCTGAAGTCCACAATCATCTCCTTTGTTTTGCTGACGTTCAGGGAGAGGCTGTTTTCCTGGCACCATCCCGCCAGGACCTTGACCTCTTCCAGGTAGGCCCTCTCGTCGTTGGCAGAGATCAGGCCCACCACCACTGTGTCGTCAGCAAATTTGATGATTGTATTGCTACTCCGCTGAGCCACGCAGTCGTGTGTGTACAGGGAGTAGAGGAGGGGACTCAGAACACAGCCCTGGGGGGCCCCTATGTTGAGGGTGATGGATGAGGAGGTGCAGTTGCGTGCTCTCACCACCTGGGGTCTGCCAGTCAGGAAGTCCAAGACCCACTGGCAGAGGTCATAGTTCAAGCCCAGGTCCCTGAGCTTGGCTATGAGTATGGAGGGGACTATGGTATTGAATGCCGAGCTGTAGTCGATGAATAGCATTCTCACATAGTTCCCCTGCCTCTTGTCCAGGTGTGATGCTGCTGTGTGCAGCACATGGGCTATGGCGTCCTCCGTGGACCTGTTGGGGCGGTATGCAAATTGCAGGGGGTCCATGTTGATGGGGAGGGAGGAGCAGATGTAGCCCTTTACTAGCTTCTCAAAGCACTTCATGGCTATGGAGGTGAGAGCTACAGGGCGGTAGTCGTTGAGGCAAGCAGGCTTGGATTTTTTGGGTACAGGGATAATAGTGGACTTCTTCAGGCAGGTGGGGATGACAGCCTGTTCTAAGGACAGGTTAAATATGTCAGTGAATACTGGGGCCAGTTGGTCGGCACAGACTTTTAGGACGCGGCCGGGGATGCCGTCCGGACCTGCTGCCTTCCTGATATTCACTTTTTTAAAGGTCCGCCTCACCTCATGCTCTGTTACCCTGAACACTGCGTCTCCATCAGCAGCCGACCCCCCCCCCCCCCCCCCCCCATTGCCGTGGCTTGTGGGCTGGTGTTGTTATTACCAGCATCAAACCTCGCATAGAAGGTATTGAGGTCATTTGCTAAGGAGATGTCACTGTTCAGTTTGAGGGAGGCGCCTTTGTAGTCTGTCATCGTTTTGAGCCCCTGCCACATAGCTCTAGAGTCAGCCTGTTCAAACTGGAGTTCAATTTTATCCTTGTAGCGTCGTTTGGCCTCTGTCACTGTCCTCCTTACGTTGTATCGCGCCACCTTGGTGGTCATTCATGTTGCCTGCCACTAGGCCGTCGTTGTATGCTTTGGTGCGCGCTCTCAGAGCTTCACGGACAGATTTGTCTACCCAGGGTTTTTGATTTGGGTAAACTCTCATTTTGGTAGTGGGGATTGTTTCTTCCACCATAGTACGAACATAGTCCAGCACTGTCTCCGTGTAGACATGAATGTTATCTGTGTCGCGGAACACGCTCCAGTCTGTGCAGTCAAACGCAGCCTGTAGCGTCTCCTCTGACGTCAAATCCCATTTCTGCACCTCTCGCGAGACTACGGGAGTGCTTTTGATTCTTTGTTTGTACTTTGGTGAAAGGAAAATGGACGCGTGATCTGATTTACCAAAGCCACTAGCAGAATGAGCCTTGTATCCACCTTTGAATTGCGTGTAACAGTGATCTAGGATGTTACCGCCTCTGGTGTTACAAGTCACATGCTGATAGAAGTCAGGTAATACCTTTCTCAGATTGGCGCTATTGAAATCACCCACAACTATGATGGCGGCATTAATGTTCGCTGCCTGGAGTTTGTTTACCTCGTCGTGAAGCCTGGAGAGCGCGGCACTATTGCTGGCTTGCGGTGGAATATACACTCCTACAAGGATGATCGCCGTTAACTCCCTCGGGAGGAAGAAAGGACGACACTTGATGGTTATATATTCCAGGTCTGGGCAGCAGTGGTTCGATAATTCCTTCACGTTAGCTGGATCGCTCCAATTGTTGTTAAACATGAAGGCAATACCTCCTCCACGTTGTTTGCCGGACAATGCTGATCTGTCCTTGCGGTGGATGAAGAAGTGTTCGGCCGGTTGTATGGCGTGGTCTGGGACGTCCGGCGTCAACCACGTTTCAATGAAGCAGAGAACATTGCAGTCTCTAACGTCTCTTTGGTATTGAATCCTTGCTCGGATGTCATCCAGTTTATTGTCAATTGATTGTACATTGGCTAGCAATATACTGGGTAGTGGTGTTCGGTGTCGTCTGGATCTCAGCCTGTTACGGATCCCAGCTCTCTTCCCTCGCCGCCTGGTGATTCCTTTGTTCCTGGGATCAGGATCTGGTCCCATTGTTTTGAGAATTTCCAAAGGCCATTGCTGCGGTTCGGAAAGCTGATTCAGAGAGTAATCCAATCGGTAAGTTTCCCGTAATCCGATGTCTATAAGTGACTGACGGTCATACACATTAAATGCACCTACTGTTGGTACAGACAAAACTCTTAAAACTATAAATATTAACAAAAGTAAGCACAATCTCGACGGAGCGAACAGACAGGCGACCGAGCATAGCGGCGCCATCTTTAGAAAGGCCGAGTTCATCAAACCATGAAAACTGTATGTAGTACATACTGGCTACTGTATGCACACCGTTTTCAAAACATGGTGAGATCTAACCATCTCACCATCTAACTCACACATAATCATAAGTGCCATAAAACACAACCAAGCTCACCTGGATAAACAAAGAAACACCACCCTAACCATATACCCCACAGTGTAGTGTGATCAGGGCCGCCTCAGGGTGTGTGCGAGCAGTGCGGTCGCACAGGGCCTCGCGGGAAGGGGGGCCTCGCAAAAAAAAAAAAAAAAAAAAAAAAAAAAAAAAATTATTTATTATTTTTTTTATTTATTTTTTTATTTTTTATTTTTTTTGCGAGGCCCCCCTTCCCGCGAGGCCCTTTTTCATCACAGACCTAAAATCTAGTTTTGCTTATATGCTTATATATTTCACATTAGACACGTTTGTAGAATGTGTCTGACTTGTTCCTGGGTCTGCAGACATACTCACTATTGGAGCTCAGCCTCTGGGGTTCTGCAGCAGACATACTATTGGTTTCAACGAAGGGAGTGGTTTTACTTACATCATGTGTAGTACGCCGGCGTGAGTCAGCTGCGTTTGACTATTTCGCGCGTGCAGCATTTGACTATTATGCTTAGTTATGCCAGCCAAGACGAAGAAAGAGGTCGGTCATTATCAGTCGGGCGGTCACCAAGGAACGTTGACGAAAGGCCTCTCGCTAGCGGGACAAATGGCCGGAGCCTTGTCATGGTATAGCCATGATGATGTCGGCTAGTAGCTAGCTTAGCTAAAGGCTAACTAGCGTTAGCTAACCTAGAGACAGCGCATACAGCCAAGATGAAGAGGATGGTCGTTTGGCAGATGAACTTCGTCAACTCCACGCGGTTGTCTCCATCCTCTTGGACGTTTGGTGAGTTTTTAACCTATTCTATTAACTCTATTCTATTCCCGCCGTGGACATCTCTCTCTCTCTCTCTCTCTCTGGAGCTAAACTGGCCGACTAGCTGTTGTAGTACTACTAGTAGCTAACGGTGTGTGGCCTGGTGTCAGCACATGTATGTAGCCGCATAGCTTGCTTCTGCGTTAGCTAATGGTTAGCGATAGCCTGGTTGAGCTAACTGTTAACCAGTTAGCTGTTTAGCTACGACGTTAGCTGCCGGCTGCGCTCGGCTGGGAACGTTCGTTTGATGCTATCAGTTAGCCTTGAGTTAGCTGTTAGCTTGTGCTACGACCATTGACATTAGCCGTGAGAATAGCAGGGGGTTATTTTTGTCCCGCCAGCGAGAGGCCTTTCGTCAACGTGGAGACCTGTGTTGCGGCCTTTCGCCCTGCGTTCCTTGGTGCAGGTAAGATTAATGAAAATCATGACATTACCCCACTCTTCCTTCCTTCCCCTCCCGAATGTTTTGTTAATAACAATGTTTTTTTCCAGGCAAAACATATGTTACTTCACAACATTTGGAGATACGACATGTGCTGTGTGTGAATTCATTGTCTTGGTCGTTTGTGTAGCTTGGGTAGCGTTGGGCCGTTGGCCAAAGCTGTGTGTGGCCTGGTGTCAGTAGCCTACCTGGCTAGCCTTTAGCTGTCGGCCATTGGCTCCTTGCTGCTTTGTTTTCTCTGGTATAGACCCTCTTCTCTTTGGATTTAAGTGTTGATCTTTGTCCTTTTGGATCTATGTATATTCATGTTGCCTTTGTGAAGTTATCTTTTCCTTCTCTTTTGTTCTTTCATTAAAAGTTGAATATCCTTTAGGGGGTCATCTTTGCTTATCTCTCTCATACATGCTCTCTCTCTAACACACATGCTCTCTCTCTCTCTCTCTTTCTAACACACACAGTTTGCCTATGGCGGCCTTTCTCGATGGCTAGGCTGTGCTCGCTGAGTCTGTACCTAGTCAAGGATCTTCAGTCACAGTGCTCAGGTATTCTGCCACTGTGTACTCTCTGTTTAGGGCCAAATAGCATTTCAATTTCTTTCCAATGTGTCTCTCTCTCTGTACACTGTATATTGACTGTAGAACGGGAGCTCTCTCTCGCTCTCTCTCTTGCTATATGTTGACTGTATCATGCCCAGCCTCGGGCAGCGCTATTATTTACGAATATGTTGACTGTATGAAAAAGAAAAAGAAAAAAAATAGTTTTTACCTTTTGGGGGGGGGGGGGGGGGGGGGGGCTCGCGTTTAAATCTTGCACAGGGCCTCGCATTTCTCCCAGGCGGCCCTGAGTGTGATGAATCTAAAGTGGCCAACAATATATATTTGGTCCACGTAGGCCGGTAGAGCTCTTTACATTGCTGTCAGTACTGCAACTTGCAATTCAAGTTGTAAACGGTTTCTCTCAGCAATGAAACACAACACACCCCAAAACCAACAATGTACCTCCCACATAAGTAGTGCCCGACACTCTTCCCTCCCCTCCACAGGATCCTAGTAGAATATGACTGGGATAGAATAGAATAGAACAAAACATAATGGATAATGAAAGTACAAAGTAGAACGTTTTGTGCGCCAAAGCAGGGATCACATGACTGCTGTGCTGTGATCATTGTAAAGGTTATCTATATCTTCATTTACCCCCGGACAGAAGCAAGGGCTCCTCTAGCCAACGAGGACGCACAGTGCCCCCTACCCTGGGAGACAAAGCAAACACACCTGCAGGGCTAAACACAATTCTGACTCCTGTTCAGCATCCCTAATAACAAACAGAACAAATGGCACAGCCCCACCCCAACCACAACCTGCACCAACACAGTATTTGGCATATGGTAGACTGGTAGTGTTCTCAGTTCAGGAACAGAAAATGTAGCCACACATACAATTTCCCATGGTGTGTAGAACTCTAGAGAATAACATGTTCGCAAATAGTTTGGACCATTGGAAATATTCCAAACTGTTTTGTGTTGCCCTTTAACACTTTGGGTGCCGGGAAACGCTTAAACACGTCATTCCCGGCCATGCTCAAGTTGCCGAAGACGCTTTACAGCGTCTTTAATATCAATATTTAAAAAATCTGGGATCGGATTCATATGTCCCCTCCGCTGGCCTGAGATCCACCAGGAGGACCCACAGAGCTCTCTGGCGGTTCAGGAGCGCCATCTGGTGGCCGATCGGCGCAATCGCTTAACAGGAAGTGCCGTAGAGGTTGTGCTGGACGGCCGTATTACTTCCGGGCACTCGGTACATGTCCCGGGACTCTGGCTCGTCACACTACATAGCGATCGATTGCCAATAACTCGATAAACAACATGATTTGGACGTATATACCATTATACAAGCTGGAGATGGACCGGGTAAATCTACATCCCATAATGATACAATTTCTACTCTACGATGATCGCCCAACGGCGCGCGGAGACTGGGGTGAGTTTTAGCGTGTAAAGTTACCGTCTTCGATACTAACTGCTATTATCAACATTTGACCCACATAAGATGATTGGTATAACGCTGCCCACGGAATTATAAACGCCCCCTAGCCCATCCGGTCAACATCAGATGACGTGTAGTAACTTCTAGAAGTACGTCTAGTTGGAATTTTTTATATCGCGCTGATTGCCATAAAACTGTATTGCATCATCAATATAATGTATTTGGGGTAGTGCTGTCAAACGATTAAAATATTTTACTCGATTAATCGCATGATTGTCCATAGTTAACTCGCGATTAATCGCAAATTAATCGCATTTTTTATTTTTTTTTTTTTACCTTAAACAGATCTTTTTCAAGTTCCAAGTTTTAATACTCTTATCAACATGCGAGTCAACAAATGCTTGCTTTGTGCAGCCATTTAACACAAAAGGATGACCCTCATGCATTGCAAATTTGCATCAAATTCAAAACAGAGTGATGCACAAAATAACTTAAAAGAAAATAATAATTTAAAACAATGAATAAAGTGTGCATGAAATAATAGGGGAAAGAAAACGTTAGGAACGTGTTACATTCACACACACAAGGGCTGATTAATCACACACCCCCCTCTCTCCCTCACACACACACTCTCCCAGCTCTTTTTCTCTTTTGCCCCTTCCTCATCTCTCTCACCCCCCTCTCTCTCTATATCTCTCACACACACACACACACACACACACACACACACACACACACACACACACACACACACACACACACACACACTTCAGAAACAAACATAGTATCAATGAGAGCATCAATAATACACCTGAGTGAAGTCTAGTAAATTATTTTTTTTTTAGTTAATCTTGAGTTAAAAAAATTAGTGGCATTAATAGAATCGGGAGTTAACGCAATATTAACGCGATATATTTGACAGCCTTAATTTGGGGCTATAGATCACATTCTGGAGAAAGCTGCAGAAAGAGATGAAAACATACTTATACATTAGACCATACTTTACTATGAATATGTGAATGAAAAAGTTTAACGTTGCTACACAATGAACAATACATATAGGACTTTGAATGGGCCCTAATAATGGCAATGTAGCAATAGAATTTAAAAAGTTATAGCCCTGCAAAGAAGGGGACTTTCTCTATAGACAAATAGAGCCGGCAACCTACGGTTGATAATGAATTTAACCCTTGGCAGCCAAAGTGTTAAGGGTCTACACGTGGATCACAGAATGTTGTGAAAAAAACAACAACAAACTTTACTTTGATAGGCCGCTCCACCGATACCAACCTGTCAACAGGAGACAACAAACTGGAAACAGTTCCTGGGAAAAATAAAGAATCATCTCATTGCGCGTAACAGGACAGCAAACAGGGAAACAAAAATCAGCACATTTCCCTGGCACCACCACAGCGCCCATCTCCCCACAAAATGGCGTCACAAAAATAACATGGTCAGGATCCAAAATGGCGTCTGTAACAATAACATCAACAGGACCCAAAATGGTGCCACTCAAATTAGAACCTTGGTAACGGCCGGAACAATAATTTTCCTCAGAGGTATCGCCTCCGGGAAACGGGTGGAACCACACATAATTGTCAACATGTAATGATTTTCCGCCCTTACTTTAGGCAGATGACAGATACATGTTCAAAAGGTTCCCCCATGTCCGGAATGGAGCGCAGGGGAGCCGGATGCACCCCCTGATTTGGCGTCCCCACTATTACAAGTTTTAGCAATACCTAAATTAGCAGACCACACCTGGTCATGTGCCAACATTTACATGTAATGTCCACATATCATCGGCAACACAATTTTACGCTTTGTATTCCAGTCTTCTCCACACCTCAAATCTGCTACACCCGGTCTAGTTGTGCAACACCCCCTCTATCACAAAAGTCTGTTTCCTACTAGCAGTAGCACTGGCCACTGCCGCAAAACAACTTGATAGGCAGGAATCACTGTGCTGAGCAGTGATCAATGCTTGACGAGTCAGTGGTAGTGAAACGTCAGCAAACTTGGGAATTACCAGCTTCCCCTGAATGCTACTTACAGCAACCTCTTCCATCTTTCCAATAGATGGCCCCCTGTCCTCAGCGATAGCCTCGCCACCGACAGAGTCACTCAACATCAAAGCTTGAGTTGGTGACAACACAGGCAGAAAAAACATTGGGGTGATTATTAATCAATTCATCACAACACAAGTCAGTCAATGGAGCGTTTCCAACCTCCAACACAGGGATCACACTCTCCCCAGCAATATCGTTCCCCATGATAAACTCAACGCCCTCCACAGGGAAACATGGGCGAACGGCGACAGGAAAACAACCTGTGATAAGATCTGACTGTACATGCACCTTATGCAACGGCACGCGCATACACCCCATTTCTATACCTCTTACCATCGCACTAGACTGACAGTAAGAGTTTTCATTTAGCGGTAAGACATCAGCCAGGATGAATGACTGGGAACCACCTGTATCACAGAGTATTCTCACCTTCCGTTGGTCACAGATGTCACCCGACAGTGACACACAACCATCAAACAGAAAGGGTTTAAAACAGCCATCACTGTCTTTTTCCAGAGAGCTATTCTGGTCAGAACATGACACTGTACCAGTGTACCAATCAACCCCACACCTTTTGGATTCTGAGCTGACCCTTTTGTCTCCTGTCGCTTCCTCAGCGTATGACATCCTTTTACCATATGGCCAGTTTTCTTACAATAATTGCACACCACCGGTCTTTTAGACGGCGGTGAGCGTGGCTGAAATGCTGACTCACTCACGAATGAGCCACCTCCACCACATACATTAGGACGTACAGAAACACGTTTGCGTGACCATTCAAACTCATCTGCCGAAATCGCAGCCTGTCGGAGTGTTGACACCCCCTGCCCATGTAAATAGAGCACAGCTTCGACTGGCAGGGTGGCTTTGAACTGCTCCACAAGTACCAATTCACTCAATGATGCAAAGTCTTGTACCTCACACGCAGAACACCACCGATCAAAATTAAGTCTCTCTTCCAGGGAGAAATCAAGGGAAGGAGATTTACGGCGGTTTCGAAAATGATGCCTGTATGCTTCTGGTACCAGTTCGTACACACGCAAGACAGCGCTTTTCACACGCTCATAGTCTAAGCTGTCATCCAACGACAACGCGGCATGTGCTTTTTGTGCCTTCCCTGCGAGCCTGCCTTGCAACATAATTGCCCACATGCCCACTGGCCAACACAGCCTGCGCGATGCGTTCAAACACAGTAAAAAACAACTCCACTTCAGACTCATGAAAAAGGGGAACCAAGGACATATGCTGGCTAATCTCAAAGGGTGCCTGGGAGTCGGAAAGTACTGGAGAGGAAGTGACGCTACGCCTAGCGTCACCACACTCCAATTCTAGTTTCCTCATCGCCAATTAAAATTCCCTATCAGCCGCCTTCTCCTCTTTGTCCCTCTCTCTGTCTCTCTCCTCCTTGTCTCTCACCTCCTTCCTCTCTTCCCATTCTCTCTCCTCCTTTCTCTCTTCTCTGTCTCTCTCCTCCTTCCTCTCTTCTCTGTCTCTCTCCTCCTTCCTCTCTTCTCTATTCTCCCTGCACAAAACCGCCCTCTCCTCTAGACAGGCTAAACGCAGCTCAGCGCTCAAGTCACCAGCAGAAGTAACACTGGTATGTTCTGAACCTAGTGTCAACACCATCAAGATCCGACACACCAACATCCTGATCACAAACCTCCATAGCTCTAACCTCTACCACAGAATACAGTTATGATAGAAAGTACACTCCTGTAGCAACACACAATACTACCCAACCAATCAGACTTCAATAAGCCCTACAAAATAGCCACTCACCTATAGTACTCAACAATGTCCCTGTGCAACACTTAACAGCCACATTATGCAGTATGACAACCTGACCAATTCGATTTAATGTCCACATCTAACATTCATAAAAATAATAAATGTCGGTTCTAAACACCTAACTAGGATCACACTGGGTAACACTAACTACCCCGTCTAAACGACTTCCCTAGCGGAATGAGGACTACACATATCTTCAGTCGCTTACCGATTTCATTGCGCACTCCACCGGAATAGACGACGCGTGCCCCCCTCCCCCTAACCAAAGCAGGTGATCCACCCTTTACCTATGTGGGAAAAAAATAGAATGGTTAAGAGCATAACTCACAACAACGGTTAAGTGTGCAGCACGAAAATATGGATATATAATAATACAACTTACCAAATGAAAAGACGCAACCTACCTGACACGCTCCAATCGACAAGTCCACATGTCACATGCCCATGTCATGTACCAACAAGGAACTATACAATTGTGCAAACTAGCAAGCTCCCATGTCACAAGGACATGAAAGACCGGCATAGAGCCCCCATGTTACAAGGACATGAAAGACCGGCATAGAGCCCCCATGTCACAAGGACATGAAAGACCAGAAATGAGCCCCCATGTCATGTACTAAGGTCTAATGACCACATTGAATAGAAACTGAAGCAGGCTGCACATGAACAAAAACAACCCCCTCAGTAGATGCTTTTAAAGCAAAGGTCCCGGCAGATAGAAAAACAACACAAATGCGCTTTCAAAAGGTAAATTATATTTATTAGCGGGGAAGGAATTCAAACCTTCACTTAAATTATATTTATTCTCTGGGAAGGGATTCAAACCTCCACTTGAAATACGAGTATTTAATAAAGGGAAAAAACAACCCACAAACAATTAACAAACGGGGAGAAGGGTAAGGGGAGAACACACAAGATAATTATAATGAAGTTGAGCACAAAAGCACACAGTGTCGCAGGACACCAGCCAACTAGGTTGGCACTGGGAACCACACAAGCAGTGGCAAATGGCTCTGAGGCCCACAACAACAGTATATATTCTTACATAGGTGTGGCTAAAATAGGCAGAAGGCCCAATACATATATATATATATTAACACATTCCACACGGGTGGCAAGTGGCACTGAGGCCACAATATACATATATATATATATATATATATATATATATATACACTTACCTGGTAGCTGCACCAACACAAATACAATGCCTACCAGGTAAATGGTGTGAACAACATGAACACACAATAAATCAGTCCCACACAACAGTGGATAGTGTTATAATAACGGTTCCACACAAACAACAGTGGACAATGTTAAAATAACCATTCCACACAAACAGTGGTAAACAATGGCAACCTCCAACAGCCTGGTCACTGGTAACTGACACAGAGAGGCGCCCGGACGAGTGTGTGCTGTCTGGTATATCTGTCCACCCGTCCCTCTTGAGGTGATTGCCATCAGCTGTTACCCATTAGGCAATCAGCACTCTTCAGTGTAGGGACGGGCGGCACCTGATAGAGAAAAAGAGACAGCATTAGCTATCATGCACACACAAACACACATCACATCCAAAACATAACATATTTACATATACTAACCTGATGTTCAGATGGTGTCATAAATACAGTAATAATGGTAATGTCCAACCCACGTACCCATGTACGTCACAGCCTAGTTAGTAGTGAGACAGTGCCCATGCAGTTTGGAAGCACATAACTTTTTGACCGTAGTCCATGATCCTAGTGCAGTCTATTATCCTTTGAAGAATGATGTTGTACTTTGTGACTGCCTAAAAGAAACTAAAGAACCTTCAAACAGTACTCTGGAGTCCATGAGTTTGTACATCATAATTGTGGATACAGATTGGTATTAGCCATTGGACACAAGTCTGAAACTTTTTGCTGCCTGCACTGAAAGTGAAATGGTAAACGAAAATCTAAAGAAATCCTGCCATTACAATGTCGGAGAGAGCAGCCAAGCAGATCCCGTAACATGGATCATGTCGGAGAGAGCAGCCAAGCAGATCCCGTAACATGGATCATGTCGGAGAGAGCAGCCAAGCAGATCCCGTAACATGGATCATGTCGGAGAGAGCAGCCAAACAGATCCTATAGGACAGTGGTTCCCAAACTGTGGTGCCCTCTAGGTGGTGCGTGACATGAAAAGGCTAATGGTGGTAAAAAAAAATATATATATATATATATATATATATATATATTTTACAATACAATTTCATAAAAATCTTAGTCAAACCTTTAGTATTATGGATATTAAACATGCTGGCAGAGTACATGCATCCATGTTGTCGTGAACATTTTAATTAAATAAAGAAATTCCCTATCCATAGTCGCCATGGGAAGAGATAAAATTAAAAATTAAATCTGTGCACGGAGACCAGCTAATTTTTTTTTAACAGAAACCCATTGGGGGGTGCGTCAGCTAGGTCGGGAGGTGACAGGGGGTGCACGGCCAAAAAAGTTTGGGAACCGCTGCGACAATAGGATGTTGGATTCTTCCACAATTTAACCTTTTTTTTCTTTTAACCTACTTAGAGTTATGTATTTCATGTAAAATAAATGATCTAAAAAAAGTCTCCAGTTTCTAACACACACACATTGATGTCACTACTGTGTAGTGCATTTTCAATTGCAAAAGGAATTAACATCTGTGAATCCAGGTCTGAACATCTGTGAATCCAACATCTAACGTCCAACATCCTTCTCTCCCCCTATTGGTGATGCTAATGCCTCAGTACCAGTGATGCCACTAACGCGTTACTAAGTAACGCGTTATTGTAATCTGATTACTTTTCCCCGAAAATAGTAATCTAACGCGTTAATCTTTACAAGCCAGTAATCTGATTGCAGTTACTTGTCCAAGTGGCTGTGCATTACTATTTCGTTACTATCTCATCATAATGCAGGCGGAATGCAGTATTTTCTTTCGTTTTCGACAGTCAAATATATGTTTGGAAAGCTTTTCCTTGTATTGGGGAGTGACGTCACAGCACGCAACCTGGCGTGTTGAGCCATGCTGGTGGGCGCGGCTGTTATTGTTATTTTCAGGCTGACCTAAACTGCGCGCTAGCAGGGAGAAGCTCGCGCTCGTATTCGTAACGCTTTCTTGCACTGGAAGTTCACTAGTCTACTTAACGTTTGTTAAGCTGGGTGAAAAAAACATTCACTTTGCGGAGGAAACAAAATACTGTCTACCGCATATGGAATATACAGCAGCTGCACGACCGTCGACTTCTACAGGACTCGGAGCTGCACCACCAGCCAAACAGTATGTTCCACCTTTGAGTTAAACATCTTTTGCATTGCACTATAATTCATGAACATGGAACACCATACTGCAGTATGTAGGTTGTCAGTAGCACACTGACAACACTGCAGTATATATATTCCCTCCCCGCCGTATATATTTCCCTCCCACCCACCCACCCCCTCCTAATGTACAGTCCCCTCCCCATCATATGTATATACTCTGTCATGATCTAGGGGTAACAGTACTGTATATTTGAATACCGCTTATGTCACAAATGTATCAGTACTAAATACCTATATGTCCCTATGCCATAAATGTCATGTATGTTGTGTATGTCATAAATGTCTATATGAATTGAAAATGGGGGACCCTGATGGAAACAAGACAAACGTCTTTCTCTGGTCTGCATCCCCTTAACAATTGTGTGTATTGAGCCGTACTGTATTGTACCCATTCTGCAATCTGTTAAATAAAGTTTTCATTCATTCATTCATTCATTCATTCATTCATTCATTCATTCATTCATTCACACAATAATAAATAATAATAACGTAGAACCATATCTGAATGGGGCAGGCCTCAAAGGTAGGCTACATATCAGCCTACATGTGGTGTTATTGACCATTTATCTTTTGTGAAATCTATAGATCTATAGATTGCAAGATAGGCCTACCTGCCCTATTAGTACATTTTACTCAAACTGAGTACATTTTACTAAATTTTTTTTGTCATTCTTATGTTGTGGCAGCAGCAGGGACGACGACTTCGTAACCTAGTTACTTTCAAAGTAACTAAGTTACTCTGATAATCAAGTAATCAGTAAAGTAACTAAGATTACTTTTTAAAGGAGTAATCAGTAATCAGTAATCGGATTACTTTTACAAGTAATCTGTGGCATCACTGCTCAGTACATACAGTATATTGACCGTTGAGAGAGAGCTGGTTTTCAGGTCCTTGTGTGTGGCTGTTGAGGAGGGGTGGGATCTGAAGGGCTCTTGGCCCTCCCAAACGTGTGAGAACAGACCACAGACCACCATCACCTGAACCAACACAGTGACTGCCACTGTGATCATCATCATCATCATCATCATCATCATCATCATCATCATCATCATCATCATCATCATCATCACAACTCTCTGGCACCTATGTACACCTGTGTGTCATCAGGACATGTTTGTGTTATATAAATATATATATAATAATATAATATATATATATATTCATAAGTAAATATATATGAATAAAAGTGATCCATGCACAAAAGTATTATTTATTCAGCTAATATCTTAGTTACAACAACATTGTAACCAGATCCTCACTCTCAGCTCTACACGTGTGACTGACGATTAACACTAATAGCCCATTAAACTAACTCAACAGCGTGTCAATTTAAACAAGGCAGGGGAGGCAGGATGGCCTGGAAGTAAAGAGGCCAGCCGGTAACCAAAAGGTTTCTGGTTTGATCCTCATCCCAGACAGAGGGGTGTATTCCAGCTGTGAGCTGGTGACTGGTATTATATCTACGGTGCCCATCATCCTGCCTAAGTGCCCTTGAGCAAGGCACCAAACCCCCAAACTGCTCCAGGTGGGCGACCCTGCGCTCTGACCACTCTGATGAAATGCATATGTGTGGTGTGGGGGACTTGTGTGTGTGTGTGTGTGTGTGTGTGTGTGTGTGTAGCTAGGAGGGAAATGCGAAAAGACAAATTTGAATTGCCTTGTGTACATTGACAATAAAATAATCTTCTAAAACAGACATCATGCGTTCCACTGCTGCGATGGCATTCAAATGTAAACAGGCAAAAAGAAAAAAAGTCCAGTTCAGTGTTCCGCCCCTTTTTTAGTCCTTCATGTACTCGTATAGTTAACTTGCTGGAATGCCTGATTGAGACTGTTTTAATTTTTTTATCCACTTTTTCTCCCATTTTCTATTTTTCTCCCATCCCAATTTTCATATCGTCCAATTCAACCCTCCCCTGTCTTCGAACGTTGTTTCTTGCCTCCCACAAGCCGGCTGCAATGTCATACATAGCACGAGTCCCCTCCGATACTCGAGGTAACAGCCGTCGCATCTTTTCACCTGCGCGGCTCGATCTTTCAGCGTCGGGGGTCTGGGCTTTTGGAGGGGCCCCGCCCCTGTCGCTTCTTGATTCTACTGCGCAGGCGCACCAACCGACCTGTAGGAGTCGCTGTCCACAACGCCCGATCCCCACCCATCAGTTTCCCGTCCCGTAATACGGCCAATGTGTATTACTGTGGACGACCAGCTAAACTGAAAGCAATGTGGAGAGCGGGGCTCGAACAGGAGGCATCCTGTTCGAGCCTAGTCTCCAGCATTCGTTGCGAGCGCCTTGCCCACTGCGCCACGTAGCCGCCCCTGATCGAGACTGTTTTATGTGTCATTTAAGCCCTTTCACACCAGCGCCGGGCTCTGTGCCGGTTCCGGTTCCCGAACCAAATTTTTAACCGGCGGGCACGTGCAGACACGAAAATGTATTGGTTCGGAACCTGAAAAGTTGGTTCCTTGTGAACCGTGACATCATCAGTGGGCGTGTCATATTTTAGGCTATGAAGACAAGCGACTAACAATGTCAGTGGAAAAAAAGAATGTAAACGCTCCGCCATTTTGCCACTGTTGTGTTTACTTCCGCCTGAGTAACATTGATGACAGAGGACGGTGTAACTTTTAGACTCCAGAACGGAGCCGGAACCATAACCGTGTATGTCTGAAAGCGCTATAATTGTGGCCTCAGCTTGCATTGCTGATAGCAGGCAGGCATTTTCCAATTAATTTAGGATGCAGACCAAATTAGGCCAATACCATAACCCATGGAACCAGAGAAACACCTTGATAATACAGTCACAATCTAACAGAAACACCTTAAGAATACAGTCACAATCTAACAGATACACCTTGAGAATACAGTCACAATCTAACAGAAACACCTTGAGAATACAGTCACAATCTAACAGATACAACTTGAGAATACAGTCACAATCTAACAGAAACACCTTGAGAATACAGTCACAATCTAACAGAAACACCTTGAGAATACAGTCACAATCTAACAGATACACCTTGAGAATACAGTCACAATCTAACAGATAATGTCACAGTGACCAATCGCAGCCACTCTTATTGTCTGGGACCAAATACGGCCACGCCCCATTCCCAGTAAAAAGTGGGAATCTGAATGAATGAATGAATGAATGAATGAATGAATGAATGAATGAATGAAAACTTTATTTAACAGATTGCAGAATGGGTACAATACAGTACGGCTCAATACACACAATTGTTAAGGGGATGCAGACCAGAGAAAGACGTTTGTCTTGTTTCCATCAGGGTCCCCCATTTTCAATTCATATAGACATTTATGACATACACAACATACATGACATTTATGGCATAGGGACATATAGGTATTTAGTACTGATACATTTGTGACATAAGCGGTATTCAAATATACAGTACTGTTACCCCTAGATCATGACAGAGTATATACATATGATGGGGAGGGGACTGTACATTAGGAGGGGGTGGGTGGGTGGGAGGGAAATATATACGGCGGGGAGGGAATATATATACTGCAGTGTTGTCAGTGTGCTACTGACAACCTACATACTGCAGTATGGTGTTCCATGTTCATGAATTATAGTGCAATGCAAAAGATGTTTAACTCAAAGGTGGAACATACTGTTTGGCTGGTGGTGCAGCTCCGAGTCCTGTAGAAGTCGACGGTCGTGCAGCTGCTGTATATTCCATATGCGGTAGACAGTATTTTGTTTCCTCCGCAAAGTGAATGTTTTTTTCACCCAGCTTAACAAACGTTAAGTAGACTAGTGAACTTCCAGTGCAAGAAAGCGTTACGAATACGAGCGCGAGCTTCTCCCTGCTAGCGCGCAGTTTAGGTCAGCCTGAAAATAACAATAACAGCCGCGCCCACCAGCATGGCTCAACACGCCAGGTTGCGTGCTGTGACGTCACTCCCCAATACAAGGAAAAGCTTTCCAAACATATATTTGACTGTCGAAAACGAAAGAAAATACTGCATTCCGCCTGCATTATGATGAGATAGTAACGAAATAGTAATGCACAGCCACTTGGACAAGTAACTGCAATCAGATTACTGGCTTGTAAAGATTAACGCGTTAGATTACTATTTTCGGGGAAAAGTAATCTGTTAGTGGCATCACTGGCTCCGAGGTACTTAAAACTGTTCACTCTCTCAACCGGTGCCCCGTCGATGCTGAGGGGGCTGTAGTCCCTGACCCCCGGAGCGCTATGTGCATTTTGTGAAAGTCGTTAGCGTTGCTCGCCTGGACATGATATTATTTCCAAATCAAGGTATATAATATGTATTATGTTTCATCATGAAGGCATCAAGGGGGGGGGGGTAGTTTTGTGAGCTCTGATCATCAGCAACGGCATACGTTTTGAATACTACATACGTTGATCGTTGCGATCGATGTGAAATCATTGCAGGATAAAAGTAGGGTTGATGTCATATAGTCCTTACCTTTGCTAGGAGTTATTCCAAAATGAATATTCCAATTGTCTGATCGCGATTTCCAGTATTGATGTCCATCGGGTCCCTGACATGAAATGGCACAAAATATGCATCAAGTGTGCTGGACGCGTTCCAAGTTGCTCGAATTAAGCGTTTCACTTGCACGGGTCCAAATTCTCCGCCCGGACCATATAAAATGTAACACACAGTGTGAAATAAGGTTTCAAAGGGTAGGCGATACTACCACCTAGCAGGATTCGGCCGGCATTTCACTCTTGAGGTCCCAGAATGAGTTCCAATGATAACACAGAGGTCCGTGAGAGTGTATAAAATATAAAAAACGATGAAAACCCGGTGCTCAACCGCTGGCGAGCCACCCCGAGAAATGTCGGGTATGGCGCAGAAAGTGTTAAAGACCCTCCCCCTGCAAGTGTTTTCTGCAAGTACGTGAAAAGGCTCTCCACAACTTGGTGAGGTACCCAACGCTTTAAATGCAGGGCAGATCTAAGTTGTCTGAATATTGTCTTAACTATTTACAGGCAAAGTAGATCATGGAAGCATCTGTTTACATGTCTACAACGTGTCATTATCTAATTGGGAGTAAATTGCACTTTTTGTTACACGCAGAATGTCTCATTTTACACTAATTGCTTGTTAATTTTCCCCAAGGGGATTAATAAAGGAACACATGACTAATATAGATGCATATGGTGCTGACACCTCAGAAGCCGTATTGTACAGTGCACACTTATATATATAGGACATATCGGTGGTGATCAGCCGTTTACATTGAGCTACTGTACCACGTGTGATGGGATCGTAGTGTGGATGGGTGATGAATAGTCTGCATTGTATTTGACGAGTGATGAATAGTCTGCATTTTTCTTTTATTGAATCGTTTATTGATTTAAAATGAATAACACATGTACAATTTAACAGGTGTAGCGCTGAGATAAAGGAGTCGGAGGCGGTGTATCGAAGTTGAACCTAATCCCTTTATTATTCAGCAACATAACAACATGTCAACGTATAGTAGTCGAGTTGATAGATAGAATGGATGACCGTGGCAGGAAGTGCCACACACAATATCGTCCGGGGGGAACTACTATTCCCAACAACAGTTCTGTGTGAATTATGTACAGTCACTACACAGGTATACATATCAGCCGATCATTTGCCAATAGGATAAAAAAACACAATAAAGCCATAGGTTTGTTTCCATTGCGGTCCTTCATCATTGGTGTACGTGGAGTTATGTACTTGTGTGTGGACATGGGTGTTTGTAGTGTATGTGTGTGAGGATGTGTGGTAGGGGTGGACGGTATGGTCTAACATTTATATCACGGTATAATTTGAAGCATAGACGGTAACGGTATATATCACGGTATCATCGTTTTTGATAATTTTTATTTTTATTTTATACATATATATATTTTTTTTAATAAAATATATATATTATATAATTAGACTTGTACTTGTATTATCTGCGAGACATCGCCACCACGCAACAAGCTCCACTGTCTGTGTGTACTCTAGTAGCCTCCAGCTACGGCCAGGATTCTCCGGAGCTGCACCTGGACCTATACTCGAGTAGCCTCGAGCAGAGCTACGGCCAGGATTCTCCGGCGCTGCACCTGGACCCTATTGTATTGGTATAACATTAGCAAGCCCTCAGCTCGAATACGCATCGAATCAGTGTTATAAGACATTGATATCTGGAGCTATCTGTAGCTACTGCCGGATATATAACGTTAATACAACGCCTCAGTGAATTATTTAGTTCAATGGGATATTTTGTTTTGAATGGTGAACTAACTTGCGTTAACGTGAGCTAACAGCTAACGGAGCTATCATACACGTCTCTCTACTAGACTTGATGGAGCGTTTGTTGATGTCAGGAGCTATCGGTAGCTGGCCGGCTAGATACCGTTCGGTTAGACAATGCCTCATCATGTATTAAACTAAAAGTGAATAGTTGACTGGGTCATTTTGTAACGGTAGCTAAGCTAACGTTAGCTCAGGGAGACGCCGCCGTCCTCCCGACAGCTCCCGTGTCCCGTCCCACTAGACTACTAGACCCGTGTTTACATGCGTGCGGTAGGGGCTGGCACGCCCACTGCGCGAAGCCTCCTAAATAACTTTTTCCACTTCGCACATATCTATTATCTATGACTAATTCTATCTATTTTTAGGGGCAAATGCGAGTGAAATAGTCGCGCTGTGGTTACATGACGTCATTGCTATTTTAGAGCTGCACTACCGGTTACACGGTATAGTCAAAATCCATACCGTAGAGCGAATTCATACCGTTTATACCGTATACCGTTTATACCGTCCACCCCTAATGTGTGGTATAGAATACCATGATCAGAGTATGCATGGGGACATATTGCAGACAACTTACAATCAATCGGTAAACTATTCGATATTATTAATACATCCATAAATACAGTAGTAATCCATTTTAATCTGATACAATAGGGTTAGAGAGAAAAACAAGACACATAATAATCCATTTGATATCTACTCCCAGCTTCTGCTACTCATGATCCACCTCTTTATAGATGATTTAAAAGTGGAGAAGGGGCTTATGGACTTCAACTCCATTGGTAGGCTATTCCTGCTGAATACAGGAATGTGTTTTGGCCCATTACTCTGTTGCATCTTACTGGGACCAAGTCTGTAGGGCTCCCCCTGGTGTTGTGTCCGTGTACATCCCTAACCCTGATAACTTATCCACTGAGGTACTGAGGGACAGTATTCCCAAGTATCTTGTGTACCATGCTGAGTTTTAATTGAGAGACCCTCTCCTCAACCCTGAGCCACTTGAGGCTGTCAAAATGTGTCTGTGAAAGGTGAGTCCTGGGTTGGAGTTTAGTTAATTTGTTCTGAGCTGTCTGTAGCCTACCTTTCAGTGCTATTGTGGTGCCAGTGTACCAGGAGGAGCATGCATACTGGCATTGAATCAGGGCCCCTGCCAGGACTTCTAAGGCTGACCTGTTCACATAGGAGAAATGTAATTATCTGGTTGATCTTTGAGACCACCTTTTGTGCCATGCTCACCCCTGATAAGGTGTTGTCCAAAACACATCCTAGGTACGTGACTTCCTCCTTAGCTGTCACCTCGATATCTCCTACCACTACTTTGAACCCAGGAGTCCTCTTAAGTCGAACAGCAGAGCCAAAAAGAATAGCTTCGGTTTTACCCAGGTGGAGGGATAACCTATTTTCGACCAACCAATGACTGACCTTGTCAAGCTCATGACTGAACTTATCTATTGTCCTGATTGGAGACCATGAATGCAGCATCATCCACAAATAAAAACAAGTTACATTCACAGGCAGATGTCACGTCATTGACATATACAATTAATAAAAGCTGTCCTAAAATACTAAAATACTTGGAGTGAGGAGGAGATGCTCTCATTAATTTCCACTACTTGTTTCTTGCCTCTCAGATATGTGACCCGGCACAGTCTAACCCAGACCTGGGCATTGTACGGCGATGATTCTGACCGGCCCGCAAAAGATTACATGATAATTAAAAAAAAATAAATGATTTATTTTTTTATTTTTTTTTCATGTCAACGTTCACACGCACAATATACGCTTACCTACTGTAGGATTTGACTTGATTCAACAACAAAGCAGTCAGGGCAAGCCGAAAATGGTCGAAAGTGTGGTTATTTGAAATTTGGATATTTTTTTCACAACTGATGTAGGTAGATTAAATTTTTAGAGACTAAAGTACAGAAAAAAGGTACCGTTGGGTACCGGTATCGATTCACAGGTACCGGTACCGTATCGGTTCAAATGTGAATGGTACCCATCCCTACTGAACACACAACTGCAGGGCAAGGGCATTTTTGCTCATGAAATGCATAGCCATGTGAAAGCCTTCATGACAAAGTTGCAATTAATTTCAAGGGAACTAGGCAGCAACAATCTCAAACACATGAAAACCCTGAAAGAAGTCAAACCATCAGCTGATCACCGGCACAGGTACTCATCCATGTTGGGAGCACTGCATGATGAATTTTCAAGGCGTTTTCAAGATTTCAAAAAGGTTGAGGATGAAATGCAGCTGGTTTCCTCTCCCTTTACCTGCAGTGTTGATAGTTGTTCAGCTTGAACTCATTGACCTGCAGTCTGATTCACTACTGAAAGAGCACTTTAAGTCAGCATCACTGCTAGAGTTCTACTCTGCTCTCAAGGAGGAGAACTTCCCAAACATGAGGAGACATGCTCAGAAGATGTTGGTTCTCTTTGGATCCTCTTTGTGAACAGACATTCTCAGTCATGATGTTTACCAAGTCCAGGTACAGATCCTCTCTCACTGATGAACATCTGGCAGCTGTGCTTCGCATCTCCACCTCAGACATGCAACCTGACTTTGATGGACTTGTTAAAGCTCAACAGAGACTGGATTTCTCACACTAAATGAAAAAAAAAAGAACTGAAGAACACTCAAATGTGGAAATATAACAAGTGAAATGGGACACTTGATCTTTTTTTTCCTTTGTTTTGCAGTTCTGAAAACATTAAATGTTTAATATAGGCATGTAAAGTAAAAAAGGCTACAAAACTGGGACACTTTTCTTTACACAGTTCAGTGACATGTCTTGTTTATTTTTGCTATAAGATGATGTCTTTAGAAAGCTAAGAAAATCCTTGTTTCAATAGTATATGAAACTCAAAATGCCCTTTGTTATTAATGTTTCACATTTTGTTTATCATTTTGGAAATAAATTCTATTTGAATAAATGATATTTTTGAAAGCTAACCTCACCTTTTAATTGCCAAATAATAACATACACTCTTACCAGGGGTCAAAACAATGCCATTTACTCCTTTTTATATAGAAATACAATTTATATTATGCATAATTGAGTTTGGAATTTTGGCCCGGCCCTCCAACATATTTTCAGTTGCTCATTCGGCCCCCTGGAAAAAAATAATTGCCCACCCCTGGTCTAACCCATCTTGTTAAGGAGCTCACGATTCCTCAGAAAACCCCAAAATGTTGTGCAATTCAGAAACAGGTTGAAATGGAGATATTGGCAATTTTGAGTGATTTGAAATGTTTTCTATATGTCTCCTTATTTGCAAAACTTTGCAATATGACTTGTAAATCTGTTAATTATTGTTAGATTGTCCGACAGTATTATTTTCCTCTCTGTGTGAAAAAACTACAGTTGCGTCTGAGGGGAGTGGCCACTGGCTAAGTAATTTCTGTCTCGGGTATTGGAGAGGAGCACAGAAATGAGAGGAGACGCACCAAAATCCATTCCAAAACAACGGGCCGAGTACTTTGTTGGCGGTGGAAAAATATGCAGAGAAACATTAATATTTTTGGAACCATTTGTGAACCTCTTAACACTTTGGTTGCCTTGGGTTAAATTAATGATATACCATAGATTGCCAGCGCTATTTGTCTATGGAGAAAGTCCCCTTCTTTGCAGGGCTATAACTTTTTAAATTCTATTGCTACATTGCCATTATTAGGGCCCATTCAAAGTCCTATATGTATTGTTCATTGTGTAGCAACGTTAAACTTTTTCATTCACATATTCATAGTAAAGTATGGTCTAATGTATAAGTATGTTTTCATCTCTTTCTGCAACTTTATCCAGAACGTGATATATAGCCCCAAATGCATTATATTGATGATGAAATACAGTTTGATGGCAATCAGCGCGATATAAAAAATTCCAACTAGACGTACTTCTAGAAGTTACTACACGTCATCTGATGTTGACCGGATGGGCGAGGGGGCGTTTATAATTCCGTGGGCAGCGTTATACCAATCATCTAATGTGGGTCAAATGTTGATAAAAGCAGTTAGTATGGTAACGTTACACGCTGAAACTCACCCCAGTCTCCGCGCGCCGTTGGGCGATCATCGTCGAGTAGAAATTGTATCATTATGGGATATATTATTACCCGGTCCATCTCCAGCTTGTATAATGGTATATACGTCCAAATCATGTTGTTTATCGAGTTATTGGCAATCGATCGCTATGTAGAGTGACGAGCTAGAGTGCCGGAACCTATACCGAGTGGCCGGAAGTAATAGGGCCGACCAGCAAAACCTCTACTGCGCTTCCTGTTAAGCGGTTGCGCCGATCGGCCACCAGATGGCGCTCCTGAACCGCCAGAGAGCTCAGTGGGTCCTGCTGGTGGATATCAGGCCAGCGGAGGGGGAATATGAATCCGATTCCAGATTTTTGAAATATTGATATAAGGACGCTGTACAGCGTCCCCCGGCAACTTTAGCATGGCCAGCAATGACGCTGTAAAGCGTTTTTAGGCAGTCAAAGTGTTAACTTGCACCGGCCCAACATCTGGCCCTCATGCCCATGCACATAAGTCACGGCACTTTGCGAACGTCTAGCGGCTCGGGCTGTATTTTGTGCCCAACATATATGCCTTTCGAAAGATCTATTTCTTGCCGTTCGAACGCCACCTCACTCGACCAAATCCGTGCCTCGGTTCTCGAGTTACATGATGATATGACAGGCGAGCGTCTTTTTATCCGCTGATGATTGGTCAGCATTGTAGCCAATGAGTGTAGGTTTCCAACGATACCCCACGTGGGGGGGTGCAAATACATGAAGTAGGTGAAAGTTGACGAGCGAAAATGAGAAGTGAATCACACTTCAGAATGAATGGCTTTTTTTGTTGTTGCCGGTTTTACTCGGACGTCTCTCAAATACCCATTTCTGAACAGACTTTTATATCATTTGGACCTGTACTACATACATGCCAGCTTATACCTCTATGCTGGAATATTGGAATATGGAATCTTGCAACCAGTACAGAAAATGTGAGTACACAAGTTCAAGTTCAACTCAAGTTCAGACCTCTGTTACTCTATTTCATTAGCACTTCTCGCCGTCACAATTTAAATTGTATTTCTCTGTCGCACAAAAGCTGTCTGGCAGTCGCATTGAAAAATCTACTCCAGTACGTGCTCCGAAAGTCTGTAAACTTGCGCATAATGGAGTATAGAGAGAAGGCTCTATAGCAGATTTGGTCTGTCAGATACAATAAACATGTGTCTGTGGAATGTGATGTTCTAAATCGAGACTGGCTCTCGAACAACAGGTTGTTTGTAGAGAGGTATTCGTTTATTTGATCATGAATGATCCTTTCTATGACCTTGGACACCGCACTAAGAATAGACACAGGCCTATAGTTCCCTGGGTCTAGTTTATTACCTTTTTGGTAAAGCAGAATGACTCTGGCTTGTTTGAGATCATAGGGAAACTGTCCTTGACAGATAGATAGATTTACAATGCGTGTTAAGCCGGAGGTGATGGACTCGGCTGCATCCCTAAGAAATCTAGCAGGTATCTGTTAGGGTTGCCTTTTTCAAAACTGTTTCCTCAGTCACACTCACAAAGGAGAAGGCGTCTGTCTGGATACATGTCTGTCTGTAGTACTACCTGTTTTCCACATACATGCCAGTTGGACTGGGAAGTCTCTTAACTAGGGTATTCGCTATGGTGTTAAAAACGTATTTAGACAAAGGGCGGCTGGGTGGCGCAGCGGATATTGCGCTCGTCACCAACGCAAGAGACACCGGGTTCGAATCCGGCTGTCGGCGTTGCCTCCGGCTTGAGCCGGCCGTCATACCGACTCAATTGGCAGAGTTAGCGGGTGGAAGTCGATGGGTGGTAATCTGGACGTTGTGGACAGCGACTCCTACAGGTCGGTTGGGGGATGCCTGCACAGCAGAGACAGGAAATGGCGGGGGTAGTGTGAGCCTCCCACATGTTACACCTCGCCAATGAGAGTCCGCGCTGGCAGGTGAAAAGATGTGACAGGCTGCCTCCTCGTGTACCGGAGGGGACACGTGATGCAAGGCTTCTATCCTCCTTACAACCGGCCAGTGGGGGGCATATGCGAGCAACGTTCAAGACAGGGGAGGGGAGAAATTGGCACAGCGAAAATTGGGATGGGAGAAAAAATTTAAAAATAGGAGAAAAAATGTATACAAAAATAAACGTATTTAGACAAGTTCAAGTTTCTTTATTAGTTGTCATACAGAAGTACAGAATACTTTTATACAAAATGCTTCTTTCTGTTACACTCCAGAGACTGTGCTAGACAAAAATAGATAAGTATAAAATAAAATAAGTATAGCAAGTATAAAATAGAAGTCAAGTACGTAGTGTTCAGTATGTACATATGTACAATGTTCAATGCAGAGTAGAAGTAACTGAGTTACCATACAATATACTATACAATATACTAATATACAATATACTATACAGTGCAAAGCAGAAATGGGATGAGGTACAATTTAGGTACAATTTACAGTAAGGTGTAATGAGGTATGGGTTGTAGTGCAAATTCTTTACCAATAAATATAAAGTGTGTTTAGGTGTTCTAAAGTGTGTAAAGTGGGTGCTGCAGTGAGTTGTTTGGTTAAAGTGAGTGTGTGTGTGGATGTGTGTGCTGTGAGTGCATTTGATGGTTGTTACATAGTGTTATTGTTCGTGGAGCATCCTGATGGCCTGGGGATAGAAGCTTCTTCTGAGTCTTTCTGTGCTTGCCATGAGACTCCGGTATCGCTGAGGCAGTTGTTTGGGTGGCTGCAGTCTTTGATAATTATCTTAGCCTTACCCATGCACCGCTTGTTGTAAATGTTCTGGAGAGTGGGAAGCCCCCCTCCAATTGTGTTTGGCTTGTGCGGTGCTATTCCCAAACCAGGAGGTGATATTGCCAGTCAGGATGCTTTCTATTGTACATGAGTAGAAGTTCTTAAGGATCTTCTGACTTACTTGGAACTTCCTTAGGCGCCTGAGGAAGTAGAGGCGTTGCCATGCCTTCTTCACAACACTGTAAATGTGTGTGGTCCATGTCAAGTCCTCGGATATGTGGACTCCGAGGTACTTAAAACTGTTCACTCTCTCAACCGGTGCCCCGTCGATGCTGAGGGGGCTGTAGTCCCTGACCCCCGACCTCCTAAAGTCCACAATCATCTCCTTTGTTTTGCTGACGTTCAGGGAGAGGCTGTTCTCTTGACACCATCCCGCTAGGACCTTGACCTCTTCCAGGTAGGCCCTCTCGTCGTTTGCAGAGATCAGGCCCACCACTACTGTGTCGTCAGCAAATTTGATGATTGTGTTGTTGTTCCGCTGTGCCACACAGTCATGTGTGTACAGGGAGTAGAGGAGGGGACTCAGAACACAGCCCTGGGGGGCCCCTATGTTGAGAGTGATGGATGAGGAGGTGCAGTTGCCTGCTCTCACCACCTGGGGTCTGCCCGTCAGGAAGTCCAAGACCCACTGGCAGAGGTCATAGTTCAAGCCCAGGTCCCTGAGCTTGGCTATGAGTTTGGAGGGGACTATGGTATTGAATGCTGAGCTGTAGACGATGAACAGCATTCTCACAAAGTTCCCCTGCCTCTTGTCCAGGTGTGATGCTGCTGTGTGCAGCACATGGGCTATGGCGTCCTCCGTGGACCTGTTGGGGCGGTATGTAAATTGCAGGGGGTCCAGGTTGATGGGGAGGGAGGAGCAGATGTAGCCCTTTACTAGCTTCTCAAAGCACTTCATGGCTATGGAGGTGAGAGCTACAGAGCGGTAGTCGTTGAGGCAAGCATGCTTGGATTTTTTGGGTACAGGGATAATAGTGGACTTCTTCAGACAGGTGGGGATGACAGCCTGTTCCAAGGACAGGTTAAATATGTCAGTGAATACCGGGGCCAGTTGGTCAGCACAGACTTTTAGGACGCGGCCGGGGATACCGTCCGGTCCTGCTGCCTTCCTGATATTCACTTTCTTAAAGGTCCTCCTCACCTCATGTTCTGTTACCCTGAACACTGAGTCTCCATCAGCAGTGTCCCCCCCCTCCATTGCAGTGGTTCGTAGGCTGGTGTTGTTATTCCCAGCCTCAAACCTTGCATAGAAGGTATTGAGATCATTTGCTAAGGAGATGTCACTGTTCAGCTTGAGGGAGGTGCCTTTGTAATCTGTCATCGTTCTGAGGCCCTGCCACATAGCTCTAGTCAGCCTGTTCATATTGGAGTTCAATTTTATCCCTGTAGCGCCTCTTTGCTTCTATCACTGCCCTCCTGACGTTGTATCTCGCCACCTTGTGGTCATTCATGTTACCTGCCACAAGCCCGGCGTTGTATGCTGAGGTGCGCGCTTTCAGAGCCTCACGGATGGATTTGTCTACCCAGGGCTTTTGGTTTGGGTAAACTCGAATTGTGATAGTGGGGATTGTGTGAGGTTTGGTCCGCTCCCCGCCACACGCTCCGTTCCTTTAAGGTACTATGTTGATTGATGCATTCCCCGCCACGCGCTCCGTTCCTTTAAGGTGCCGTGTTGATTGGTGCATTCCCCGCCACACGCTTTTGGAGCAAGTATCAATCTCATCCCGCAGCTGTCACAGTTTGTAATTAGCGCCCCTGAAGGCTTTATATACACAGACCTCCTTGCTATCGATGTTGGGTCGTTATGGAATACAACTGCATATACCTGCCTTTCCCCGTCGCTGTTCCTGTCATCTTTTTCTCCAGGACCTTTTTGTGGAGAAACGCTGTGGAGAACCTGGTTCCCTGTTTGGAGCTGCGCCTCGTTATCTGCCCGCTTTACGCGTTGCGCTCTGGTGAGTTTTTGGAAACATCCAAATCCTTTTGGATTATCAGTTTTTTGTGTGTTTGGTGAACACTGAAGAAATACCGTTTTTGTTTTGTACTGGACTCAGCTAATTTGTATGTTAGGATAACACTGAAGAATTCCGTTTTGTTTTGTACTGGACTCAGCTAATTTGTGTGTTAGGATAACACTGAAGAATTCCGTTTTGTTTTGCACTGGACTCAGCTAATTTGTGTGTTAGTATAACACTGAAGAATACCGTGTTGTTTCTCACTGGACTCAGCTAACTTGTGTGTGGTACACCGAAGATCAAGTCACTTGGGATTAATACTGGACTCAGTCACCTCTCTGCCTCTGTGTGTTCGTTGGGCTGTTTCTGATTTCTCTCTCTCTCCGTTTTCCACCCTGAGTGAAAGCTGGGCGTATCTGCAGAGCCGCTGCAACGTCACATGCCAATTCCTCACCACTATCTACTGGGAGTATCTGCAGAGCCGCTACATCGTCACATGCCAGATCCCCGTTTGTTTGATTACTGTACCTCATCCATCTTGTGACTCTGTAAATATATACGCCCTAGCTTTTGGCTAACTCTGAACTTCCTGTCTGTGCCGTTGCGTTTGAGGTCGGTTACAAACCATAACAGATTGTTTCTTCCACCAAAGTACAAACAAAGTTCAGCACTGTCTCCGTGTAGTCATTAATATTATCTGTTATCGCGGAACACACCCCAGTCTGCCCTGAGCTTGTTTCCATGCCCTGTCTGCTTTAATCACTTTCATAATTGTTGTGGATTAGATTTATTCTCAATGATTTTGTCATTGAAATATTCAGCCTTGGCTTTCTTGATCATTCCTGTTACCTTATTTGTTTTCTCCTTGAACTTCTCATAAACCTGCTCATTCCTATTTTTTTACAGAATTTCGAGAATGTTTCATTTCTGGACTTTATAGCTGCCAGAATCTCTGGGTTCATCCAGGGCTCTCGTCTGATTTTCGTTCTCATCTTTTTTCTAGTGCACTTTCATCAATTGCCATCAGAAACAAAGATTTAAAATGACCCCAAGTTTCAAGTTTCTTTATTAGTTGTCATACAGAAGTACAGAATACTTTTATACAAAATGCTTCTTTCTGTTACGCTCCAGAGACTGTGCTAGACAAAAATAGACAAGTATAAAATTAAATAAGTATAGCAAGTATAAAATAGAAGTCAAGTACGTAGACACAAGTGTTCAGTATGTACATATGTACAATGTTCAATGCAGAGTAGAAGTAACTGAGTTGTGTAGTGATATGCAGTAGGTACCATATAGTGCCGGGGTGCGACCCGGACGATATATAAGAGTGCACTAGTATGTATGAGCGTCTATGTCAACCAAGTAAACTTGAGTCCAGTCTGCAATGCATTCATCTTCATTGTCTCGATAACACTTCATGGTGACAGCGGTAACAGTAGTGGATTGCCTACAAGCAGGACGGGAGATTGTCCGAGGATAATTCTGCATCGGCACGTAGGAAACCCGTCACTCTGTCAGCGCTAACTCGGCGCTAATGAAGCAATCTGACAGCTGACAACTGACAGCAGCAGTTCACACGCTGGAAGCGCAACCCGAACGAGAAGACGTCATGGCATCACATTTGCCAACAATGAATTGGGCCGACCCGGATCAGGGTGAGGCTATTTCATTGTTTAAACAAAAAATGTCTCTTTACCTAGAAGATGAGGAAATAGTCGGCGATGCTAAACAGGCACGGAAAATATGTCGTGGCATTGGAGATGAAAGACTGAAACGGCTGAATGCTAGTGGACTCAGTGAGGCTGACAAGAAAAAGCCAGCCAAACTATGGGAATTCTATGAAGGTCAGTTAAAATTGAATGTTAACTTTAGAATCCATAGGCTCCAATTAATGCAATACAGACAAAAAACAGATGAAAGCATTGATGATTTTGTGACCAGAGCCAGGACATTAGCTAAAAAATGCCAGTTTATTGATGAAGAGCTCAATGAACGTTTAATGGAGCTGATCATTGCCAGCACATCCCACGATGCTCTGAGAAATGACCTGTACAGCAAACCCAAAGGCCATCCTCTACAGGAAGTACTACAAGAGGGGCGAAAATATGAAGCCCTATCAGCAGAAAATGAACAGTTACACCAACTGGGTATGTCACATGGTGAGAAAATCCATGCAGTGGACAGAGGGCGAATATGCCAAAACTGTGGCAGGAGCCATAAACCCTGTCAATGTTCTGCATTCAACGATGAATGCTCTGCCTGTGGTACCAGAGGCCACTGGGCGAAGTGCTGCAGGAAAAGCAGGCGGCAGGGACAACAACGCTTCGGTCAAAGCCAAAGAGGAAAGTCTCCCCCACCACCACAAAGACAGGACAGACAACAGGCCTCCAGGAGTTACCACAGACAGCGGGGGTGAGTCCCATATCAATGCTATAGACAGCACAGAGGCTGATGAAGAAGGGGAGTACCAAACGAAATTCTACTCAATCACCATCAGTGAGAAGTGCATGCACAGCATTGAGAGCAAGCCACCCAGAGAAGAGGCATACACAACACTGAACATGAGACCACCTGACCTACCAGGCCACAGACATACACTCCGTCTAAAAATAGACACAGGGGCATCAGGCAATACTCTTCCACTACGCACCTTCAAACAGATGTATGGCAAGGATGCGTGTGCGCAGGAAATGCTGAGGAAAAATTACAGGAGGCTATCGGCATACAGTGGTCATCAGATTCCCTGTATGGGTACTATCGACATTCCATGCCAGTACAAAGACTCACAATGGATCAACGCCAGGTTCTATGTTGTGGATGTACCAGGTCCAGCTGTAGTCGGACTGCCAACCAGTGAGCTGTTAAACCTGGTAACTGTCAATGTTGATACAGTAAACAAGAAGGTTAACAACAGCCAGAGACCACTGAAGAGGATATCAAACATTGCAGAGCTAAAGAAAGCTTACCCAGACCAGTTTGATAAATTAGGCAATTTTAGTGGAACCGCTAAGCTATTTTTGAAAAAATATGCTGAACCTTTCATTGACCCACCACGGAAATGCAGTATCCACATCAAAGACAAGCTCAAATCAGAGCTGGATAAAATGGTGGAGCAAGAGGTGATAAGAAAGGTGGAAGAACACACAGACTGGAGGTCTGACGTACGGCACAAAAAAAGACGGCTCCCTTAGGCTATGCCTAGATCCTCAAAAACTGAATGCCAGCCTTAAGGCCTCTACATGCTACAGCAAATTCAAAGCAACTTCAACACAACATCGGCGCGATTTCAGCGCGCTTGTTGCAGACAGTCTTGTAGACTGTGTTGCGAGGACGTTGCGTACCTGTCTCCAAAATCTAATCTAAAGACCCGTTGCGTTGGTATTGCGTAGCAGTGATTGGTTGGTAGTGAATGGGGGCGGGGCTGTCTGTCACTTCTAGTGTTTTCCTGGCTCGAGACCAAAAGAAAACTTTCTGACAGGAGCTCGAGACCAAAAGAAAACTTTCTGACAGGAGCTCGATAGCTAGTGTATTGTTTCATTACACTTGTTTAATTGTTTGTTTAAAATGAATCAAATGCAGGAACGTATTGCAGAGGAGGTCCGAAAGTACCAACATTTATATAATAGCGGGTCTAAAGACTACAAGGATAGCATTATGACGATGAATCCGTGGAAGGAGATTGGGGAAACAATGGGGATGGACTGGGTTGATGTGGCGATATAACTATATTACACTATATACAAGAACACAAGCGAAAACAAACATAAACAGGGCTATTATTATACTAACGATGTATGGTTGAGAAGGGAAATCCGTTTGTAATTGCTAGAGTGCGCACCTTCGGCTGCCCAAAGTATTCAGGCGGGCTGGGCGCGCTCGAGCCGCACATCCGGGGTACATTTTGTTGCATCATAGGCTGCGCGTTGATTTTGCAGAAGCATAAAGGTAATGTGTCTGCAACACCGTTGCTTTGTCGATGTTGTGTTGAAGTTGCTTTGAAGTTTCTGTAGCATGCAGAGGCCTTTAGGAGATGCCCACACAAAATTCCAACTGTGGAGGAATTAAACCCAGAATTTGCTAATGCCAAAATATTTAGCAAGCTTGATGCAAAAGCAGGGTATTGGTCTATACACCTAGACAAAGACTCACAACTCCTAACAACATTCCGGACTCCATTTGGCCGGTACTGCTGGAAGCGCTTACCCTTCGGTCTGAGTGTGTCTCAAGACCTCTTCCAGGCCAAGATGGACCAGATCCTAGAGGGGCTCCAAGGTGTTGTCAGCATAGCTGATGACATAGCAGTATATGGAGAAAACGAGGAAGAGCATGACAAGAACCTGACCAACCTGATGGAACGAGCAGCCGAGGCAGGTGTTGTTTTCAACAGCGACAAGTGCACCATAAAACAAAGCAGCATTTCCTTCTTCGGCAACCTGTACACAGGCAAAGGCATCATGCCAGACCCAGATAAGATCAGGGACATACAACACATGCCAAAACCCCAAAACAAAGAGGATCTGCACAGGTTCATGGGAATGCTAACATACCTGTCCCCCTATGTACCAACATTTGCAGATAAGGCTCACACCTTGAGGGGGCTGCTAAAAATCGAAGCTCCATGGATATGGGACACTGACCACCAGAAATGCTTCGAGGACCTGAAGTCAACAGTCACCGAGCATGCGTGTCTGAAGTACTATGACCCAAACACCCCTTTAACCCTTGAAGTGGATGCATCACAGAAGGGATTGGGCATTGCTTTGGTGCAGAACAACAGACCCATCGCCTTTGGCTCAAAGACACTGACTGACTGCCAGTCAAGATACAGCAATATAGAGCGAGAGATGCTAGCCATTGTATATGGGATGCAGCGATACCACACGTACCTGTATGGGAAATCATTTCTCGTGGTAACAGACCACAAACCACTCGTAACCATATGTGCAAAACCACTGCATGCTGCACCACCACGACTCCAGCGCATGCTGATAAAGACACAAGGGTACAATTATGAAGTCATGTACCGACCCGGTACTCAAATGATCCTGGCAGACACCCTCAGCCGGTTTCCAAACCCAGAAAACCATGGGGACATAGAGCTAGATGAGCGCATTGATGGAGTTGATATGGAGATCGAGGATCTGAAGCAACATACCATTGCATTAATAAACTTCTCCCCTGATGCTCTCCGTACAGAAACAGTGAGGGATCTCAAACTTAATGCCCTCAAAGAAGTCATTCACCTAGGATGGCCAGAGCATATCAAAGACCTGCCGAAGGACCTGCGTGCTTACTGGTCCTTCAGAGATGAGCTCGCAATGGAATCAGGAGTCATATTCAAAGGTAGACAGGTACTCATCCCAGACTCCATGACTGATGACATCCTCAAACAGTTACATGTGGGCCACCAAGGGATTGAGAAAACACGTCGCCTTGCCAGAGACAGTGTCTATTGGATCAAAATGAATGATGACATCGAAAGGGTGTGCAGATCCTGCAGAGTGTGTGTGGAACATCAAGATGCAAACCCAAAAGAACCTCTCCACCCACACCACATACCATCCAAACCATGGCAGTCTATTGCTTCTGACCTATTCGAGGTCAAAGGTCGCCAGTTCCTTCTGACTGTGGACAGGTATTCCAAATATCCACTGGTGGATGAAATGCCTAATGTGTCTAGTCGCACAAAAAATGCAGCTGTACCTGTCACTGTTTGGCCGAGTAGACGAGATCCTAACAGATAATGGCCCACAGTACACAGGGCAGGCCTTCCAAAGATTTGTAACAGACTGGGGAGTCAAACACATCACAAGCTCTCCCCATTACCCCGAAGAGCAATGGGTTCATTGAAAGGCACGTGAGACACATCAAATCAATTGTGACCAAAACCCTGGAACAAGGAGGCAATCTACAGATGGCATTACTACAAGTCAGAGCGATGCCCATCGACAGTAAACTGCCATCACCAGCAGAATTGATGTTTGGGAGGCCTGTCACCACCCTGCTGCCAAGTCGGGCAGAGCCAGGCAGGGAGGAGCATAGGAGTCACATGGAACAGAGAACAGCGGACCTAAAAGAGCATCACGACCGCAGCTGCCGCAGAGAATTACCCCCACTCTGCCCCGGACAGCATGTGACTGTGCTGAACAAGGATAGAGGAACATGGCATCCAGCTATCATTGTTCAAAAATGCAATGAGCCAAGAAACTATGTTGTACAAACACCAAATGGCAACCAGGTCAGGCGGTGCAGGAGCCACCTGCGTGAGCTATATATCCCACAGATGCAGAAAAGTCCAACACAGACACACTTTGCTGTGCCACAGCTTCAAGAGGACACCCACGAGGGCCCACCGGAAACACCTACGATGCAGAGTGACCCACCGGAAACACCTACAATGTCACCCTGTACCACACAGGTGCCCGATATCCCAGGCCCAAGACGCACGAGATGTGGGAGGGTTGTGAACAGACCAGATTTTTACAAAGAATATGTGACATGAGCACACAATATTGCACAAGAGATGCCCACTACAGAGGGCCAGAACAACACCAGGAGCACAAGGCTGGGTCATCATGGGGACTCTGTTGCTTTGTTATCATTATGGTCTTGGAGGGTGAATGTAAAACTAAATAAGGGGGAGGATTTGCACTACTTGGTGATGTGATTCAGTGGACTATTGACATAGAGTGTTGTTCTAGTTCTGCTAAGGGAGGTTCGGCATTCTGGGAAAGTATATGGGGCGATGCTGCTAAACAGGGGGGATGTAGTGATATGCAGTAGGTACCATATAGTGCCGGGGTGCGACCCGGACGATATATAAGAGTGCACCAGTATGTATGAGCGTCTATGTCAACCAAGTAAACTTGAGTCCAGTCTGCAATGCATTCATCTTCATTGTCTCGATAACACTTCAGTATGGGTTGTAGTGCAAATTCTTTACCAATAAATATAAAGTGTGTTTAGGTGTTCTAAAGTGTGTAAAGTGGGTGCTGCAGTGAGTTGTATGTTTAAAGTGAGTGTGTGCGTGTGGATGTGTGTGCTGTGAGTGCATTTGATGGTTGTTACATAGTGTTATTGTTCGTTGAGCATCCTGCTGGCCTGGGGATAAAAGCTTTTTCTGACTCTTTCTGTGCTTGCCATGAGACTCCGGTATCGCTTGCCTGACCGCAGCAGTTCAAAGAGGCATTTGTTTAGGTGGCTGGAGTCTTTGATAATTCTCTTAGCCTTACCCAGGTTTTATCTATGTTCATACTGTGATAGACAGGTGACCAATCCATGCAACTGTTTGTGTTGTGGTGGCCAATGGCTGCCTTCATCACCTTGCATGTACAGAATGTCATTGAGTGGGCACTGTTGGAATACCTTTGTCCTCACAAGTATTCTGCCAGGGAACTTATGGACACGACAATAGTAGTAGTTATAAGGTGTGTGAGCTTGTAACGTTAGTTAGCTCATAGCTATCGTGGTAGTTGTTAGCACAATAGCTACCAAGCTAAGCTATGTTAGCTTCTAACGTTGTATACACAATATGTACAACGACACAATGATCAAACACCTTATAACTACTACTATTGTCGTGTCCATAAGTTCCCTGGCAGAATACTTGTGAGGACAAAGGTATACAAAGAGGAGAGAACCATTTTAAATCGGGCATTCATGCCGGCTAACAAGCTAGACGTTGCGGTATGTTGTTAGCACAATAGCTACCAAGCTAAGCTACGTTAGCTTCTAACGTTGTATACACAATATGTACAACGACACAATGATTTACATTATTACAAATATGGTAACGTGGTTGTGGCTTTTACAAATACATGTAGTGGTTGCCTTTAGAGATGGATGGCTATGATCACGGAGCAATAGTGTTAGGTGAAACAGATACATTTTCATTCATCACTCCTCGGCTAGAAGTAGCAAGGCTCTCTGCCTGCCACTAGCTGTGTGTGACTCTCAGAGCCCCTCGCTGCTCTGCACCTGACGTCAGCATTAAGATGACACACGCACGTTATTGATCCATGGATTAAAATATGCATGTGCGTGGAGCTTGTGGTTTGGTCGACAAAATGTTTGATAAAAACGCTAAAACTGGGTCAATTTCGATTTTCTTTTCCCTCTTCATGAAAGTCAGCGTTGGCCTAGTCACATTGTTTATTGAACAAAAATACAACCTGCAAATTGGCCTTTAAATACACGCTTTAGATTTTTTTAAGTAGTGAGTGACGTTTTTTCATTGTCTGCTTATTTCTCGCCACATATCAAGCCTGCATCATTAGTAGTGGAAGCAAATTAATCTGTCCACACTGAATTAAACCCTGTACTTTTCTTTTTTATTTATTTATCTATGGTTAACTTACTGGGGGGTCCAAAACTCAAGATTAGCCACCTACAGATGGCAGGGAAAGGCGCGGGGTGTGACGTATATTTTAGTTGAGCCGACGCCTGCTCTAGATATGCGTTTAACGTGACTACACGGATCCACTGAAATGGATATTTAAAAAAATCTTCACTTTAAAATGCATTTTCGAAAATCTCTGTTTACTTTTCCAAAAATGCTTTACATGTGGATGAAAGGCCCAAACGTAGAAGAAAATGTCCGGATTCATGTTTACATGACCTTAATGATTTTAGAATATTTCAGATAACGAAATTAAATGTTTATATCATGAACTATCCAGTTAGTATTTATATTGTAGCCTTTGGCTACTTTAAATCATTGAACGTAGAGAGAGAGAGCGAGAGAAAGGGAGAGAGGCTCAGCCACTACCGCCGTGATGTATTAGGTTTGAGTTTGAGCCTCTTGGAGATTACTCGAGTGGTATCACAGTCACTAGGAAGTCAACACACGGAGTTGTATGGAGTGCGATGCACAAAACGATATATATAAATGCACAGCCAATAAATGTGAAGTTATCCTTGAACCTTGGTTGTCAAGCCTCGTCAATATAACACCAGACCCCCCTTTCCTCACTAATGGAACTGTGTCGTGGAGTCACTCTAGTTAGCTTAGCTTAGTTAGCGGCTAATGCTAGTTAGCTTAGCGGCTATTGTGGACATGGCAAGGATGCAAAGCATATTAGACACATTGGACATTGCTCACGCTGGTCTGTGTCTAATACTATTATGAAATGACAATTGCGTGTCATTTAAGGTCTACGCTGGTCTGTGTATTATGAAATGACAATTACTTGTCATTGAATGTCCACGCTGGTCTGCGTCTATAATCAAATGACAATTGCGCATCATTGGAATTTGGATACATTTCTAACTGGGCAGGTGTTAGGTATCGAAATGTGGCACCGATTAATCTAACGTGAATCGATACTCGGTAGTACCGACATAATTCAGTCGATACCCTTAAGTACCGAGTTCGGTACCCATCCCTATTAACAATAGAGACCACAATAATTAACGATTCTATTATAATTTTTTATGCTGATCTTTTGCTTGTCCTGTGCCTGACCACCAGAGTGGATGAGCATGCTCTACCTTTCCAAAAGCATACAACAACCATCACACTTGGGAAAGATAAAGTCCTTAATATCCCTCCTCGTCTGGCTTTTAAAGCACACACTAAACTGTGATACGCAGGGGTACATTTTGAACCAGTTTATAAAAATAAACGTCCACCCCCGGAGTCCTGCAGCATAATCCTCTCTCTAGCCCCCCTGATCATAGCCTCTTAGTCTTCATGCTCTTCCAAGTTGGACCTTGGCCTGCGAAAAAAGAAAGATAATATAACGATTAGCTGACGCTGTGGCCTGTGGTGTAAAGCTGACTGGAGAAAGTGCTGCCTGGACAGCAGGTTGGCCCTACAACCCCCCCCCCCCCCCCCACCCCCGCTAACCCAGGGTTGGGGTCACTTTCAATTCAATCAATTACATTTTAAACGGAAATTGCCGTTTACCTGATGCTGATAGAACATCCATTCCCATTTACTTTTCCATCCCAAAGGTTTGTCGGTATTTGAAAGAAAATCCACTTCCTGCGTTCACTGAATTGAAAGTGAATCCCGATCCCAACAATGCAGCAAACCCCCTGAACCGAACACGGTAGCAGCCTAGTGATGTGACGTTCGCGGACGATTAGATTCTTTTGACCGGCTCTTTGGTAGGACCGGAGGGAACCGAGTCATACTTGATTCTTTTGAACGGCTCTTTGGTAGGACCGGAGGGAACCGAGTCATACTTGATTCTTTTGAACGGCTCTTTGGTAGGACCGGAGGGAACCGAGTCATACTTGATTCTTTTGAACGGCTCTTTGGTAGGACCGGAGGGAACCGAGTGATACTTGATTCTTTTGAACGGCTCTTTGGTAGGACCGGAGGGAACCGAGTGATACTTGATTCTTTTGAATGGCTTTTTGGTAGGACCGGAGGGAACCGAGTGATACTTGATTCTTTTGAATGGCTCTTTGGTAGGACCGGAGGGAACCGAGTGATACTTGATTCTTTTGAATGGCTCTTTGGTAGGACCGGAGGGAACCGAGTGATACTTGGTGGGAGCCGTAACACATTCCATACAGAGGGTGGAAAAATACTATTTTAATACGAAATTAGTATAAGTTTGAATCTCATCCAAATCGTATCCTATCATTATCCTAGTCATTATTCCGCTGACTAGACTTAATAAATAAAAGAAATAATAAAAAAGAACGATGAGCCGTTATTTTGAACGACTCTTGGAAAGGAACGGAGCCAAAAGATCTGGCTCCCTTCAAAGAGACATAATTCCCATCACTATTAGCAGCCCAGGAACAAGCTCTCCACCATGTCCCTCAGAAAAACACACCCCTCCACCAGTTGCATCAAGGTGTATGTTCTTAACTCATTGACCACCACGCCCATATGACCAAATTAGGGCTACCACGCCACCGCTTTAATCAATGGGAGGACGGGGAAATTGGCGAGTGCTTAAAATATATCTTAAATTATGGCTATGGGTCTAATACACCCGTCGCTTCCAGTCAACATGTATGAAACGGATTGTTTTTTCATCGGTACATTTACGTTTTATACCGTTTTGAATACGAGTATAGTTTTGGAGATTTCTAATAATTCCAGAGAAATCTTCGGCTGATTTACGAATAGTTTTCAAATAAACGCTAGATTATCGATAGTATATATGTGTCCTTATGCACGATACAAAAGCGGGCTGAAAAAACGCTTATCCGTGCCTTGCTCAGCGCCAACGGCACGCACACACACAGACATGTCATGATCGCTATGAAAAAAACATCTGATTAACCCAACATAAGAGTCCTTATCAGATGTTCTGCAAAAAGATTAATCCAATTCCTGATTGCCATTCCAAATATCGATCGCGTCCATTGATCCAACGTTATAGTCCAAAACACATAATCCACGCTGCTCCCAGTCCCCCCAGTCAACATGGTACAACGATACTGCATGCCCGAGAAGCAAAACCCGGACCAGACTTTTTAGTTTTTTGATGCACAGTCCCAGCCAATCCAATCCAATGATGTGCAATATCATCCGGGAGATGATAGGCGGCGGTATTTGCCATTTTGCGAGCTCAGACCCATTCCCAACGATAACATCAGGTTGGATGGATGAAAATGAATGGATATCGTTAATAAACGAAATAACGATTAAAACCAGACTATACTCGTGAGTGGCGCTGAACGGTTGGCTAGTTAACCCGACTATACTTGTGACTGGCGTTGAATGGTCCTCATTCTTGAACGGACATACAGGTACGTGAAAGTTACCAAGGAATTCCTTCGTAACTCGATTTACGTACTTATTTGGCATTCTCAAACGGCTTCGTATTGTAAATTCATTGATAAAATACAATTATTTGTAGGATTTATGTAGGATTTACGAACTCGAAAAGGCAGTCGTAAATTGGACGTAAATGGGACAGACCGGTGTGTGCCCGTGTCTGTGGGAGAAGTCCTTGGGGATTGCCATCGTACAGACATCCACAGAATTAAATAATTATAATGATAATCAAAGGTTTTTGTAATGTGTGTACCGGTGTTAATTCGGCATGATTATCCAAAATGACTGTCCGCTTCCATTGATTCAGAGGCTCTAGTCAAAACAGAGGACTTCCCTGGCTTCTTCTAAGGCATTTATGTAACAGTATACCTTACTTCTGATGTATTAGTGGTTTGAAATATTTTACTTGAATTTAAACATGCTTTAGATCTTTAGATATGCAGCCTTTTAAATATATTGCTAGATCCTGTCAAGAAAGATACATGTTAAGGGAGGGCTTGTAATATAGGAAAACATGTAGGAAAATGTCAGATTTAAACTATTTGTTACAAATTTGTTAAGAAATATGTCATGTGTTGGTAATGACGTACTGTTGTGGTAATGACGAAATGTGATGGGAATGACATTTAGATAGATTTATTGAATTCATTCATGGATACAGTAACACAACATCAGAATCATAGGTATTGTATCATCAACAACTGTTACAGCAGGATAGGAACATCTAAGAAACCACCTAAAAAACACTGACAACCTTTATGGTTTCAAACAACATACTTAAACAGTAGAAGAGGTTTGTTCTTTTAACATGCCTACATCTTCTTCTCCATGAGGGAGCATACTTGTTTCCAGACAGAGGCATTGAGCATCATATGTCTTTTAGTAATCGGTTGGGGCTCTGGGACAAGGCCCAGCACATTTTCCATTCTATACCATATTATGTCGTCTCTCTGTGGCCAGAAGAAACGGTTTTCTCCAATCAGCCTCATTGTTTTGACCAGAACAGAACTGTCTGAATCCACATCTTGGATAACACCGGGATAAGCATCTCCATCGTACAGCACCACACACCAGTGTCCTTTCTGTCCTCCAGTGATGTCATCGTACAGCACCACACACCAGTGTCCTTTCTGTCCTCCAGTGATGTCATCGTACAGCACCACACACCAGTGTCCTCTCTGTCCTCCAGTGATGTCATCGTACAGCACCACACACCAGTGTCCTCTCTGTCCTCCAGTGATGTCATCGTACAGCACCACACACCAGTGTCCTTTCTGTCCTCCAGTGATGTCATCGTACAGCACCACACACCAGTGTCCTTTCTGTCCTCCAGTGATGTCATCGTACAGCACCACACACCAGTGTCCTTTCTGTCCTCCAGTGATGTCACCGTACAGCACCACACACCAGTGTCCTTTCTGTCCTCCAGTGATGTCATCGTACAGCACCACACACCAGTGTCCTTTCTGTCCTCCAGTGATGTCATCGTACAGCACCACACACCAGTGTCCTTTCTGTCCTCCAGTGATGTCATCGTACAGCACCACACACCAGTGTCCTTTCTGTCCTCCAGTGATGTCATCGTACAGCACCACACACCAGTGTCCTTTCTGTCCTCCAGTTATGTCATCGTACAGCACCACACACCAGTGTCCTCTCTGTCCTCCAGTGATGTCATCGTACAGCACCACACACCAGTGTCCTTTCTGTCCTCCAGTGATGTCATCGTACAGCACCACACACCAGTGTCCTTTCTGTCCTCCAGTGATGTCACCGTACAGCACCACACACCAGTGTCCTTTCTGTCCTCCAGTGATGTCATCGTACAGCACCACACACCAGTGTCCTTTCTGTCCTCCAGTGATGTCATCGTACAGCACCACACACCAGTGTCCTTTCTGTCCTCCAGTGATGTCATCGTACAGCACCACACACCAGTGTCCTCTCTGTCCTCCAGTGATGTCATCGTACAGCACCACACACCAGTGTCCTTTCTGTCCTCCAGTGATGTCATCGTACAGCACCACACACCAGTGTCCTTTCTGTCCTCCAGTGATGTCATCGTACAGCACCACACACCAGTGTCCTTTCTGTCCTCCAGTGATGTCATCGTACAGCACCACACACCAGTGTCCTTTCTGTCCTCCAGTGATGTCTTCCACTTGAAGAGATGGACCTTGGCTTTGGTCTGATGTACGGGTCATGGTTGGTTGCCCTTCATCAACTGTGGTCATCTTGATTAAAGGGGCAACAATTTGAAACCATTACACATTTCTATTGTGTCCTGTTGGTTTTATAACCTAATGATTTCTCAAATAGCAGACTGGTACACCAACCATAACCCACATTATATAGTCCAAGAACAGTGAAACTCCTTATGACAAGTCAATGTACCATCAAAATGTTATTTCAAGGTTACCTGGTGTTGCTTTAAAGTCCACCGTCTGTGGGTCGTAGCACTCACCGTCACCTGGAGCTGAACAGAAGCAGCTCAGGGTCCTCCATTTGATGTTGCCTGGCTTGTCAGTGAATATCTTGGAACAGAAGAGACTATCATAATTTAATTCATGATGTAATACTAAATAAAACCAATACAATTAAATTATTTATCATCATGTATTTATTTAAATGTATTTATTAAAATGTAATAGCTTAAATACCTGGTGTATTTCCATTGTACCCTGTACTGTTTCCAGTTTCTCTGGTAGCAAGGTGTCATTGTTTTCAATCTCATTCTCAGAGATGTAGAACATCTTGACTTTGGACTACTCTTTTGAGAGTGTTTCATAGACCACCTTTCCATTTGGGAGATCCATTCCTTTGGAAACAATGTGATCAGCTCTGTGTTTGATGGCTGCACCAACCCCATCTGCTGGCCCCTTCCCATGTCCAGCCTCCAAGAAGTTCCATGTCACCTTATTGAATCCAAGTTCAAAGGGGACAGTGCAAAGAAGAAGAAGTTTTTCTTTGAACGGTATTGGGTTGTTGGACCATCACTTACAACATGAAGGGTACGTGCAGATGGAGTAACCTCTCTCAAGTAGTTAAGCACAGGGCTGAGGTGTGCCCATATGGCAGGAGGATCATGTTGCATTGAAGATGAAATGGAGCAGAGTGAGGTGATCCCATTAACTGTGTAGGCAACTGCAGTGTGCAGGGAGACTTGTTTATGAGAGTCTCCAAAATGTACTGCCTGAATTTCAGAGGCATATTTGCAAAGATAATTCTCTGCAAAATCTATATGAAGGATGATGTCATCTTCTCCACAATCTTGCTTCAGACGTCTCAGCACTGAATACTGATGTTGGATGTTGAAGACATGTCTTCCAAACTTAACTTTCAGCATTGTTGTGAAGTCTTCCAACAATTCTTGAATGGTACCATAGACACGGTCCTTCACTGTTAAATGAGCAGTGAACTTCATTCTTGTTCCATCTCTTTTTTTTTCTCTCGTTCCTCAACTTTACTTTTCCATTCCATCCAGTGTGTCTGTTCACCAGGATCAAATGTACCGGTTTCAAGCTCTTTTGCTCGACAGTGTGGACACTCCCTGTACATGCACTCTTTAGTCGGGTTCTGGCAACATAAAGACTCCATCAAACACTTAATGTTGCTAGTAGCACTTTGTGATGGAGCAGTTTGTCAGCCATCAGTTGAGTGTTTGCATGTGTTTTACACAAGCATGTGTCCCTATCACGGACTGTTGGCCTCACTATCCAAAATGGGCAGGTTTTGCATAACGTACTATAGGAAATCTTGAGCTGTGGATGTTCATTCTTGAATTTCCGCCAAAGACTGTACAACGTTTCATTCAGAAAGCGCTTTTGCATTTTCACTTTCTTCCAATGTGTCTCTCTTTCCTGTTGTTCCCCGTGAGTTGTCATCACGTTCCAGAAACTCTTTGACTTTTGTTCTGGTAGAGAGAGGCAATGCATTTGCATGTTTCTTCTGAAGTCCAGTTCCTCTTCTGTATTTCCGCATCATCTTTGCAGAGAATCCAAGTTCCTTTTGAGCCAGATACACCAACTTGTACTTTTTCAGAATTTCCCCTTAGAATCTTTGAAATTACTTGCTTCTCTTTAATAATAATAATAATAATGGATTAGATTTATATAGCGCTCTTCTCTGACTGACTGTTGCTCTGACTCAGAGCGCTTCACATAGTCCATTATTCGTTCATACACAGTCATACCGGTGGTGGTAAGCTACAATTGCAGCCAGAGCTGCCCTGAGGCAGACTCACGGAAGCGTGGCGAATAATCAACGCCTACGGCCCCTCCGACCACCACCAACATTCATTCACATGCATACACATTCATACGAGGCAAGTAGGTTAAGTGTCTTGCCCAAGGACACAACGGCAATGGGATGGACATGGGCTTGAGCGGGATTCGAACCACCAACCCTTCGATCATTGGACGCCCCGCTCTACCCCTGAGCCACGCCGCCCCTCGCAGCTCTGACACTAGAGTATTGTGGAACAATAGTGTCTTCCTGAGATCACATTTCTTTGACTTCATTTGTTGTTTTGATTTTGATCGTGGCGATTCTTGTGGTTTGAGCTTTGACAGTCTTTCATATCGTTTTTTTTATATTTCTCCATATTTCGTTTTGCTTCAGGTTGGCTTCACACAGATCTCTGTAGACTTTACTTCTGTTTCTGTTCACCTTTTTTCATCCTCTTTGTTGTGGGGTTTCTTGTGGTGTAGGCTGATTGGGACTTTCACATCTGACAATAGGGACAGGGACAGCATTGTGTTGCTCAGGCTGTTGTGTTGGTGACACTGGTGGGCTATTCACTGTTAGGTAGTCATCCATATTTCGTATTTGCTTATCATTTGTTCTTTTGTTTTGTTGATTGATTCGCCATTGACGCCTTTTATATCTTTGTGTGCATTTGGGCAGCTGAGATATGCATTGCAGCTTACCCGTCTCTTTTCTCTTTTTATACCGCTCTTTTTCTTTTTGTAAGTATCTTTGATATTGTTCTGGATCATCTTTAAGTCTGTCTCTGTATGATTTTTACCTTTGGCCTGTTGATTTGGGTGCCATGGTGAAGACACTAGCATAAACAAATACAAAAACCAATAAATAAATAAATAACAATAAATATCAGTAATAAATAAGACACAACATATATTTACATATACATTATACATATACATACAAGTAATGTTATCAAAAAAAAAAAGCTATAAACATATATATTTGTCATTACCACCACACATTGTCATTACCACCACACTTCATTGTGTGGCGGTAATGACCGTGATGGTAATGACATTTTCTTACTTTTAAGCTAACAGCTAGCATAACATCAAACTTGCTTATAAATTCTTAGCTAGCTAGAAATGTACTCAATGTACCTACAAATATGAAGACGTTTGACTAACATTCAAAAGCATTATCAAATTATAGTGTGTTTGGTAATGACACACAATAAACATATTATGTAGTATGAGTAAGTAAATGTGAAAATATCTTACATTCCTGATGATCAAAATGTCAGTCTTCCACTCTGACAGCCATGTGCTCCACTGTCACTACAGGTTGTAATGGGTACCAAAGCAAGGGGCGTGGCCAAAACTTCATTGTATTGCAAATTGTTCAACGTGATGGTAATGACACAGATCTTAAAGGGGAACTCCAACATTTTGGGAAATTAGCTTATTTAACATCTTCCCTGGAGTTAGACAATAAGATACATACCTTTTTTGTCTCTGTGTGTGCATTTTAGCTTTGGGAATAGACTCTCCGTTAGCATAGCTTAGCTTCATCACTGGAAGTGAGGCAGGACAGTAGCCTTACAGTGCCTTACAGTGTATTGCAAGGTCTGACATTGACCAAACTTGATATGCATGACCTTGGTGGGCTCTAGGTCAACTCCTGAAAAGGGGGTCAATGTCAGACTTTGCAATCAAAAGTTAGGGGGCTAATAACCCTTGCCATAATTTCAGTGCGCCCCCTAACTTTTGATTGCAAGGTCTGACATTGACCCCCTTTTCAGGAGTTGACCTAGAGCCCACCAAGGTCATGCATATCAAATTTGGTCAATGTCAGACCTTGCAATACACTGTAAGGCACTGTAAGGCTACTGTCCTGCCTCACTTCCAGTGATGAAGCTAAGCTATGCTAACGGAGCGTCTATTCCCAAAGCTAAAATGCACGCACAGAGACAAAAAAGGTATGTATCTTCTTGTCTAACTCCAGGGAAGATGTTAAATAAGCTAATTTCCCAAAATGTTGGAGTTCCCCTTTAAGGGACAAACCTATTTTGATTTTTTTTTTTCACAAATTGTACTTAAGTTAAATATTTGGCAGAAAATCATTGATTCAAATGTAGTTATAGTAATATATACCTAAAAATATTGTTTTTTAATCGTTTTTTTCTAGAGAAATACAAGACCAAACGTTAAAACTCTGGATTGGGACAAGGTGGAAATGGTAAAATTCCAACATTAAACAACAAAAAATAAGATAAAAAATGTATGTTTCAAATTGAATAATTAAGTCTAGGTAAGTAATTAATTATACTAATCAATGATAGCATAAAGAATCTGGAAATATTTTTTTTTCTTTAAAATATATCCCAGGGACATGAAAATGCCCCAAATCAAATAATCACCCATATACGCTCAGCGTAACCGCAGCGTCCTAGGTTCGAATCCGGCCCAGGACATGTGCTGCATATCCTCCCCATCTCTCTCGCTCCCAATTTCCAAACTGTCCTATCCAAAATAAAAAGCAGAAAATGCCATACAAATTATTATTATATATTTTTTTTATAAAAGCAGCTTACTTGTTACAGGCACAGAAACACAGCCATCAAAGACCTGTGGTTTGGGTATCACTGCAATAGAGGAACCTGAAAATCTCCACCAATGATTCACAGCCAAAGAAAAGACAGGGTTCTTTACTGTGACGGGGTCCTTTTTCGCTCCCCTCCAAACTCCCACAAATTATGGCATAGTCGGAATAAAAGGTGTTGGTGTTGCTTTATTGCCCAGCCATACATTTCAATATCCCTCCTAGGTGACATTTCAAAAACAGTGACATAATCAAAATAACAAAAATACTATACTACCTCGAATATCAGGTGCGTTCCACAATAACGTCACAATGACATTCCAACACTTACTGTGAGGTGCTTCCCTCAGTTACTTACACTGTAACCTTTTATCTGGTGAAGCCCGACAGGGAGACAAACAGACTAACAAGACACTCACAGCGCTTCCCTCAGTCACCTTCACTGTTTGCAGGGCAAGCAACCACTTCATTGGGCCATGCAGCCCTCATGAACATCTGGACTCCTCCTCCTGCCACACATAATTAATTAACTAAACTAAACAGGTGCTACACATCAATTAATTAACCGTTTTCTACACACTACACACATTAGGCCACATCCACACGGAGACGGAACCGATCTTTTTCGTTTTCATTAAAAAAAAGTTTTCCTTAAACACGAAATAGTCTCAAGAAATATGTGCGTCCAAACGAAACCACTGAAAATGCTGTAATGCTGCCACAAATGTACTGTACAAAATAAACGTCTTTTAATAGCTTCAGTGTTTTAGACTTCGCTCTTTTATTTTGAACCCCCACGACCGGAAGTATTATTGTTGTTATATCTATCGGAACAACTTGTGTCATCCGGTTCTGTGCTTTTGAGCTAACGCTAGTTAAGCTAGCTAATATTTGTCTTCCTTTGACTTGTTGAAAATGTCTAGAATACAAATGTTGAGATTGTTGGCTGGGTTTGCGCATGCGGGTTATGGGAGAGGTGGGCTATTGCGTCATCGATTCAGGAAAGATGCATACTGGCTTGTAAAGACAGAAACGCAAGGGTGGCATTTTCAGACACTCTGGGACCTGTTTTCAGAAAATAGCGTATTCAGGCTCCCAGAACGCGGTTCCGTGTGGACGAAACGTGCATATGATAAAATAATACTTTGGCGGATACACCCAAACTCGTCTCTGTGTGGACATGGCCTTATACCAAACCTGCAAGACAAATACCCCCACAACAACCCAATAAATAAATATATAAACTAGTGCTGTCAATCGATTAAAATATTTAACTCGATTAATCGCATGATTGTCCATAGTTAACTCGCGATTAATCACAAATTAATCGCATTTTTTTTCTACCTTAAACAGATCTTTTTCAAGTTCCAAGTTTTAATACTCTTATCAACATGCGAGTCAACAAATGCTTGCTTTATGCAGCCATTTAACACTTTGAATGCCACTCACGGCTTTTCTCTGGTTTACCCCCCGACCGTTGAATGCCCATCACGAGTATTCTCGTTTTTTTTTTTCCTTTTTTATTAGCGATCTGAAATCATATTGCATCACACGAGCCTACCGTTGGAGATCCAGGCACCGCCGGCGCTCAGATGTGAAAAAAGCGCCCCCTATCGTCTCCCAGATGGTAAATCACCCTTTTTGGATTGGACTCAATGAAAGTGAATGGGAGAAAGGATTTCTGACTCCACATTTTACTTCTCACTGATGTAACCGGGGTCTACCAGAGTTCATTCTGGAGCCTCTGAGCCACAGCGAATATGTGTTTTACTGTATACACGATGGATCAATCAAATGAGCGATTTTTTCGAATGGCGATCGGAAATTGGAATAAACCATTTGGATACCATCTGACCTCAGGTAAGGAATCTATGTTATAAGTCTTAGGATAATCAGACTCGTTTTCACGGATATATAAGCGTTTCCCCTATATGTGATATAGCTGTTTTGACTGTAAAAGCCATCAGGAAATAAGAGCAGCGATTATCAGCGCACGGCACGAGCGTGTGTGCGCACACATATACTATCGATCATCTAGTGTTTATTTGAAAACGATTCATAAATAGGCTGACAAATGACAACGTTCTGGAATATTCCAGTAAAAGACGATTATCATAGAATGGGTTGTTTTTTCCGCGAAAACAAGTGATTTTCAAAATTCTATCAAACGGAAATGAAGCGATAAAAAAACAATCTGCCTTGACAATGTTGACTAGAAAATGAGTCTTTGATAAGCGACGGGCAGATTAGACACATAATTAGGCCATAATTTAAAACATAGATTAGGCGATATTAAGTTAACATTGGAGTGGGTTTGGGCATTCAAGGGGGTAAAAAGGAAAACACGGCTGGCTCTCAAAGTGTTAACGCAAAAGGATGACCCTCATGCATTGCAAATTTGCATCAAATTCAAAACAGTGATGCACAAAATAACTTAAAAGAAAATAATAATTTAAAACAATGAATAAAGTGTGCATGAAATAATAGGGGAAAGAAAACGTTAGGAACTTGTTACATTCACCCACACAAGGGCTGATTAATCACACCCCCCCTCTCTCTCTCACACACTCTCCCAGCTCTCTTTCTCTCTTGCCCCTTCCTCATCTCTCTCACCCCCCTCTCTCTATATCTCACACACACACACACACACACACACACACACACACACACACACACACACACACACACACACACAGACACACAGAACACACACACACAAATTCACACACAAACTCACACACACACAAACACACCCTCAAACGCACGCACACACCCACTTACATACGCACACACACACACTCACACACACACACACACACACACACACACACACACACACACACACACACACCAAGAGACTCACCAGACTGGGTTTCAAACAAGAAACACATTTCAAACTCACTCACTCTACCCTGTGAGCATTGTCTCACAAACACCAGTTTGACGAGCTGTCTTGAACTGTGGGCGTGTCCAGACATATTTGGTTATGGAAAAACACTATAAAGCATGTCTGTTGTAACAGGATAGACACAGTAACGTAGGTTGTCAGCTTGAAGAGAGGACCGTGACTTGAATGCTGTAGCTCGTTTTGCCTGCCTGAAATAAACCAACAAGAAACAAGGAGCCATTTGCTTGAAACCAGTTGTCCAGTCTTCTTTGCGCTTTGGACCAGAAGCATCTTTCTGCCTAAAATACCTACGACAGTCTCTTGACTGAGAGAGAGAGAGCGACGTGGGTAAAATGGCCGAACAGCAGGAGGGTGTTGTGTTGGACAATGACCAGTTCTGCTGTTCTATCTGTCTGGACCTTCTGACGGAACCAGTCACGGTCCCCTGTGGACACAGTTACTGCAGCAGCTGTATTGGAGATAGATGGGACCAGGATGAGAAGAAGGGAGTATACAGCTGTCCCCAGTGCAGACAGCGCTTCAATACAAGGCCTGCACTGAAGAAAAACACCATGCTGGCGGAGGTGGGTGGCTCAATGAGCAGGTTGGCACCTTGCATGGCTCTGCCGTTGGTGTGTGAAAGTGTGAGTGAATGGTCAAATGTGAGGAACAAATTGTAAAGCGCTTTGGATAAAAGCACTATATAAATGCACCATTTACCAGTTTAAGAGGGGAACAGATGACCTATGGCCCAAAACTGGGGAAGGGCTCTCAGTGTATTTACTAAAAGGTTTGTTTTAAAATGTTGTTTTAAAAGTTCAAAAAAGGTGTTTTCTTCCTGTGCAGGATATTGAGCTTTTTGTTCTATGAACTTTTTTTTAAATTTATATTTCCCCCCCTCCTTTTTCCTCAGTTTTTCTCCCATCCCAATGTTAGTCGTTATGTAATTCCCAATCCCCTTCCTGGTCGCTGCGCACTTACCCCCCACAGTCGGTCTGGGACACGTGTAGCCAATCAACCGCTTCTTTTCACCTGGCAGCGCGGACTCTCACTGAGAGGGTGTAACGTGTGGAAGGATCACACTACCCCCATTAGATCCTTTCCTCGCTGAGCAGGCGCCCCGACCAACCTGTAGGAGTCGCTGTTTACAACGACCAGGACCCACCCACCAGCTTTCCCACCACTAACACTGCCAATTGTGTTAGTATGAACGACCAGCCAAGCTGATAGCAATGCCGAGAGCTGGGCTCAAACCCAGCGTCTCCTGCATTGGTGGCGAGCGCCTTGCCCACTACACCACCTAGCCGCCCCTGTTCTATGAACATTTTAAACATAAGGGCATTTTTTATTTAAAATGTTTGAATGTGTGATAATAACAATGCTAACTATAAAAATCCTCTCTCTCTCTCTCTCTCTCTCTCTCTCTCTCTCTCTCTTTCTCTCTCTCTCTCTCTCTCTCTCTCTCTCTCTCTCTCTCTCTCTCTCATATTATTATATTATATTTTCCCTCATCTTTGGCTAGGGAAATGCGGTTAACGTTGGGCTACTCACCCAGACCCTTGGGCTAATGGGTTTGAATGGAGTGGCCTTGGGTTATTGTTTGTATGCTCTGTTAATCATTTTAGCCCATCCATTAGGGATGGGCCATATGTGTTTTATGTGTAACCCGTCTGTGCAAGACGTTAGGGTTATTTTGTTTTATGTACTTCACCCCCTCCCCCCTCCGTTCACCCCCCCCTTATTCCAGCCATTTAGAGACCTGCCCACATTAGCCTCAATAGAAGCGTCAAAAAAAATATTGCATTACCAACAACCATACAACAACATGTATAGATTATGGCTAGTTTGAACATAATGATATGGAACACTGGTGGAATAAATAAACAACACAAACGAAAAAGCGTGCTCACACTGATGAAAAAAGAACAGGTGGACATAGCTCTGCTAATGTAGATATGACATAGATATGTTAGCGGACAACACATATCATAACATCAGTCACTCTTCCTTTGGAACGAGAACTCGGGGAGTAGCCATAGTCGTTAGACGGAAGTTGAATATTGAATTGAAGGGAGTATGGTCTGATGCAGATGGTCGGATAACTATAGCTAAGATTTTACATAAGAACAGAAAAATAGCGTTGGTAGCGGTATACGCCCCAAATTTATACGAAGTTAGTTTCTTCACTACACTTACCAGAGCAATGTTAGACCTTCCCGAATACTCATTTATAATCGGTGCGGATTTTAATGCCATTTGGAACCCAAGGATGGACAAATCAAACCCCTCCTTTTCCAATGAACAAAAAAATGCATCTAATGCATTAAAGGATTGGTCGAAGATTACAGGTGTAAATGACTTATGGCGTTCACTCAACCCCATGACCCGGAAGTACTCTTGTCGATCTGTGAGACATAATACATTATCCAGAATAGATTACGTTTTCACAACCCCGAGACTATTTGATAACTACGATGAGGAAATGATACCCAATGCATTGTCTGATCACTGTTATTTACTCTTAAAAGGAACATTTGGTATACTATCATCCCGAGCCCCAAGATGGCGATTTAACACGATGCTGCTTAATAACAAGGAATTCATTACACAAATCAAAGAAGCTCTTACGGTATTCCTACGGATAAATGTGAATTCGGTGCAGGACCCCAGAATATTATGGATGTCGACAAAGGGAATGATCAAGGATTTCACTGATAGCTTTTCCTCCCAAATACGCAAGAATCGATGCTCAAAACTGGCTGAACTGGAAACACTTTACTCAACGTTATTTAATTCTTTGCAATACAACAACTCGGTTCAACTGGAAAATCAAGTCAATATACTAAAAAAAGAGATTAACGCCATATACAGACAACAATCTGAATTGCAAATACGTAGCACAAGACAACAGCAGTACTCCCAAGGTTCCAAACCAAGTCACCTATTAGCTATGCGACTAAGAGTCAATGCAAAATTTGCAGATATAACTACCATTAGAGCACAACAAGGACTTGTTACAGAACCCAAAGAAATAAACACGACATTCAAAGAATTCTACTCCAACTTATACAAATCAGAAACGACCTTCGATCAAAACAAGATGGACACATATCTTAATCAAATTAACCTCCCTAAACTTTCAGAGGATGACGCTAAACAGTTAGAAACACCGATCACACTAGATGAACTTAGGGAGGCCATATCTGAAATGCAAAGTGGAAGGGCCCCTGGAAGAGACGGTATCCCACCAGAAATGTACCTCTCTTGTTGGGACATAATTGGACCCTTATTACTAAATATGATTTTATACTCAGTCAAGGAGGGGAACTTCCATAAGAATGACAATATTGCACTCATAACAGTCCTCCTCAAAAAAGACAAAGACCCCACCGAGTGCGGTAGTTACAGACCTTTAAGCCTCCTCGGAACCGATATCAAACTGTACTCCAAGGTATTAGCCATTAGACTACAAAAGCATATGACGTCTTTAATTCATCCGGACCAAACAGGCTTCATAAGAGGCCGCCTGATCACTGATAACATAAGACGATTACTACACGTACTAGATGCTAACAAGGAAGATAACACACCTAAGGCGATGCTGTCCCTGGATGCAATGAAAGCTTTTGACAGGTTGGAATGGTCGTATCTATGGGCAGTGTTAGAAAGGATGGGGTTAGGAAAAGGATTCATTGATATGATTAAAGTATTATACAAAGACCCATCGGCCATGATTACAACAGGTACAATCACCTCCGAAATCTTTCCAGTATCACGGTCTTCCAGACAGGGTTGCCCCCTTAGTCCCGGACTATTCGATCTATCATTAGAGCCTTTAGCACAATATATAAGACAATCCCAATCCATAGAACCAATCGTAATCAAGGGCACACAACACAAAATTAGTTTATATGCGGACGACGTAATACTGTTCATGCAAAACCCCAACACCGCATTGCCTCATCTTCTCAAGTTGATTGAGGACTTTGGAGATTTATCGGGATTTAGGATAAATTGGCCGAAGTCGGCCTTCCTCCCACTTAACGCCCCTGCAAAAAGAAATATAACCCTCCCAGAAGAGATACCGATGGTAAAACACTTTAGATGTTTGGGAGTTGAAATATTCCCTACCATAAGCCAAACGGTGAAGCACAATTACATAAAAATCCAAAACAAAATCAAATACGACCTTGTCAGGTGGTCAAAACTTAAAAACTCAGTACAAGCACGGATATCAATAATTAAGATGGACGTCCTACCTAGAATCAACTTCTTCAGCTCAATGCTACCGTTACCCCCTCCAAAGGGTTACTGGAAAGAATTACACTCCTCCACATACAAATTTATTTGGAATAACAAACCACCACATATAAAAAGATCCACCGCACAGAGAAACAAAGCAGACGGTGGTATGGCATTTCCAGATTTCCACCACTATTTTAAGGCATACACTTTAAGACCACTGACAACATGGTTTGATCCCCAAGCATCAGTATCCTGGAGAAATTTAGAAGAAAATATAGTAGCTCCACATAGGCTGAAGGACATAGTGTACACCAAATTATCAATTAAGCAATGCGAACGGAAATTTGGCCCCATAATCACTCATGCAATCCGGATATGGCGTGAAACACAAAAAAAAGACTCTATCCCACATAAATGGCATAATCATACTCCCTTATTCAATAACAATGCACTCTTGATTGGAAAACAACCTATACGATTCCCTAGATGGGAAAAGCAAGGCATACACACATTAGGAGACGTTTTCAACAAACAGGGTTTTTGTAGTTTTGATGAGATATGCAAAAATTTTAATCTCACCAAGTCCTCATATTATTTTTACGCACAGTTATTGGCATGTTTGAAGGCTCACGGTGTTCCATTAAGGATACCAATTGTACACCACAGATACCACAAATTCTTCTATGAAAGAGAGACATCGAGAGGTTTTGTTTCAGATTTTTATCATCAATTACTAACGGCCTCGTATGAAACCCTACATCTAGACTCAGTCTGGAGGAGGGATATACCAGACCTGGAGATAGACTTTGACTGGCAAGAAGCCTGGGCAAATGTACGCCTTGCATCAAGGAACCCGGACCATCAACAAATCAATCTTAACTATATTCACAGGACATACTTAACTCCTATAAGACTGAACAAAATGGGTCTTAAACAAGACTCCAAATGCTCCTTATGTACAAATGGGGACGAAGGAACATTTATGCACATGTACTGGGACTGCCCACCAGTTAAGATATTTTGGAAAGAAGTGACCCAGCAATTGTCAAATCTCTTAACTCTGGATATACCTGTACACCCCTCTGTATTACTGCTGAATGATGTCTTTGAGCATGCAGTACCTCCACAGCTAAAGAGATTGGTTTTATCCGGTATCACAGTGGCTAAAAAGCTGATAGCATCACGATGGTTTCAACCGGAAAAAATGTGCCGTAAGGTCTGGATTCTTACATATCTCGATGTGATTTATCAAGAAATATCAACAGCTAGAATTTTGGGTCTCAATGAATCCAAAATGGCAATGTGGTTAGAAGTGGTGGAGAGAATAAAAGCCAGCATATAATGGTAGTGTCTGGTTAGGAACAAATTATAATGGTTGGATTATCCAATGGGGGGTCCGGGAGAGGGGGGTACGAGCTGGAGCATATGTGTATTTGTATATCCTATTGTGTGTTGTCATGTTTGTTTATGTGTTTGTTTAAAAAATAATAAAAAAATAAAATACAAAAAAAAAAATCCTCATTTCTGGGGCGGCTACGTGGCGTAGTGGGCAAGGTGCTCGCCACGAATACGGGAGACGCTGAGCTCGCCTGTTTGAGCCCAGCGCTCCACATTGCTTTCAGTTTAGCTGGTCGTCCGTACTAATACACATTGGCCGTATTAGGGGGTGGGAAACTGATGGGTGGGGATCGGGCGCTGTGGACAGCGACTCCTACAGGTCGGTTGGTGCGCCTGCGCAGTAGAATCAGGAAGTGTCGGGGGCAGCGTGAGCCTCCCACGCGTTACTCCTCGCCACTGAGAGATCGAGCTGCGCAGGTGAAAAGATGCGACTGCTGTTACCTCAAGTACCGGAGGGGACTTGTGCTATGTATGACTTAGTCCACATTGCAGCCGGCTTGTGGGAGGCAAGAAACAGTGTTCGTGACAGGGGAGGGTTGAATTGGATGATACGAAATTGGGATGGGAGAAAAATATAGAAAAATGGGAGAAAAAGTGGATCAAAACAAAAAAAAAACTAATTTCTACTATGGATGTGTCAATCATCAATGAATTAATTTACAAGGCACAGAAAGGTTTTGCTATGCCCCTGTATACATACAGTGTTCCTACACATTTCAGAACTTTTATCCAGGCCTACATTTCTTTGATTGAATTTAAAGTTTTTGGTCAGTGTGCAATATGAATTAACTTATGCTAATAGTAGACTCAATAACAACAAATATCTCTGATGGTCAGTTTTGCGTATCGGTATTGAACCCCCCCCCCCCCCCCATGTACATGAAGAGAGACAGAAACACATGTAATTTCTCATTGCAGATGTATTGTTTTCCTTGTTTTGTGGTCATCAGTGACTGAGCCGTCCTCCTTCTGTCCTCCTAGGTGGTGGAGCAGCTGAAGAGGACAGGGGGCCAACAGGCTTCTGCCTCTGCTGCTCTGACCTACGCCGGACCAGGAGACGTGGCCTGTGATTTCTGCACTGGAACCAGACGCCACAAGGCCCTCATGTCTTGCCTGGTGTGTCTGGCTTCTTTCTGCGAGACCCACCTCCAACCTCACCACAGTATCCCCGTGTTGAAGAAGCACAAGCTGGTCAAAGCCGCGGCCCGACTGCAGGACAAGATGTGTTCTAGTCACAACATGCTGCTGCAGGTCTACTGTCGTACGGACCAGCAGTGTATCTGTCTGCTGTGCACCATGGAGGAACATAAAGGCCACAACACGGTGTCGGCTGCAGCAGAGAGGACTGAGGAACAGGTAGGACCAGAAAATCTACTTCATGACGAAGATCACATTTAAAGAATGAGGAAGGTCCACAATGAACAAAGGTGTTTAATTAGATCATCACGAAACAGAAGTGAAACAAGGTAATGATTACTGAGGAAAATAGAACATCAGAGTCAGAGAGTCAGAGATTGTATTTGCCATGTATGGACAAATCCACATTGGAATACAGGTACAGAGCAAACACTGTTTGTCTACGACTAATGCAATACAGGAGCAGAGTAGAAACGGTACAGAAAAAAAAAGAAAAAAACATAGACAGTATAAAAGGACAAATGCTAAGGTTGATATCAACATCCCCTAAAAGTGCATATCATAGTAAAGTGCATAATGCATAGGGGCACAATTTACAGTAAAAGTGCATATAATCAAAGTGCGTGATACACAGACACACAGAAACAGCACTTCCACAACCTGACTAATAACACACCAAAATAAAATAGGATAATATACAAATCTAGCCTTTGGAGTTATTCAGGCTGCGCACAACACTGGGGAAGAAACTCTTAGTAAACCGAGAGGTAGAGCATTGATTGATTGATTGAAAACTTTATTAACATATTCCAGAATGGGTACAGTACAGTACAGCTCAATACATACAATTGTTAAGGGGATGCAGACCAGATAAATCCTTTCGTCTTGTTTACATCAGGGTCCCCCATTTTCAATTCATCATAACATATATGACACACACGACATACAGATAGACAGTACTGCTACATCTATACATTTATGACATACCAGATTTGCAAATACAGTACTGTTTGTCATACAAAAATAGTCTAGAAAAGAGAGTATATACATTTGACGTAGAAACTGTACATTGGAGGAGGTTGGGTAGGTGGGGTGGGGGGGGGGACTGTACATTGGAGGTGGTTGGGTGGGTGGGGTGGGTGGGGGACACTGTACAACTGTACAAGCAAAACTGTACATTGGAATATTGATGAAACCATACTTGGTCATTTACTGTACATTGGAGGGGGTTGGGTTAGGTGATAGATAGACAGATAGGTTAGGTGATATGTGATAGAGCGGTAGCGTCTGCCCGACGGGAGGGGGACAAAGAGGCCTGCGGCATCATACTGCATAACCTAACAAGAGATGCAGGATGTTGCAATATGCTCTCAGTGCAGGCCTCCTCCCTTCCGGTCCAAAGATCAGCCTGATCTTCATGTTGACCTACTTCTAACGCAGTTATACAATAAAACATTCCCTTTTGCTCGGCATTCACAGGAGTCAGCACAAACAAAGTGCAATGGCCAAGCCTCACCCAGTGCGATCTCATCAACAGCCCAATTGTTTCACTTGGCAACAGCTTTGGGGAATGATTATCATTTAGAAAATGTATATATAATATAAATTAGACATTTTGATTGATTGATTTTTATTTATCTCGAACCAACACACATAACTATCACAACAAATTTGATAAAAGCAAAAACAATATACATACATACATATATCTACATACACACATACACACAAACACATACATATACACACAAACACACTCACACATACAAATAAAAAGAAAGAAACCAAAACATAGAATTTGGTTTGAGAAGGGTAGAAAGAATTAGTGCTTATCTAGTCCTGCCCCTTCCTTACATCACACAATTGACAGATTCTTGCTCTCTATCTATAGTGAAAAAAGTAGTAGAACGCGCTCACCTCACTAGACTTGACACTGGGTGCTGTAACCTCTGATATCATACATAACAATAGGGAAACAATGTCCAGGCACGCACTCCAGGTTTTTCAAATTTATTGGCAGCCTGAAATAAATCATATCATGACGTTTCGGTGTGAACATATAGTAAATGATAAAAAAACGAAAAAAACTGAGAAGAAAAGAAAGCAGTATTTGCAAGGAATAGAATATGTCATCATAATCGTAAGTAACAGTACTACTCTAGATTTTCCTCTTCCATGTATTTGTTTAAGAATGCTTGTTTATAACAGCTTTTAAATGTTCTAATATTTGTACACAATTTTAACGTCTCATGCAGGCTGCTCCAAAGTGACACCCCACAGACCGAGATGCCCATTAGATTCAAGGTCGTACGGTTAAGCTAGGGTGTTTTAGGAGCAGTTTCCCTCTTAACCCGTAGATACCATCTCTGCCTGTGAACATGTACTGAATGTTACTAGGCACTGTATTATTGATTACTTTAAACATAATTTGCGCTGTTTTGAATTTAACCAGGTCAGTGAATGTGTGAGGGAGTGAGGAGTTCATTTTGTGATGTGAACAGCGTGGCCAAAGGCCGCCAGCACATCTCTTGTCTTCCAGTAACCAGCTAGTGTTACTCAGTTGTGTTTTGAGAAATCATGACATGACTGGTTGGGCAGTCAGAGTAAACGCTAGCCTTTTCTATTGGAAGCAACTTGTGTATGCTAAAGCCACATCAGTCACCATGGCGTCGGGTGTGGCCGGAGCGACAACAGCTCTCCTAACTTTTATCTTGTTCTTAAACATTGCGGGGTTTATTGGCTATACCCCTCATGATTTTAATTGCAGATTCTTAAAGGAATGTAAATCACAAATTGATGATACTCCTTCGAACGGAATGAACGCCAAACATTTTGGCTTCGGTAAAGCGGCGGTGTTGACTACGTTTGTCTGTCACCTGGGGCAACACCGCGTCAAATCCAAATCAAACAAGCGGAACATAAACGCTGGGAGGCTTATTATCGCAATTTGCCTGCTATTATCCGGGGATATTCATCAGTGTCCTGGCCCGGGAAATTCAACCTCAAATGGGGAAGGAATCAACTTAACGGATCTGCCGAGGAGCGACTACACCTCCTCTCAGGTAAGCTCGGGGTTCGGGGAATCTGCGAGCGTTACCTGTGACATCTTCACTGATCCGTCTCCACTTCTCTGCCTGGGAGATGTTCCGAGGGCCATAGGAGATGACGCCGGGCGATCCGAGTGCGGAGGAGACGGTGAAGCAGGGAACAACAATGGGAGGAGAGGCGACTTCGAGCGGATTGAGGAAGCTGGAGCTACCGTCAAATCGTTACCTGACGCGCGCAGGGAAGAAAGACGGGGCTGGGGCAGGGAGGAGCAGCGGGGCCCAACAGTACAGACCAGACAGCGCAACAGATCATCAGCGGCGTCGGAACGGATGGCAGGGGGGATTAACGTTCCACCGCCACCAACAACACCAGTAACAACAACAGAGGAAAGGGCAAGACAGAACACTAAAGCAGACATTCTAGACATTTGTAAATCAAAGGGACTACATGTCATTCATATAAATGTAAGAAGTCTAATCAACAAAATCCATCAAGTCAGGCAGCTGGTACTGGGCAGCAAGGCAGGAATACTCTGCATATCAGAGTCCTGGCTGGACTCTTCCATATCAGACGGGGAGATAGAAATAGAGAACTATTCAGTAATTAGAAAGGATAGAAACAGGAGGGGAGGGGGTGTGTGTATGTTTATTAGGGCAGATATTGTTTTTAATTTAAGAGCTGATCTCAACGAGGATGATCTTGAAGCAGTGTGGGCAGATATTTTATTTCCCAAAAGCAAGCCAATATTGGTAGGAGTGTGCTATCGACCACCAGAGCAGAATGATTTTGTAACCAAACTGGAAAATCTGTGCTCCAAACACAACGACTTTGTGTCTGGTGAAGCCATAATTACTGGGGATTTTAATATTGATGTATCAAGGCGTGGCCACCCCTTGAACAAAGCCTTTCAGGACCTTTGCTCCAACCACAATTTTAAACAACTAATTGATAGACCCACACGAATAACAAACTCTTCCAGTTCCACCATTGACCTGATATTAGTGACTGACAAACCTAAGATAGCCAACAGTGGGGTAATACATTGTGGAATCAGTGATCACTCAATTACATTCTGTACACGAAAGATGGTGAAGGCAGCTATTGGCCACCACAACACTGTCAAGATAAGGTCAATGAAAAATTACAACAGCGAAGCTCTAAAAAGCAGACTCAATTCCATGGATTGGACACCAGTATATCATAGTATGAACGTAGATAAAGCCTGGGGTCATTTTAAATCTTTGTTTCTGACGGCAATTAATGAAAGTGCACCAGAAAAAACAATGAGAACGAAAATCAGACAAGAGCCCTGGATGAACCCAGAGATCCTGGCAGCTATAAAGTCCAGACATGACACATTTTCGAAATTCAGTAAAAACAGGGTTGAACAGGATTATGAGGAGTTCAAGAAGAAAAGAAATTAGGTCACGGGAATGATCAAGAAAGCCAAGGCTGAATATTTTAATGACAAAATTATCGAGAATAAATCAAATCCACAAAAATTATGGAAGTGCTTAAAGCAAACAGGGTATGGAAACAAGCTCAGGACAAAAGCTAAAAATATGATTCTAGACATAGGAGGCACAGTGATTACAGGCAATAAGAACATAGCTAATTGTCTAAATACGTTTTTTAACACCATAGCGAATACCCTAGTTAAGAGACTGCCAAGTACAACTGACATGTATGGGGAAAAACAGGTAGGGGAGTACTACAAACAGAAAGGTATCCAGACAGATTCCTTCTCCTTTGCGAGTGTGACTGAGGACACAGTTTTGAAAAAACTGAGGGCGCTCAATCCTAACAAGGCAACAGGACAGGACAAGATACCTGCTAGATTTCTTAGGGATGCAGCAGAGTCCATCACCTCCGGCTTAACACACATTGTAAATCTATCTATCGGTCAAGGACAGTTTCCCTATGATCTCAAACAAGCCAGAGTCATTCCGCTTTACAAAAAAGGCAATAAATTAGACCCAGGGAACTATAGGCCTGTGTCGATTCTTAGTGCAATATCCAAAGTCATAGAAAGGATCATTAATGATCAAATAAACGAATACCTCTCTACAAACAACCTGTTGTACGAGCTCCAGTCTGGATTTAGAACATCATATTCCACAGACACATGTTTATTATATCTGACAGACCAAATTAGAACAGAGGTGGACAAAGGTCAATTCTGTGGGATGGTTTTAATAGACTTACAAAAAGCCTTCGACACTGTTAACCACGACATACTTTTATATAAACTGAAGGCTATGGGTTTTAACAGTATATCCTTAAGGTGGATGGAGTCTTATCTGAGAGGCAGGAAACAAGTAGTGGAAATGAATGGGACCATATCCTCCTCACTCCAACAGACGTGCGGGGTGCCGCAAGGAAGTATTTTAGGACCACTTTTATTTCTTTTATATATCAATGACATGAAAACTGCATGTGATTGTAAACTGTTTTTATTTGCGGACGATGCTGCACTCATGGTCTCCCATCAGGACAAAAGAGAAGTAGAGAGGTCACTCAGTCTAGAGCTTGTCAAGATCAGTCATTGGCTGGTCGAAAACAGGTTATCCCTACACCTGGGTAAAACCGAAGCTATCCTTTTTGGCTCGGCCATACGACTTAAGAGGTCTCCTGGGTTCAAGGTAGTGGTAGGAGATATCGAGTTAACAGCAAAGGAGGAAGTCACATACTTAGGATGTATTTTGGACAACACCTTATCAGGGGTGAGCATGGCACAAAAGGTGGTCACAAAGATCAATCAGAGAATAAAATTTCTCGGTAGAGTGTCCACCTATATTAACAGGTCAGCAATGGAAGTCCTGGCAGGGGCACTGATCCAATGTCATTATGACTATGCATGCTCCTCCTGGTACACTGGCATCACAGTAGCACTGAAAGGTAGGCTACAGACAGCTCAGAACAAATTAGTTAGAATGATTTTAAAACTCCATCCCAGGACTCACCTTACACAGACACATTTTAACAGCCTCAAATGGCTCAGGGTTGAGGAGAGGGTCTCTCAAATAAAACTTAACATAACACATAGGATACTCGGGAATACTGTCCCTCAGTACCTCAGTGGATATTTTAACATGGTAAGGGATGTACACGGACACGCCACCAGGGGGAGCCCTACAGACATCGTCCCAGTGAGATGCAATAGGAAAATTGGCCAAAACGCATTCCTATATTCAGCAGCAGTACAATGGAATAGCCTACCAATGGAGTTGAAGACCATAAGCCCCTTCTCCACTTTTAAATTAGCTATAAAGAGGTGGATCATAAGTAGCAGAAGCTGGGAGTAGTGAAAAAAGGGTTTTAATATGTGTTGTTCCTTTTTTATTCTTTTATTGTCTATAAAATGGAATATTATTGTATGTATTTTTTTGTTTTTATACCACACATCCTGACATACAGACACTACAAACACCCACGTCCACACACCAGTACATAAATCCACTGACACCAATGATGAAGGACCACAATGGAAACAAGCCTATGGCTTTATTGTGTTTTTTATGAAATCCTATTGGTAAATGGAGAAAATGTATACCTGTTTTCATATTGTGATCCAATGTATATGTGTGATTTTTCCATTCTAAACCAATAAACTATTCAATTAAAAAAAAAAAAAAAAAAAAAAATTAAAAATCCCAATGAAAGCTACAAACTGCAAGAAAGCACTTGTGACTCGCACACCTCCTGAACAGACCACAAGAGACAATATAAAACATATGTATACATGCCATACCTCCTTCACTCATTGGGGGGACATATGTAGTGGTTAACACTGTCGCCTCACAGCAAGAAGGTCCAGGGTTCGATTCCCGCTTGGGGACCAGGTTTCCATGATGCCAGGTACCCAGGTGGGGTATCTCCCAGGCCTTTCTGTGTGGAGTTTGCATGTTCTCCCCGTGCTCGCAAGGGTTTCCCCCCGATAAGATAAACCCAATGGAAAAACATGCACAACAACAGATCGCTAACGCTGTGGCGTCCTTGACGAAGACGGACAGGAGCACTTGGATTGGTCCCCTGGCGCGGCTCACGTTGACGCCTGTCTGCTCCTGGCTGCACTTGGGGGGGAAGGACGACGGGATGGGTTAATCGCAGAGACGAATCGCATCGGCGATTCTAAAGAGACAATGCATGCGTGTGTGTTCCGGTGTGTGTGCTAAAAAAACTAACCGCTGTGTGTACCGCTAAAACATTGAGTGTCGTTGCATGCCGAATAAAGACCTCCGCAACAGGTCCTGCATTATTATTATTATATTATTATTATATTTATTCCCAATTATATAGCATGTCGCGGACATATGTGCTCCAACGAGCACCCATTCTAGTTTGTTAATGTTTTCTCTCATCCGCCATGTTTAAACAAGATGCAATTACCTCTCATGGCCACAGGGTGCCAATCTTACACTATAGATAAAGCTGTCTCTAGTGTAGCTTTAAATGAAGTCCCTAACTAAAACTCTTCTTCCTATGTTGATTTGTTACAGAAACAGCTGGGGGAGAGTATTTTCAAAGTCCAGGAGAGAGTCCAGGAGAGAGAGAAGGAGCTGAAAGCACTCAGACTGGCTGTGGAGACACTGAAGGTGAGGTCATATGAAACTGGACTTTGAAGAAGAAGTCTTTATTTGTAGCACATTGCTACATCGTCATGCAGTGAACACACACATGCAAGATGGGTGACACATAGGACACGCATGCATTTTTTGGCATTCAGTCGTCTGGTAATCTGAAGGTTCCCGGTTCGATCCCAGCTCTTCCTGGACGCATGCCGAAGTGTCCTTCAGCAAGACACAATGGGCCTCATTTACGAAGCGATATAAGAACATATTTAGTTCTTAACTAGCATTTCTTCTCATTATTTTTTTTATTTTTTTTACTTAAATTTTTTATTAACATTTATAGACAAACAACACTTACACCATATCTACAATGACATCAACAACACAACAGTACATCCACATGGGCCCCTTGAATTCGGCCGCGCTCAGCCTCCCAGACCTCCATGAGAGGGGATCCCCCCCTCCCGCCATCCACCCCCAGAAACAGGGCTCCCCCACATCCCAGGGCCGTCTCACGTGTGGCAGAGTATTCAGCGACAAGGGTACCTTGAATTTGATTGGGCCAGGCCCAGTAGAGGGGCGAGGGGTTGTACTCCCCCCCCCCCCCACCGAGCCAAGCCCGCTACCTCCCATGCCACCCAGCACCCCACCCCACGGCCGATGACCCCACAACATCCAAGACCCCACTCTCCCGGGCCAAACCGCGGAAACGATGGACCCCCCCCCCCTGAGTTAAGCCCATTGGAGCCCCCCATATCCCAGGCCGATGCACGCGCCGCCGGGCCCCCAGCGACACAAGTCCCTTGAATCAATTGGGCCAGGCCCAGTAGAGGAAAGGATAGGGGACTCCCCCCCACCGAGCCAAGCCCGCTATTTCCTATGCCACCGAGAGCCCCACCCCACGCCCACCGACCCCCCAACACACAGGACCCCGCCGGGCAAAGCCCAGCCGCTCTGATCCCCCTGAGAGAAACCCCTCCCTCCCGCCCTCCTCCCCGAGAAACAGAACACCCCCATATCCTGGTCCACCATGCGCGGAGCCGAGCACCCAGAGCTCCCACCCGCCCGCCCGACTGCCAGGCCCCCGGCCCACCAGAACCCCAAGCCCAGGCCTGCAGAAGGCCAAAGCACCACGCCTCAATGATCCCCCGACCCCAAGCCCAGTGCCCCCCCGGACCGGTGACCAGACCGCCCAGGCCACGGCGTCCGAGGGCCCCTGGAAACCCCACCCCCCCACACCAATCCCATAACACGCAAGGCCCCCCCTCCCCCGGGTCGAACCGCCGGAACGATGGCCCCTCCCCCCGACACACCCCCCCCCCCCCCCCACTGAACCCCGCCTGCCCACCTCTGTACCTCCCATGTCACCGACATCACTGCTTATATTGAAGTGAACATAAATGGTTATATGGTTAGCACTCTTTCCCCGATTGGCGGTTTGGGGGGGGATCAGCCCTCCCACTGGAGAAGCCCCCCCCCCCCCCAGAGATGGAGATACCCCCCAAAGGAGATTCTCCAAGCCTCTCTTCATGTCCAACATTTTGAATTCTTGTTCTTCATATTTGTCCATGTGCACATTTAAAGCAACTGCTATTCTAACATAACTCAGAAGAAAATAATATAAAAGAAGACTAAAGACAATTGGCGCTTCCCAGGTAATAATTTTTAACCCCGTTTAACCCCCGTTGGCGGGTTGGAGGGGTAAGGCTCTCCTGGAGAGGGCCCCTCCTATAACGACATAGATATCCCCAATGGGGATTCTCCAATGTCCCTATTATTATCCAACATTTTATTTGAATTTTTATCTTTCATATGTTAGTACATTTCCAGAGCTCCCGGTCCGGTCTCCGAATGTGATTCCCCATGTTCCCTGTCATCTTGTTTGTGTGTCATGTGTGCTAGTGTCTACCGTTTAGTCTAGTACGTGTTATTTGTATTATATGTCCCGAATCAAGTCCCAATTTCCCCATCTAATGTGTTTACCTGTCTGTATTCCCAGTGGTCTGTGTGTTGTCTGCAGTGTGTCTCGAATCATAACCTCCATTCACTATCTAATTATATGCATATGTGGTATTGAATCTTGGTCGGTGTGTATGACCTCAGTGCTGCTTGGTGTGTGAGACCTCGTTATTCGAGTTCTGGCTGGTCCGGTTGATCTCGGTGCTCGGATCTCGGTTGGTGTGTGTGGCCTCCGTGTTCGCATCTTGGCCGGCCCGGGCGACCTCCGCGCCTGCATCTCGTGTGCGGATGGTCCGGCCGACCTCGGTGCCCGAGTCCTGGTTGATCCGGTTGTATCCAGCGTCTCCCCGTCCCTCCCCCGGGGTCCGTCCGTTTCCCCTCTCCCAAACTAGCTTGTATCACTTGCTACGTCGCATTCATCGTGTTAACCTCCATGTTAGCTTGCAGTTCCTCCAGCCAGGCCTGCGTGCTAGCTTGGATAGCCCGGATAGCCCGTGTGTTAGCTTGGATAGCTTGGTTAGCTAACTTAATATCCCATGTGCTAGCCCGCATGTCCTGGGCGACCTGCATTTTAACTTGGATGTCAGGCTGCATGCTAGCTGCCCACTGCGTCATGCTAGTCTGAATCATTCACTTTTTATTTAGCTTTGAATTGTTTTACTTCTTTTCTTGATATTCACCGACCGGGAGCTCTTTCATGTGGCTGCTCACCAGAACGTTGCAAACCGGAAGTCCTTATTTTGTTCTTACCTGGGATTCAGCAATGTTTTCTATTTTTGCTTTTCTCTTAGGCAAGACCAAATTCTAAGAGTGTTCGAGAGCACTCTTACTGAGATAAGAAACTCGTACCCAGATAAAACATTTCTTTAAAAGCCTACCATTGGTCAATTGCTCCCAAATACGACTTTAAAATCCCTGTTAGCCTGCGATCCAATCCTGCCAGAGCCTTCTTTCCTGTATCTGCCCTATTCTGCATCCCTCTCCAACATCTTACTGTCTAAATAAAGAAAAAATACTCTCTTAATAATAATAAATAATGGTTTTAATAAAGAAAAAGACACTGACGGAACCAACAAGCAGGTTAGTGCCTTGCATGTTAACCTCAGCCTTCGGTGTGTGTGTGTGTGTTTGATTGAATACTTTATTGACGCAACAGTAGGACAACATTTTAACAATAACAGTGTCATAACGCTGGTCAAATGGATAAAACACAATAAAGCCGTGGCTTGTTTCCATTGTGGTCCATTTACATGGAACATAAAAAGGCACAAAAACACGAAAGGACATGTACACAGACAGGACACCCTAAAGGTAAGTACAAAAACACCTAACCTGAAAACTCATCTAACTAATTTTAAAAGAAATAAAAAGAAAACGCAAACACTTAAAAGCAACTCATGATAAAAACTAGTGCTGTCAGGCGATTAAAAAATGTTATCTAATTAATTACAGGATTTGTAATTAATTAATCTAATTAATCGCATTTTAATCGCATAACCATTTTAGGCCTGATATTCTATATTCTATAATCATATTTCAAATTGCATGTGTCCGGATGGCAGAATTCAGTACTGTATCATCTTCCATTTATTCATTTGCTTAGATTTTTCAGGTCTGGTCAATTTTAGCATGATGTTATTCACAGTCAAAGATACATTTGTTTTTTATTGATATTCTCATTTGGTTCATTACAATTTACTCAAGCCTAGTAACAGACACAGTATTTCTGACACTGGGAATACATTCCCTGAGATCCATAGATGTCCCTAGAATCAGATACCAAGAACATGCAAATGGACCATATAAAAAAAAAATCTGTAAATGTGTATTCCACGTTCTTATGGAATGAATGAGATAAAAAAAAAAATTAAAAAGAAAAAGAAAAAAAATTATTGGCTTTTTTCTGTATGAGCCCCTGAGAGTGTGCTTCATACTGTAATAGATAAAAGAAAATAAGTAAAAAGTATGCAGAATAAAGTAGTGTTCAGTCAATATACAATATACAATATACAATACAGAGTCAAATTAGTAACAGTGAGGTACAACGCAGAAATGGAACGAGGTACAAAACTTAGGGTAAGGTGCAATGAGGTATGAATTAGTGCAAATCTCTTTGAATGTGAGGCATAAGTTGTTTTGTTTAGTTTAGTTTAGTTTATTCGGATCCCCATTAGCCATTGACACAGGCATAGGCTACTATTACTGGGGTCCACACAAATCAATACAATACTCAATACAATACAATCAATACAATACAATAAAAGAATACAATACACCTCAATAACATACAAATATTATATAATAAAATATCTAAGTTCACCAATCACACATACCTATCTACCTAATCTACTCAAATTTTTCAAGGAATATATGTTCACTTAAAGTACAACAATACATCTCAATACAACATACAAATATATAAAAATTAGGGATGTCCAATATTATCGGCCTACCGATATTATCGGCCGATATTGGCATAAAAATGTGATATCGGAAAATATCGGTATCGGTTTTCATATATATATATATATATTTTTTTTTACATGTATTTAACCTTTATTTACCCAGGCAAGCAAGTACGAACAAATTATTATTTTATTTATTGTCAAAGTATGCATAATGTTGTGTTAATTACACGACAAGAGATGTGTAATGTTATTACATGGCGTTTTCACATTCGCCGAAATGCTTGCTTGTGATTGGTCAATAGCGCTCGTCAGAGGTCCGATATTATTCGATAACGGACCTCTGTGTAGTGCGGTGGCTTAGCAAAAAAAATTGGACGCGCCGGACAAAAGCACCAACTTTTTCCCACGTGTTCCTCATCATCATAGCTTTCATTTTGGGGTAGGGGCCACGTCATCATGATGGATTTCAAGATGGCCGCCATGTAAAATCAAGGTTCTGCCCATTAATAAATATCTTGGTCCATAGCGCACTCAATATTTGAGCGAACACAAAGGTATTGGTATCCCTGTAAACTAGAGAAGCTAAGCTTTCCATTGGTATCATTAAGCCCAACTGTTGGGAAGGGGGTTTTAATAGGCAATGATTCAAAATTATGTTCAATTTTCGCCTAGAAAAAACTGCCATGCTCATCTTCCAAAAGGTCCCTTGGCCGTTCACATGAATATATCAGAGTGAACATTGGTTTTATAGGTACCCACAAGCCTCTTCTTTCCAGACATACCCACTTTGTCCAACTTGCATGTTAATTGGGGCAATAATCAAGCAGGTTTGTGCATGTGGTACAAATGTGTCGAATATTCTAACAACTGCCAAAAATGTGAATGTTGGGTTAGGGTTTGTTGTTAGAATGTTGAACATAGAAGATATATTTTGGTGTCAAACTACACATTTTCTGGGTCAATAAATGTATTAATGCTATGAAGAATGTCACCAGATGAATATTTGTACCATTCTAACAACATATTTACATCATTTTTTACTTGTTTAACAGTCAGACATGCATGAATGCATTTGATATGCTGTCAAGCTCCTGCATGTACTCCACGTCAGCCATAGCGTTGAGGCATCCAGTGAGATAGAGGCCAAAGGAGTGGAGCGCCTCTCCGTCATTGGACTTGATAGTAGGCCAGTTCAGTGCCTTGTATATACGCCATTGAGATCTTGTATCCATTTCCAAAATGTTCTTTCAAGAGCCTCCTTGCCTCGCGATAGCCTCGCTCTGGTTCCATGTGAAGACAACTTCTTATCATCTCTGTTGGCTGTCCATCCGTGTACTGCTCCATGAAGTACAGCCGGTCTCTGTTACTATCTGTCTTGTCCTCCACTCCGTGTTCAAAGGCCCTGATGAATAGCCTGTACTCCATAGGGTCTCCCTTGAATATAGGAATCTGTTGAGGGGGCAGAGTAGCATGGTTTTGTTGCTTCACTAGGAAATCCACCATGGCCCGTGTGGACTCTTGTTGCGGAGACTCTTGTTCCTTCTGTGTAGCACCGCCAGGTGCTCTGGAGCTGCTACTGTAAGCAGATTCTCCTTTTATCGCTACGGCCTGAGGAGTAGGCATAGCCTGCCCGTGAGCTTGTGATTCGAAGGGCTTCTTTTTCTCTATGTAAGAGTTCATTCCATCCCTACGGGACACTCTGGATGAGGCTCGCTGGCCCTCGTACTCTTCCAGTACTTTGAACTTAGCCTGTGAGGCAGCTAAAGCAATCTTGACCTGTAAATCCTCTCTCTCTGCTCTTAACTTAGCTAAGAGCAGACCCTCCTGTTCCTCCCTCTCTGCTCTTAGCTTAGATGAGGTAGCTAAGATCAGAGCCTCCTGTTCATCGAGTTGTCGTTTTTGCTTTAGAGCGGAAGCCTGGGCTAGCAACTCAGCCCTCTCTAATTCAACTTTCAGACGCACGCTTGCAGATGATGTTCTGGAAAATGTAGTGGATGGTGCTCTAGACCCTTTCCCCTCTACGACGCCGGATGCACTGTCTTCAGGCCTGACCTCATCTTGGTGCTTCCTAGACTCCGCTATACGCTGATGCACCTCTTTCATCCATGTGTCAGCCTTTACTGTGAAGTTGTAAAATGTGTCAGCCTTCCGCGTGAACCATCCATCCTGATCTTTCTTCTTCTCCTCTTCTGATGTCTTGCTTAGTACCACCTGGACTGAAGTTTAAGCTCACCGAACTCTCCAAATAGATTGTTGAATTCTACCAATCTTGTACACCTTCCAAGTTACCGTCGTCATCCTCATCCATTAATTGATTCATCTTATTCATGTGACCAGTTAGCTGACCTAACTTAGCTCTCGACGGACAGAGTTTTCTTACTAATATGAGGGCAGACGTTCCACTCTACTGGTTAAAGTTGCTTACTCATGAGTAGTACGTTCGTTGATAAAGAAAAATAATGTCCACAGCCGCTCCAGTGTAAAACAAAGATAACCAAATGGTTTATTTCTCTTCCACAGCGAAGTCTTTCTTTACAGAAGTGGCCCTAAAGCTATCTTCCTAAATATTCACGTCACTACTACAAGGTAAGAAAACTGTCTTTTCCCAGTCTCCAAAATCACCGCCGACTCGACACATGAAAATTCCTCCACACTGGAAAGCCGTAAATCAACTTGCCGGCTCTTTCCACAGCAAAACGGTAGGCTTGGCACCTTGGTTGAGAAATGCCGGCTTCAGTCTATGTTGTTTAGTCTATCTGTTCAGTCCTGTTTCAAGCTACACACTGCCTGTTCTTCTTCTTCTTCTTTTTTGAATTTCCGGCAGTGTAGACGCATCGTGGCGTATTACTGCCCTCCGCAATTCTTTTGATGGGCTCTTCTTCTTCTTCTTCTTTTCCCGCAGTCTACTGTGCCATTACGCCTGTCCTCCCTTAACTCGTCCACCAGCTGCCCTACGTCCATCCTGACCGGCACCCCAGCTATCACCCCCTTACATCTCCTCTTCTCCCCTACTCTCACCACCTCCCGTATACCCACCCCACCAATGCTCCTCAACCTCCTAGCCCTCCCCACCTGCTCCTCACTACCACACCCTACGGCCAGGTTCCCATCCCACAAAACTCTCGAGTACTTCACCTCCCCTAATTCCTCGTCAATGAGTTTGGAGTTTGGGCAACCTGAGCCCACCTATACTCCCCTCTCCCCTCTCAAGCCTAATCACCATATGAATCATCATCTCCAGCACCCTCGCCTCCTGGCCCACTTGAGCTATCGTCCCTCACTTTCTTCCTCTCCGTCTGTGTCTTCCTCTGAGAGAATTGTGGACTATATATAGAGACACAAATGTTCTAGAATGTTCGGTTATGACATCATACAGTGACATCACAAATGTTCCAGAACATTCGATCATGACATCATACTGTGACATCACAAATGTTCTAGAACGTTCAGTCATGACATCATACTGTGACATCACAAATGTTCTAGAATGTTCTATTATGACAAATAAGACGGTTCAATGACTTTATCTAAATCCAATCAATATTCCTAATGCCGTTTCAATGTAAGGTTATAAAAATAAACATATACACATTCATATAATACAATAACCTAAATATAGCTTTAGCTCCTCCACCATCTGCCATGCTCTTGGGAAAGACAAGTCCACAGCACTTCCCATCTTCCATTCATACACGGGCTGTGACACAACTTCAACATTTTGCGGGAAGGGGAAGAAGTCTGCATGGGTGGCTTGGAATGCCTACCCTCAAGTCAACTTCATGGCAGAAAATGCATTTACTCCTGTGACCATAGAAGCCCAGCACTTTCACCTTCTGGAGCGCTTTACTTAAGCATTACATCACACGCAGGAGTGGTTTGTGACCAATAAACCATGCCTAGGGGTGGTTGTTAGGCCCGAGGCGCAGCCGAGGGTCGTTAGACCCCCCTAGGCATGGTTTATTGGTCACAAATCACGACTGCACGTGGTGTAAAGCTTTTATACAACTGCCAGATTCATCCAACCTTATTTCTATACAATAAACACACATTAATCGAAGATTTATTGAAAAAACCATCCGCCAGAAAAAGTAGTTCCCACAACTCCATGTGGAAGCAGCTTGAAGTGCATCCAACCAAACTAACACATCCAACTGTGTATTATTGGAATGATTGAGAGAAGTTGCCTCATGTGGAAGCAGCTTGAAGTGCATCCAACCAACTAACACATCCAACTGTGTATTATTGGAATGATTGATTGAAAATTTTATTACCAGATGCAGAATGGGTACAATACAATACGGCTCCTTCTATATAAAGTAGGTAAAACAAATTAAAACGTTTTCTTTGCCCTATAGGAAAAAAACGTTTTCTTCGCCCTATTTTTTTATTTATTTCTTTTAGCCTAAACTTAACCAGTTGGAAACCAGGGGTACAGTAATAAAATTAGCAATCAACCAATCAATCAATTCAATAGACCATGCTCACTTAAAACAGCGCTGCTTCTCTCTCAGTCTGACTCCCCCGCTGTTGCAGACAGGAGTGTGTGTGTGTGTGTGTGTGTGTGTGTGTCACAGTGTGTGTGTGCGTGTGTGTGTGTATGTGTGTGTGTGTGTGTGTGTGTGTGTGTATGTGTGTGTGTGTGTTTGTGGGTACGCCAGCGTCGGACAGTGTGAGAGAGAGAACGCTGCAGTCAGTAGAAAGTAGGAAGGAAGAAATTTAAATCAATCAATTAATCTATCAATCAATCCGCGATTTTTCTTTTGTTCTAGATTGAGTCAAGACCCATCAATTACATCATCCAACATTGTTTAAAGGACTAACACATTCCCCTTGACAGAATCGCTTCATATTTAGTCGTTATGGTGCTTTCAACATAACCATTTGTTGTCCGCGATCTTGTTTTCTCCCGGAGTGAGCCGGGGAGGGTTATGTGATTCGGTTGTGGGCGGGTCCTGAGCCCAGGACCGTGGATTGTTGCCAATAAAGACGTGTGAATGGCCAATCAGAATCGAGAAATGTGCATGCCGTTGTATAACATCTGTTAAGGTTTGTAACCGACCCCAAACGCAACGGCACAGAGAGAGTTGTTTTCAGAGTTAGCCAAAAACTAGGGCGTGTTTATTCTCAGAGTCACAAGATTGAATTAGGTGGAAAACAGGACAAACGGGGAATCTGGCATGTGAAGAATGTCTTGCGGCTCTGCAGATTCTCCCAGACGGTGTAGGTGAGGAATTTGCTTGTGACGTCTGAGCCGCTCTGCAGATCCCCCCAGCATACACTCCAGACGGAACACGGAGGGAGAGAGAGAGTCCCAGTTAGCTCAGTGCACAACAGAATACAGAGAGGTGACTGATCCAAATTAATATCCAAGTGACTTGATCTTCGGTGTGATACACACAGTTAGCAGAGTCCAGAGAAAAAACAATACGGTAATCCAAAGAGTAAATCCAACAACAAAAAATAGGTGAGAACAGTATAACAAAACGGGATCTCTTCGGTGTTTCACAAACACACAAAAAACTGGTGATCCAAAAAGACTGTTTAAAAAACTCACCAAAGCGCAACGCGTAAAGCGGGCAGATAAACGAGGCGTAGCTTCGTACGGGGAAATCAGGTTCTCCAAGGGATACTTCACGAGAGTCCTGGAGAGCAACAGACAGCGAACGGGAAAGAAAGGCAGATGCAGGGAATATTCAAGACGATCCAACATCGATAATAGGGAGATCCGGGTATTTAAAGCCACGGGGCGCTTAATGACAAGCTGTGACAGCTGCGGGATGAAATTGATCATTGTTAGGCCCGAGGCGCAGCCGAGGGTCGTTAGACCCCCCTAGGCATGGTTTATTGGTCACAAATCACGACTGCACGTGGTGTAAAGCTTTTATACAACTGCCAGATTCATCCAACCTTATTTCTATACAATAAACACACATTAATCGAAGATTTATTGAAAAAACCATCCGCCAGAAAAAGTAGTTCCCACAACTCCATGTGGAAGCAGCTTGAAGTGCATCCAACCAAACTAACACATCCAACTGTGTATTATTGGAATGATTGAGAGAAGTTGCCTCATGTGGAAGCAGCTTGAAGTGCATCCAACCAACTAACACATCCAACTGTGTATTATTGGAATGATTGATTGAAAATTTTATTACCAGATGCAGAATGGGTACAATACAATACGGCTCCTTCTATATAAAGTAGGTAAAACAAATTAAAACGTTTTCTTTGCCCTATAGGAAAAGAACGTTTTCTTCGCCCTATTTTTTTATTTATTTCTTTTAGCCTAAACTTAACCAGTTGGAAACCAGGGGTACAGTAATAAAATTAGCAATCAACCAATCAATCAATTCAATAGACCATGCTCACTTAAAACAGCGCTGCTTCTCTCTCAGTCTGACTCCCCCGCTGTTGCAGACAGGAGTGTGTGTGTGTGTGTGTGTGTGTGTCACAGTGTGTGTGTGCGTGTGTGTGTGTATGTGTGTGTGTGTGTGTGTGTGTGTGTGTGTGTGTATGTGTGTGTGTGTGTTTGTGGGTACGCCAGCGTCGGACAGTGTGAGAGAGAGAACGCTGCAGTCAGTAGAAAGTAGGAAGGAAGACATTTAAATCAATCAATTAATCTATCAATCAATCCGCGATTTTTCTTTTGTTCTAGATTGAGTCAAGACCCATCAATTACATCATCCAACATTGTTTAAAGGACTAACACATTCCCCTTGACAGAATCGCTTCATATTTAGTCGTTATGGTGCTTTCAACATAACCATTTGTTGTCCGCGATCTTGTTTTCTCCCGGAGTGAGCCGGGGAGGGTTATGTGATTCGGTTGTGGGCGGGTCCTGAGCCCAGGACCGTGGATTGTTGCCAATAAAGACGTGTGAATGGCCAATCAGAATCGAGAAATTTGCATGCCGTTGTATAACATCTGTTAAGGTTTGTAACCGACCCCAAACGCAACGGCACAGAGAGAGTTGTTTTCAGAGTAAGCCAAAAACTAGGGCGTGTTTATTCTCAGAGTCACAAGATTGAATTAGGTGGAAAACAGGACAAACAGGGAATCTGGCATGTGAAGAATGTCTTGCGGCTCTGCAGATTCTCCCAGACGGTGTAGGTGAGGAATTTGCTTGTGACGTCTGAGCCGCTCTGCAGATCCCCCCAGCATACACTCCAGACGGAACACGGAGGGAGAGAGAGAGTCCCAGTTAGCTCAGCGCACAACAGAATACAGAGAGGTGACTGATCCAAATTAATATCCAAGTGACTTGATCTTCGGTGTGATACACACAGTTAGCAGAGTCCAGAGAAAAAACAATACGGTAATCCAAAGAGTAAATCCAACAACAAAAAATAGGTGAGAACAGTATAACAAAACGGGATCTCTTCGGTGTTTCACAAACACACAAAAAACTGGTGATCCAAAAAGACTGTTTAAAAAACTCACCAAAGCGCAACGCGTAAAGCGGGCAGATAAACGAGGCGTAGCTTCGTACGGGGAAATCAGGTTCTCCAAGGGATACTTCACGAGAGTCCTGGAGAGCAACAGACAGCGAACGGGAAAGAAAGGCAGATGCAGGGAATATTCAAGACGATCCAACATCGATAATAGGGAGATCCGGGTATTTAAAGCCACGGGGCGCTTAATGACAAGCTGTGACAGCTGCGGGATGAAATTGATCATTGCTCCAGAAGCGTGTGGGTGGGAGAGCACCAATCAAACGGCATCTTACAGGAAAGAAGCGTGAGGCGCGGAATGCAATTAATTTAACAAAATACCTTAAAGGAACGGAGCGAGTGGGTGGGCAGCGGACAAAACCTCACACCATCATCCTCTATGACAAGACTAGTGCATTGAAACCTGTCGATGAAGCACGGCGAGTGTTGTTCTGTCAAAGAAACAGATCCATGGAACACATTCCACCTACCCAAGATGCACTTCTGCAACATGTAAAGCGAATTGCTTACCAGTCTGGGATCTGGGCGATGTCTGACCTGGCCCAACAGCCGGCACCCAGTCCTGAAGGATGGGGATGGACCTTGGATGGAGAGGTCTGGCTTCCTGTGTGGAGCACTCTACCCATGGCATGAAAAGCCTGCAATGAACTTGTGAAGTGCAATTGAAGTGGTTGTGGTGCAAGGTGCTCATGCAAGAAGGCACATTGGAAATGCACAGATCTTTGCAGCTGCCATTGTGACAGATATGTCACAGCTTCTGTGCACTCACCCGGAGATTCCCTGGACCTCTCTCTCGTGCTTCCTGGACTCCAGCCTTCCCACCCGCTGAGGAAGATTCCGACCAGGATCAAAGCCAGCGTGCCATGGTTCCCAGTGCCAGACCGTGGCCACATAGGGTAGGCTACAGTCTAGTTCTCTAGTCTATTCTATTAAGCTTATTTTATTGTTTTGTATTTTGTGCTGCCTTACAACCTACAACCCGCGCTTACCAGTGTTTGCTTTTGCTCCTCAGTGATTCCCCTGGACCTGTCAAGACACCTTGTGACCCCTCTCAAGCCTCACGTTCCCCCAGACGTCCCCTGGACCTCCAGCCTTCCTACTGCCTGCCCCCTGATGAGGATGCTGACCAGGATCATGGCCAGCATGCCATGGGTCTCAGTGCCAGAACCTAGACACATATATACGGTACAGTCTTGATTCTATTAAGCTTTTCCCGTGTTTTGTATTTTGTGGTGCCTCGCATTCGCTACAAGCTCGTACTTACTCATGTTTCCTCTCGCTCCCCAGTGACACCTCCAACCAACTTTCCCTGGACCACTCCCTTGTGCTTCACAGACCCCAGCCTTCCTACCTCTGGACTCTTGCTCACACACATGCACACATGCTGGACTCTTGCACACACTCTTGTGTGTGTGACTCTTGCACACACCTATGCATATTGGTCATACGCAACATCATTCCCACATAGTCTTTGCACCATATACTTAGTTCGACACACCATAACAGTTAAATATGCCTATACGGGCTATAGAGTTATGATAATAATAATACATGTAATTTATTGAAGTTCCTATGTGTCTGTGCCACCTCCCTCCGCCATAACTTTACGAGATAATTTGTTCTTATAGTAACGAGTGATCCTAATAAAATGTCTATTCGATTCATGCATGTCTGACTGTTAAACAAGTACAAAATGATGTAAATATGTTGTTAGAATGCTACAAATATTCATCTGATGACATTCTTCATAGCATTAATACATTTATTGACCCAGAAAATGTGTAGTTTGACACCAAAATTGATCTTCTATGTTCAACATTCTAACAACAAACCCTAACCCAACATTCACATTTTTGGCAGTTGTTAGAATGTTCGACACATTTGTACCACATGCACAAACCTGCTTGATTATTGTCCCAAATAGCATGCAAGTTGGACAAAGTGTGTATGTCTGGAAAGAAGAGGCTTGTGGGTAAAACCAATGTTCACTCTGATATATTCATGTGAACGGCCAAGGGACCTTTGGGAAGATGAGCATGGCAGTTTTTTCTAGGCGAAAATTGAACATAATTTTTAATCATTGCCTATGGCCAGTGGGTCTTGGACTTCCTGACAGGCAGACTCCAGGTGGTAAGAGCAGGCAACTGCACCTCCTCATCCATCACGCTCAACATAGGTGTGTTCTGAGCCCCCTCCTCTACTCCCTGTACACACATGACTGCGTGGCACAGCGGAACAACAACACAATCATCAAATTTGCTGATGACACAGTAGTGGTGGGCCTGATCTCTGCCAACGACGAGAGGGCCTACCTGGAAGAGGTAGAGAATATGTCACAGTGGTGTCAGGAGAAATGCCTCTCCCTGAACGTCAGCAAAACAAAAGAGATGATTGTGGACTTCAGGAGGTCGGGGGTCAAGGACTACAGCCCCCTCAGCATCGACGGGGCACCGGTTGAGAGAGTGAACAGTTTCAAGTACCTCGGAGCCCACATATCCGAGGACTTGACATGGACCACACACATTGACAGTGTTGTGAAGAAGGCACGACAACGCCTCTATTTCCTCAGGCGCCTAAGGAAGTTCCAAGTCAGTCAGAAGATCCTTAGGAACTTCTACTCATGTACAATAGAGAGCATCCTGACTGGCAACATCACCTCCTGGTTTGGGAATAGCACTGCACAAGACCGTAGCAGACTACAAAGAGTGACACGTTCAGCCGAACGCACAATTAGAGGGGGGCTTCCCACCCTCCAGAACATTTACAACAAGCGGTGCAGGGGGAAGGCTAAGAGAATCATCAAGGACTCCAGCCACCCGAACAACTGCCTCTTTGAACTGCTGCGGTCAGGCAAGCGATACCGGAGTCTTAAAGCGAGCACAGAAAGACTCAGAAGAAGCTTCTATCCCCAGGCCATCAGGCTGCTAAACGAACAATAAACACTATGCAACAACCATCAAATGCACACAGCACACACACCCACACGCACACACTCACTTAAACAAACAACACACTGCAGCACCCACTCTCCACACTTTAGATCACACAAACACACTTCATATTTATTGATAAAGGATTTGCACTACAACTCGTACACCTACTGTAAATTGTACCTAAATTGCACCTCATCCCATTTCTGCCTTGCACTATATAGTATTGTATATTAGTACACTGCATAGTATTGTATATTATATGTAAGGCTGTCAAATATATCGCGTTAATATCGCGTTAACTCCCGATTCTATTAATGCCACAAATTTTTTTAACTCAAGATTAACTAAATTTTTTTTTTTTTTTTTTTTTTACTAGACTTCACTCAGGTGTATTATTGATGCTCTCATTGATACTATGTTTGTTTCTGAAGTGTGTGTGTGTGTGTGTGTGTGTGTGTGAGATATAGAGAGAGAGGGGGGTGAGAGAGATGAGGAAGGGGCAAAAGAGAAAGAGAGCTGGGAGAGTGTGTGTGTGAGGGAGAGAGGGGGGTGTGTGATTAATCAGCCCTTGTGTGTGTGAATGTAACAAGTTCCTAACGTTTTCTTTCCCCTATTATTTCATGCACACTTTATTCATTGTTTTAAATTATTATTTTCTTTTAAGTTATTTTGTGCATCACTCTGTTTTGAATTTGATGCAAATTTGCAATGCATGAGGGTCATCCCTTTGTGTTAAATGGCTGCATAAAGCAAGCATTTGTTGACTCGCATGTTGATAAGAGTATTAAAACTTGGAACTTGAAAAAGATCTGTTTAAGGTGTAAAAAATAAAAATGCGATTAATTTGCGATTAATCGCGAGTTAACTATGGACAATCATGCGATTAATCGAGTTAAATATTTTAATCGTTTGACAGCACTAATTATATGGTAACTCAGTTACGTCTATTCTGCATCGAACATTGTACATATGTCTATACTGAACACTGTGACCTCATTTTTTTTACTTCTAATTCACATGCTATACTATGTTATTTTATTTCATACTTATCTTGTCTTGCACAGTCTCTGGAGCGTAACAGTAAGAAGCATTTTGTATAAAAGTATTCTGTACTTCTGTATGACAACTATTAAAGAAACTTGAACTATTAAAACCCCCTTCCCAACAGTTGGGCTTAATGAAAATGATACCAATGGAAAGCTTAGCTTCTCTAGTTTACAGGGATACCAATACCTTTGTGTTCGCTCAAATATTGAGCGCGCTATGGACCAAGATATTTATTAATGGGCAGAACCTTGATTTTACATGGCGGCCATCTTGAAATCCATCATGATGACGTGGCCCCTACCCCAAAATGAAAGCTATGATGATGAGGAACACGTGGGAAAAATATGGTGCTTTTGTCCGGCGCGTCCACATCCTTCTCAAATCTGGTGCTAAGCCACCGCACTAGTGGAACAATAATGACCGCTGTGCGCAGCTGTTCGCAATCAAGCCCCACTGACACACACTGTTTCAGTGCAATTAGACACACCTGCCGGGCTGCCGGCGATAATAATAATCACTTTATTTGGGCTGACAGAGCCACAGAACAACTTATTATAGTAAGTTAGCCATGTAATAAGCGGGATAATGTATAGCTATACTCGGTCATCATCGCAAAATAATTGACCTTCACTGACGTTTAAAACACCTCGCCGAGGCGGCTCGGTATTTTAAACTCCGTGTCGGTCAATTATTTTGCAACAATGACCTCGTAGCTATGCATTATCCCTTACTTAATTACCTGAAATTATTCAGTTTTTTTGGGGGGGTATTACGTAACCATTGACTACAGGAAGGCTTGTTATCTGGTCAATGCTACATAATAAAGAGACGGCAGCCAAAGTATCTAAATAAAGAATATTTAATTTATAATTACCATGGTTTTGTAATAGAAAATGAACATCAAATAATAAACAGACAAACACTGAACTATACAGACAGGATCAGCACCAGACGGAAGGGATGACAGACTACTTATACACAAGGGAATGACGAGACAACACACACCTGGGGTAATGGTAATTGGGTACACCTGGGGGGAAAACAATAGGGACTACACACCATGACAGGACTACATCTAGACATGACAACTCACATTAGGAGCGCCTGATCAGGGCACAAACATACCCCCACATAACACCCCCCCCCCCTCAAATTTATGGCCATAACCCCAAAGTGAAATGGGGAAATGGACATAAACAAGGAAAACCGTACATAAATAAATAAAGGGGGAAAAAAAAGATAGCGGTCGATAAATGGGGAACCCTGATGCAAACAAGACGAAAGTCGCCCTCCGGTCCGCATCCCCCCAACAACCGTGCATATTGAGCTGCACCGCACTGCACCCTGCAATCCGTCAATAAAGTCAACCAGGTAAGGAGAATGGGCAGCCTCAGCCTTACTCCTCATCACTCCCGACTCCTGGAACACAGAGCAAAATCAACAAAAAGCAAAAGCAAAACAACAACACCTCTCACACAACCCCCCCGAAACACAGCACAAACCCCACACCCCACCACTGACTACAGTCGTGACAACGCGTCGGCCAACACATTGTCCTTGCCCTTGACATGTACCACCTCCACATCAAAGGCTTGCAGGAAGAGGCTCCAGCGCATCAGCCGCTGGTTCGAATTCTGCATCCTGCCTATAAAGACCAATAGGTTGTGGTCCGTGTAAATTCTAATAGGTGATTGAGAGGAGCCAACATACACCTCAAAATGGGAGAGGGCCAGAATCAAAGCCAATGCCTCCTTCTCGATGGTCGAGTAGCGCCTCTGGTGTATATTAAACTTCCTGGAGAAGTACGACACCGGGTGCTCAATACCCCCGTCATCATCCTGCAAGAGCACTGCGCCAGCGCCCAACTCGCTAGCATCCACCGCCAATTTAAAAGGCCTCGTGAACACAGGCGCCGCAAGGACAGGGGCACTGACCAGAATGGACTTCAACTGTTGAAACGCGAAGGAACACCTAGGCGTCCACTGAAACAGGATCTTCGGGATCAGCAGATCTGTAAGGGGAGAGGCTACCGCCGAAAAGTTCCTACAAAACCCCCTATAATACCCCGTCATCCCCAGAAAGCACCGGAGATCCCGACGTGTAGCTGGCTCTGGGAAACCAAGTATAGCCTCCACCTTAGAATGGACAGGGCGGACCTCCCCCCGCCCCACTACCTTGCCAAGATAGGTGACGGTCGCCCTGCCAAACTCGCACTTGGCCAGGTTCAGTGTCAAGTTCGCCCCAACAAGCGGTCCAAACACCTCCCGCAAACTAGCTATGTGCCCCTCCCAATCGTCAGAGTAAATGACGAGGTCATCGAGGTAGGCCTCACAACAAGCCACGCCCGACAGCACATGATTGACCAACCTCTGGAAGGTCGCAGGCGCGTTGCGCATCCCAAACGGCATCACCGTGTATTGCAGGAAACTGTCAGGTGTCACGAACGCAGAAATGAGTTTAGCCCGGTTCGTAAGTGGCACCTGCCAGTACCCTTTTAGCAAATCCAACTTAGTTACAAAAGACGCGCCCCCCACCCTGTCGACACAGTCCTCCATCCTGGGCAACGGGAAACTATCTGGCCTAGTCACATTATTTACCCGACGAAAATCAGTGCAAAATCTATCTGTCTTATCAGATTTATCCACCAATAAGCGAACTCCACGGGCTGAAGCTGGGCTCCGCGATGCCATTAGCGAGCATATATTCCACCTCTTTTTGCAACCGTGCGCGTTTGTGTGGATTCACGCGATACGCGTGCTGTTTAATGGGCACTGCCTCCCCCACATCAATGTCATGGTACAAGACACTCGTGCGCGAAGGGATATCAGAGAAAAGTTCGCCATGAGTCCTAACCAGGCCCATGATATCAGCTTGCTGTAGCTCTGATAAATGGCCCAGACGACAGCCAAGAGTGACCAAAGACTCCGTGTTTGTAAGACGGCCCTCCACAACCGCTTTAGACGGGATAATCACGTCATCCTCCAGCCCACCACCGCCGTCTGAAAGAGAAAGACTGTCATTACTCATATCGACACTAGATGGGGCCAACACACAAGCCGACACCGGCATAGCGGCCACCACAGTACTGGCCACAGGACCCCTTGTATGAAACGGCTTAATCATATTAATATATGATTACAACATCAAATGAACCCCCTCATCCCAATCATCCTCTGTATCACGACAGAACGCCCGAAGCATAGTCTTTAACGTGGAGTGGAATCTTTCTAACGCCCCCTGTGACTCCGGGTGGTATGGACTAGAGAAGCTATGTGATATATCCAGCCGTTTCAAAACCTGCAAGAAGATACGAGATAAGAAATTCGTCCCTTGATCGGATTGGACCACGCGAGGTAAACCGAACACAGAGAAAAACCTCACCAAGGCCTGTGACACTGTCTTGGCCGTTATCCGCTTCAACGGAATCGCTTCAGGGAAACGTGTGTTGGCACACATAATGGTCAAAAGAAAACTATTACCTGCCTTAGTTCTAGGGAGCGGCCCCACACAATCAATAATAACCCTCTCAAAGGGTTCCCCCATTGCCGGGATAGGATAGAGCGGCGCCCGTGGAATGACGTCATTGGGTTTCCCCACCATTTGACACGTAGAACACCCCCTGCAGTGCTGCGCCACATCCTGTTTTAACCCTGGCCAAAAAAATATACCCAGCACCCTATCAAATGTCTTGTTGACCCCCAAATGCCCTGCGAGCCTATGATCGTGAGCCAAACAAAGGATATCATGACGGTACTTAAACGGAACCACAACTTGCGTCACCACATTCCAATCATTCCCCAATGACGCATCCGGATCAGGGGACCATTTACGCAGCAACACCCCGTCTCCCAGGACATAACAGCTTTTAAGGCCCTTACTCTCTCCTTCCCCCACAGCGGACGCAAAAAGCCCCGACAGGCTTGAATCCCTACCCTGTTCTGCAATAAGTTCCTCACGAGCGAAAGAGAACCCAGCCGGGCTACTGGCAACTTCAGCCGAGGAAATAGTGGGCAGCAACGAACCGGCTGAAACAGAAGAAACATCATCATCAGACTCGAGTTGGCTAACTGTAGGGGCAAGCTGAGACAATAACAACGAGCCAGGCTGCCCCTGGAGCGCCCCCTCCCTCTCAGGCTCCTCGCCGTCAGCCGCTACTATGGTATCGAACAAGTCCACATCGCCCTCTTCCTCGGCCCGAGCTCTAACAACCATGGCTCGCGTCACCGCACATGAAGGGAACACCCTCGGATACACCTCTGCCAGGGTGTCTACAGCACCAGACTGTGCTGGCACATAAGTCACATCTGCCTTCACGAGGACCCTACCCCCTGCCAAATCGTTCCCGAGGATTAATGATACCCCCGCAACCGGGAAACAACTTTCTACCCCAATGACGACCGGGCCCGACACCAATTCAGATGTCAGGTGGACAATGTGAAGCGGGACTTTCATCACATGCATCCCAAAAGACCTAACTGTTATCCCAGCATCCACCTCTGAACTACTGTCAAAGGGCAACACATCCCCCCGGATAAATGACTGGGATGCAGCCGTGTCCCTTAATATGGTCACAGGAACCCTCACCCCATCACTAGCCAAGGATACAAAACCCCCGCTGATAAACGGTAGGTAAGCTTTAATATCCTCACCCCTTTTGTCGTACTCAACCGATGTGCATGTGGGTGCCATCACCAACAAAATCTGCTTACTGGGACGAGTAAGGGCAAAACAATTTTCCTTTATATGGCCTCTTTTCCTGCAGTTAAAGCACTTGCGTGTTTCAGACCTTGCGCCCCGCTCAACCGTCTCGCCCCCACTGATACCACCAGTGCCCACAGTCTTGTCGCCGAAACCCCACCTCGGCCTACTCTCCACATTGCGTACAGGGTAACTTGGCCTGTCAAAGAGTGTCTTGTGCGTCAGCACAAACTCGTCCGCCAGGCTCGCAGCCACCGAACACTCAGTCACCTTATGCTAATTCATGTACATAGCAACATTATCGGGCAAACAATACGATTTGAACTCCTCAAGAAGCACGAGCTCCCGCATCTTAAGCAGGGTGTCCACCTTTTCCGACGCGCACCACCGGTCAAACAACAGCTCTTTCTCATATGCAAACTCCACATAAGTCTGCGAGCTGCCCTTTCTCAGAGCCCTGAACCGCTGTCTGTACGCCTCAGGCACCAGCTCATACGCCCTGAGAATCGCAGCTTTGACCGCCTCGTAGTTTTGGGTATTCGGGCACAGTGACGCATATACATGTTGGGCTTTTCCCGTAAGAGCACTCTGGAGCAGCAACGTCCAGTGTTCGGCCGGCCACCTCAGTGTCGTGGCTACATTTTCAAACATGGAGAAATATTTATCCACATCCTTCTCTAAAAACTGCGGTACGAGACGTAGATATTTGGTCACATCGAACCTATCCTCAAGGTGTGGGCGCACCTCTGCCCCAAGCCTCCTGAGTTCGAGCGTGCGCGCGTGAGTGCGCTCCGCCTCAGCTTGGTCACGGTCAGCACGCTCCAACTCGCGCGCATGCACCCGTGCCACCTCCGCATGCTTTAGCTGTTCAAACTTAAGTTCTAACTCCAACTTTCGCAGCCCCAGAGAGCCATCAGAGGCTCGGTCTGACTCCTCATCGTCATCGTCATGCAACACCTCTTGGGTGGTCAGAGCCTCTACCAATATCCCCCGCTGCTGTGCCTTCCTACCCGGGGCCAGCTTAACCCCATAATGCTCTGCTATCCCCGCCAGCTCATCTTTCGTGCACACGCCTAACAACCCCACTGTCGGCCTATGCACAAAGTCTGTCACTGTCACTGGCATTTTTGAACAGGGGAGGAACAGGGGAGGAGAAAGAGAGATATCTATAACCACCATATATAAAAAACGAAACAATCAACCCATAAAAAAAAAAAAAAAAAAAAACGGCTTCACCCTATGTGTCTGTATAGTCCTGGTCCCTACCTACTTCGGCCACCGCTCCACTACCAAAACACTGGTACTGTATGTAAAGAATATAAGCCAGCACTGGCATGACCGCCTAACGCCTCCACACCTAGAGATATTCGCAGATCAACCACTGTCATGTGTCAAAAAAAAACCAACCCATCCCCAAACGTTCTCAACCCTCACTATAGCACCCCTATATAAGTAAACACTATACACACGCCGGCCTAGGAGGAGCCTGACAGGGTCCTTCTAATACCCCGACCGCATGTGGTGTGTCCCCAGGCGATGGAAGGCACCATATATAAAATGGTCCGACTGCCCTAGCTGGTTGAGAACGCTCCCTATTGGAGAAGTATTTGCCAAGGGGGTCTAAAACATGGGTCACACACACGACAATGTCAACCATACCTCACAGTGTGGATCCAGCCCAGCGGCCACCACCAAATGTTTGCTCCGAGTCGTTTGGCCGAGCCCCCATATTACGTAACCATTGACTACAGGAAGGCTCGTTATCTGGTCAATGCTACATAGTAAAGAGATGGCAGCCAAAGTATCTAAATAAAGAATATTTAATTTATAATTACCATGGTTTTGTAATAGAAAATGAACATCAAATAATAAACAGACAAACACAGAACTATACAGACAGGATCAGCACCAGACGGAAGGGATGACAGACTACTTATACACAAGGGAATGACGAGACAACACACACCTGGGGTAATGGTAATTGGGTACACCTGGGGGGAAAACAATAGGGACTACACACCATGACAGAGGACTACATCTAGACATGACAACTCACATTAGGAGCGCCTGATCAGGGCACAAACATACCCCCACATAACAGGGGGGAAACTCTGCATATATCGGTATCGGTCGATATCGGTTGATATCGGTATCGGAAATTAAGAGTTGGACAATATCGGTATATTGGTATTGGTAAAAAAGCCAATATCGAGCATCCCTAATTAAAATCTAAGTTCAACAATCACACATACCCATCTTCTCAATCACCCACTATGTTTACTTAACTGACAGTACGATTCTTTCTTATATGATTTGTGTTTTTTAAATGTCTGTTTTTCTTCAACCCTAGTTAATGCAGGTGGTAAGGAATTCCATGCAGTCATGGCTCTATACATCAGTCCTTTTCATTGCATTTGTTCTTGGCATCTTTACAGTACATCTTTCCATTGACACATAGTTGTAAAGCTCTTTAGAAGAAAGTGCTATACAAATGCAGTCCATTCATGTCTTTGTGTCTTAACAGAGTTCAGCCCAGACAGCAGTGAAGGCCAGTGATAAGATCTTCTCTGAGATGATCCGCTCCATACAGACGAGGCGCAAGGAGGTGAAGGCCCTGATCGGAGCCCAGGAGAAGACTGCAGTCAGTCAGGCTGAAGGGGTCCTGAAGCAACTGGAACAGGAGCTAGAGGAGCTGAGGAGGAGAGGGGTGGAGCTGGAGCAGCTGGAGCACACTGACGACCACATCCATTTCATTCAGGTTCACTAGATGTTAATATATTCTATTCCTTTTATATTTAAACCATATAGATCTACTTTAAAATTTCTGTTTCTGCCCATGTACTATTTGCAGTAGTAAAGTCAATAGAAATGTATGGTGAATCACTAGTATCCCTGTGGTTTTACCAAAGAAATACTATGTATATAGTTATTTCTATAGTGATTATCTATAGTATTTCTACAGCCATTTGTACATAAATATATATATATATTTTTAAATACTACAGTTTTACTGTAGATGATTTTCGTATGATTCTGACTCTTTGTTTAATATAATTTCTCTCAATCCAGGGTTTCCAGTCCTTCTCCAGTCCCAGTGTATCTCCAGACTTACCCAGTATCGCTGTCCATCCTCTACGTGACTTCAGGAATGTGAGTGATGCTGTTTCTGAGCTGAGAGACGAACTGACGAACATCCTGAAGGATACGTGGCCGAAGATATCAGCAGAAGGTGAGATGAATATATACACTGTTGTAAAACATGAAGATATCAGGAGAAGGTGAGATGAATATATACACTGTTGTAAAACATGAAGATATCAGGAGAAGGTGAGATGAATATACAGGTGCAGCTCAATAAATTAGAATATTGTGGAAAAGTTTATTTATTTCAGTGATTAAATTCAAAAAGCGAAACACTCATAGATTATAGATTCATTACACATAAAGTGAAATATTTCAAGCCTTTATTTGTTTTAATTTTGATGAGTATGGCTTACAATCACAAAGCGGGCGCTGAGTTGGAACCCACAGGGCAGGAGGAAGAGAGGCAGACCGAAAGCCACCTGGAGAAGAACCACAGAACAGGAGATGAAGAAAGAAGGGCTGTCCTGGCAACATCTGGAACGGAGGGCACAAGACCGGGATTTAAAGACCTAAGTAAAAGTAAGTAATGGCTTACAGCTCAGGAAAATCCCAAATTCAGTATCTCAAAAAATTTTATATTACATAAGACCAATCAAAAGATATATATATATATATATTTAATATAGAAATGTCAGCCTACTGAAAAGTATGTTCACTCAGTACTTGGTTTGGGCTCCTTTTGCACAAATTACTGCATCAATGCTGCGAAATAAATGGACTTTCCCACAATATTCAAATTTATTGAGCTGCACCTGTATAGACTGTTGTAAAACATGACTCAATGCTGGCTACCCTCCAGCAGGTTCTATAATAACATACATATATATATATATATATATATATATATATATATATATATATATATATATATATATATATATATATATATATATATATATATAAAAACCATTTCAGTAAGATGTTATCTATTTCTGCTCATTTATTTTGTTTACTTTAGATGATCATGAAAGTATGTTTTAGGAAAGGCATTTTCATTTTGGAAAATGTTTTTGTAAAGTTTGGGGGGGCAGAATGTTTTGTTTGTGTGAAATGGAACTTGTTAAACATTTTAATCAATAGAAATTGTAATCAATGTATGAATGATTCAATTAACCAATCAACCAATTAATCAATCAATGAATCAACCGATACATCAATCAATCAATCCAATCAAATAGCAACAGATAACAGAACTAAAGACAAATAAATAAAGACAAGTGACATCACAATAGAAACCCAGAATGAGCCTCCCTATGAACCCACTCGTCAGGACCTCTGGAACAGCTCAAGGAGCAAATCAGAAATAAGTGATGCGTTCTATTGTTTCATCCATGTTGATAACATGCTGTGACTGATATTTTGTGTCTCTAGTTTCTCCAGTGGCTGTTCTACTACCACCAAAGCCTGGGACGAGAGAGTACTTTTTACAACGTGAGTTCCACGATGACCTCTTTCTGTCACTTGTGTTGTCGTGTATCGGCTGATGGACAGACTCTGACATAATAGGGAGGTGTAGTGGTTACATCATTGCTGTTTTCGGCCGGTCCACCATCTTGAAAACACAATGTATTTGCCCATTGCCCATTTCTAAATCGTCTCGTTTACCTTAGGAGTCTGAGCTATGGAGCTCCTCCTCCTCAGAATTTCCCCCTTTTTTTTGGTTACATAATATACAACTACAGGTTCATACCTTCAAAATAAGCCATCAATTGTAGAATTCGAGCCGATTTAATCAATGTCCTATGAAACATTCTGGTACAATCCTTACCAATTTGCAGCAGGAGGATCTAAAAGAATTCAGTGAATTCAGTAAAATGAAAAGAGAACTACACTCCTTCCCAGAATGCAATGTGATTTCAATGTCAATGTCACTAGACAAATTCACACGTGGAACAAAGGCCCAGCAGGGAACAATTAGGGCTGAATGGGGTGTGATCAATACAGGCAGGCCTACAGCGACACACACTTTGATGCCATGTACACACATAGACCGAGGTTTAGATATATAATAGAGAGAGATTAACCAGTAAGCCACATCACTGAGAGAGACAGGAGACCAGTAAGCCATGTCACTGAGAGAGAGAGAGAGAAAGAGACAAGAGACCAATAAGCCATGTCACTGAGAGAGACAGGAGACCAGTAAGCCATGTCACTGAGAGAGACAGGAGACCAGTAAGCCATGTCACTGAGAGAGAGAGAGAGACGAGAGACCAATAAGCCATTTCACTGAGAGAGACAGGAGACCAGTAAGCCACATCACTGAGAGAGACAAGAGACCAATAAGCCATGTCACTGAGAGAGAGAGGGAGAGAGAGAGAGAGAGATTTTTAGATTTTTAAATACAACTTTATTTTCTCACTCAGCAATCAACAATACATCAGAATGTATAACACAAAACACAGAACAGCAAATCAAATCAAGAAAAATAAAAGACAAACTTCACATCAGAACAAAGCCAAAAACCAACTCCAACCCCTCCACAACTGTACACAACACCCACTTGTAACACCATATCATCTCAAACTCTGCTACATTGCTGGTCAACTGGTAAAAATGAAAATCTGTTCGCAACCTTGCCTGTACCATACCTCTAAACAAGATAGTGGTATCTACCAGCACCGAATCCTCAATCTTTTTCCTCCTGCTTAGATAAATGGCCATTTTTGCCTGACCCAGCAGGAAGTTGAAGAGCTGACACTTTAACCTCCTCTTCCTGCTGTACCTGTACCCCAAAATAAACATATCTGGAGTAAGATGTTCATCAAACATCACAAACATGCGGGTCAGGAACTGAAAAAAAACTAGGAGCCTGTCACACTTTAAAAAACAGTGAAAAACTGTTTCCCTCTCTGTGCAGAAAGGACAGGTGTCTTCAACATCAGAATTAATCACAGAGACAAAAGCGTTCACAGCAACTGCACCATGTAAAATTCTCCACTGTAAATCCCCAACTCTTTTAGTTAACGGTGGTTTGTATAGTGCTCTCCACTCAGGCCTCTGAGCCTCCTGCAGGCCCAGATGAGCTCTCCATGGAGTGTCAACCCTATCCTTCAGCCTGTTTTGGTTCAACACTTTAACACACAGGTAATACATAGCTTTGCCCACCATGGTGCTCAGCCTGCAATCAGCAGCACTGCTCACCTCTAACAGACAACAATCACATTTAAAAATAGGGCTGAGTTTCACATCAGGAAAATAATCATTTACAGCAGGCAATAACTGACCATTACAATAATCAACACACATTTCCAGTTCATTATCAGTCAGCTGCTGTTTCCAGCCTCCCAATAGGCGGCCCATCACCCTGACAGACCTTGTGCCCAGCTGTGAGGCCAGACCGGCAGCATTATCAAAAAGGGGACGCACACCTCCAGCACATTGCCCAACGTGAACATCTTCGCCTCACACAGCCTTTGCCTCAGCGCTGGCTCGGCCCCACTCTGAAAACGAGTCCCATGAACCACAGGCTCCCTCAGAAGCCAGTACTAAGAGCCACCGTCCTTCAGTCTCTCTTTCGTAAACAAGCCCCACACTGTTAACAGTCCCTTGTAGAAACGGGGCAGGTTTTTCATTGTACATCCTTTTAAATCCATAAGGAACATTGGCTCAGCCAGACTTAGCCCACCACACCGCTCCAGTATGGCTCGGGCCACAGGTCTCCAGACCAGATCAGCCGGTCCTGTCAGGAGTCTCTGAATGAAACGGAGCCTGAACGCAGCTCCCCTACTTGCCAAGTTGACAAGCCCCTGTCCCCCTTCCTCCTTGGGCAGGAAAAGGACACTCTGTGGGACCCAGTGCAACCGATTCCAGAAGAAGTCCACCATCAACCCCTGCACCTTAGACAGCAGGTTCAGCGGCGGGTCCGTACACGCTAGCCGATGCCACAGCATGGAGGACACAAGATTGTTGATAATAGGGACCCGACCTTTCAGCGACAGTTTTGGAAGAATCCATTTCCATCGCTTCAGCCGGCCCTCCACTTGATCTACCACACCGTCCCAATTCTTGGAAGAAAATACCTCATCCCCAAGATAAATCCCCAAGTACTTTAGGCCTCCCCTCTTCCATGTCAGGCCTCCAGTTAGCACAAGTCCATCAATTGGCCCTTTACCCACTGCTAAGGCCTCACTCTTCTGCCAGTTCACCCTAGCAGAGGAGAGAGTACCAAAAGCCATCACAGTTGATTGTACAATGTTAATGTCGTGCTGGGACTTTACCATAATCATGACATCATCAGCATATGCAGACAGTTTGAATTTTATGTCACAACCCGGAAAAGAAAAACCTGACAAATGAGTCCTTAATCTGTGTAACAGCGGCTCTATGGCCAGACAGTACAACATTCCTGATAAAGAACAGCCCTGTCGGACTCCCCTCTGAACCTCAAAAGGCGCACTTAAACCACCGTTAAGTACACTCAATGTCTCTGTACAAGACCTGGATCATAGCTATAAGCCCAGAGCTGAAACCAAAAGCCTGCATTGCTTTCCACAGGTACTGATGTTCAACTCGGTCAAAAGCCTGGAGAGAGTCGCAAACCATGTTCCAAACCGGAGGGTGCTCCTCCGTGCTCCGCCATGCCTGTGTAAAGGCACGACGCAGCACTCACCAAACAATTGTCACTCTATACTACGGCTAAACTCAACCGAAACAGCTAAAGCCAACACTCTCATAAAAGCACACAATAAATAAGCAACAGTCTAATTCATAACATTAAACACAACAAGTTAGAGAAAAAGTTAGAGTTTCACTCACACCGCAAACGCTCCTCCACCCCTCGCTCAACCACGCTCCGCTCCACCATACACACGCATGCGCACAGAGAGAGAGAGAGGGAGATAGAGAGACAAGAGACCAATACGCCATGTCACTGAGAGAAAGAGAGACAAGAGAGAGAGACAAGAGACCAATACGCCATGTCACTGAGAGAGAGAGAGAGATAGAGAGAGAGACAAGAGACCAATAAGCCATGTCACTGAGAGAGAGAGACAAGAGACCAGTAAGCCATGTCACTGAGAGAGAGACAAGAGACCAATAAGCCATGTCACTGAGAGAGAGAGAGAGAGAGAGAGACAAGAGACCAATAAGCCATGTCACTGAGAGAGAGAGAGAGAGAGAGAGAGAGAGAGACAGGAGACCAATAAGCCATGTCACTGAGAGAGAGACAAGAGACCAATAAGCCATGTCACTGAGAGAGAGAGAGAGAGAGAGACAAGAGACCAGTAAGCCATGTCACTGAGAGAGAGAGAGACAAGATACCAGTAAGCCATGTCACTGAGAGAGAGAGACAAGAGACCAATAAGCCATGTCACTGAGAGAGAGACAAGAGACCAGTAAGCCATGTCACTGAGAGAGAGAGACAAGAGACCAATAAGCCATGTCACTGAGAGAGAGACAAGAGACCAGTAAGCCATGTCACTGAGAGAGAGAGACAGGAGACCAATAAGCCATGTCACTGAGAGAGAGAGACAAGAGACCAATACGCCATGTCACTGAGAGAGAGAGAGACAAGAGACCAATAAGCCATGTCACTGAGAGAGAGAGACAAGAGACCAGTAAGCCATGTCACTGAGAGAGAGAGAGACAAGAGACCAATAAGCCATGTCACTGAGAGAGAGAGACAAGAGACCAATACGCCATGTCACTGAGAGAGAGAGAGAGAGAGACAAGAGACCAGTAAGCCATGTCACTGAGAGAGAGAGAGAGAGACAAGAGACCAATAAGCCATGTCACTGAGAGAGAGAGAGAGACAAGAGACCAATACGCCATGTCACTGAGAGAGAGAGAGACAAGAGACCAGTAAGCCATGTCACTGAGAGAGAGAGAGACAAGAGACCAGTAAGCCATGTCACTGAGAGAGAGAGAGACAGGAGACCAGTAAGCCATGTCACTGAGAGAGAGACAAGAGACAAGAGACAAATAAGCCATGTCACTGAGAGAGAGAGAGAGAGAGAGAGAGAGAGAGAGAGAGAGAGAGAGAGAGAGAGAGAGAGAGAGAGAGAGAGAGAGAGAAAAGAGACCAATAAGTCATGTCACTGAGAGAGAGAGAGAGAGAGAGAGAGAGAGAGAGAGAGAGAGAGACAAGAGACCAATAAGCCATGTCACTGAGAGAGAGAGAGACAAGAGACCAGTAAGCCATGTCACTGAGAGAGAGAGAGACAAGAGACCAATAAGCCATGTCACTGAGAGAGAGAGAGAGAGAGAAGAGACCAGTAAGCCATGTCACTGAGAGAGAGACAGGAGACCAGTAAGCCATGTCACTGAGAGAGAGACGAGAGACCAGTAAGCCATGTCACTGAGGCCCCGTTTAGACGGAAACGCTAGCAGGTGAATCCGCAAAAATATTTTTACAGATGTGCCTTTCGTTTATACGGAAACGGCGTTTTTACGGGGTGAAACCGCAAAAAAGTTGTTTCGTTTAACGTAAAGCCTTTTAAATATAATCAAAACGTTCCCGTGTTTCGGCGGTCTGTGCGCAAAATAATAACGAGTTGAGCTTTATGATTTATGATGAATTGAAAATGGGGGACCCTGATGTAAACAGGACGAAAGTTGGTCTGCATCCCCAATTAACAATTGTATGTACTGAGCTGTACTGTACTGTACCCATTCTGCAATCTGTTAATAAACTTTTCAATCAATCAATCAATCAAGCTACGCGGAGCGCAGTCAGTCAGTAGCCTACACCCCGTATATTCCGATAACGCTATATAAACCATGAATGAATGAATGAGAACTTTATTAACAGATTGCAGAATGGGTACAGTACAGTACAGCTCAATACATACAATTGTTAAGGGGATGCAGACCAGAGAAAGACTTTCGTCTTGTTTACATCAGGGTCCCCCATTTTCAATTCATCGTAACATATATGACATGCTGCATTCATTCTGAGAGAAAGATCTATTATTCCAAATGCTATTTATAGGGTTTTGACCATAATTACACTACTGTTGCTATTTTACAATGAACTATAATGAACTACGGTTCATAGAACATCCAGTGTTATTATGCACAGAAGCTCATTTCCTTGTTGTAATAATATATTCTACCACTGGGCGCGAGGTACGCCAGGTCCGAAATGTGCGTAGATGTAAGCACGAAGTCAAGTTCAAGTTGAAGTTGATGAATCCCACTCTTTGCTTAGAAATGATCGTACGCACGGGTTACGCACAGATCTGTGCGTAGAACACGTTGATGCATGAGGGCCCTGGTGTTTACAGAGCTACAGGGGAGGAGACTACTGGTTCAGTCACAATAGTGTTCAGACTAGAGTCTCAGGCCCTCGGTCCTCCAGGATAGGAGTGTACCTGGATCACAAGGCAGGTACTCTGTCCTTCTACAGTGTCTCTTACACCATGACCCTCCTCCATACAGTTCACACCACGTTCACACAGGCCCTCTATCCAGGGATATGTGTTGACTATGATGCAACAGCAGAATTAATGAACATATGGTAGAGCCTGAGATCATCGTATCTATTTTGAAATATAATTGATACCAATTAGAGATGTCCGATATTTTCGGCCTACCGATATTATTGGCCGATATTGGCATTCAAATGTAATATCGGATTTGATTTTAATTTCTTTTTAAATCTTTTTTCTTTTTTATGTAACCTTTATTTACCTAGGCAACCAAGTAAGAACAAATTCTTATTATACAAAAGCAGCCTGACCAAAATCCTAAATCCTTTAGAGGGAATGGGGTGGGGGGGGGGGGGGGGGGGCTGCAACAAAAAACAAGGTTATGTGTACTTTACATGCATACTGTACAAGTAAATTAAATACAAAATGACAGTAGCAATAGTATACTAGGAAAATTACAATAAATAAGGGAGAGAGAAGGAAAGAGAGAGAGGGGAAAAGGGAGAGTGAGAACCAGAGGGAGAGAAGAAAAGGGGAGATGCACAGATAATGTTTACATTTAGAAAGCCTTGTTGAATACATCCAGTGAAATTAACCCACCAATGCATACTTTTATTGTCAAAAGTATGCATAATGTTGTGTTAATTCCACGACAAGAGGAATGCAATGTTAGTTACCTGAGATAAATGTGTATGTGCTCATTTCATCATTCATGTCTTTTCTATTTTTTTCTTTTTTTTATTGATCTTTTCCCCCTCCTTTTTCCTCAGATTTTCTCCCATCCCAATGTTACTCGTTATGCCAATTCCCAATCCCCTTCCTGGTCGCTGCGCACTTACCCCCCACAGTCAGTCTGGGAGAGTGGAGGCTATCACGTGCTTCCTCCGACACACGTCTAGCCAATCAACCGCTTCTTTTTCACCTGGCAGCGCAGACTTTCACTGAGAGGGTGTAACGTGTGGAAGGATCACACTACCCCCCTTAGATCCTATCCGCGCTGAGCAGGCGCCCCGACCGAACTCTAGGAGTCGCTGTTTACAACGACCCGGACCCACCCCGCCAGCGTTCCCACCCTCTAATACTGCCAATTGTATTAGTGTGAACGGCCAGCCAAGCTGGTGACAACCCCGGAGCTGTGAGCTGGATTCGAACAGGCGAATCCAGCGTCTCCGGTGTTGGTGACGAACGCAATCTCCGCTACGCCACGTGACCGCCCCATGTCTTTTCTATTCTAATAAAACTGAATCAAACCATAAACAAGGTGGCCTGTTGGAATGTTAGATCCTAATGTGATTCCAAGATAAATACTACTTGCAAAACAGAGGCCTCAGCATGGGCTCCCCAGCCGCTGTGAACCTAGCCAACCTGTACATGTCCAAGTATGAGTCTGATCAAATTTTTAATAATAACCCGTTTGAGAAATTCGTCAAATCCTATATGCGATATATTGATGATATGTTTTTTATTTGGTCTGGTACATCGTCTGATCTTGATGCCTTCCTTGAGTACCTGAACACCTGCAGAGAAACTATAAAGTTTACATTAAAGTTTGATATGCATATTCTACCTTTCCTAGATGTTTTGATCAAGAAAGCCCCTGATGGCATCTCATTACATACAGAGGTCTTCAAAAAGGAGACAGACCGTAACTCGTTCTTACATTATTCCAGTTACCACACTCCTGCCTTGAAGAATAGTCTACCTTTCAGCCAAATACTCCGTTATAGGAGAATTTGTGACACTGAAGATAGATTTACTGCACAAGCAGAAGTTCTACGTGGCAGCTTTCATGAGAGAGGCTATAGTGTCGACTTGACACATAAAGCCCTGAATAAAACCAATCTGATCGATAGGGCCACGTTGTTTATCCCCAAAAAGAAAAAAGAAAACACAGACAAAGTATCCTTTGTGTCTACTTTTAGCCCCATTACGAGAGGCATACGGAGCATAGTCAATAAATATTGGCATATTCTACAGTCGGATCCAATAATAGGGACAGCGTTTCAACATTCACCTAATTACTTTTATAAAAGACAAGCGAATTTATCTAACCTATTAGTTAAAACCGACTTGCCCGTAAGGAAACCTACAAATTTTTTGTAGAATATCCCTGATGGAAATTTTCCTTGTCAAGCCTGTGTACAAATTGATCAAAGAGAAATTTTACACGCACCCGAAAACGAACAAAAAAATACCTGTTAAAGGGCGTATCACGTGTAATTCATCCAATCTTGTGTATCTGCTAAAATGCCTGTGTAATTTTTATTATGTGGGGAAGACAACCAGAGCCTTTAAAACAAGAATCAGTGAACATAAGTGTTCAGTGAGAAATTCAGATATAAAGTCGTCAGTAGCTAGACATTTTTCCAGGTGTAAACATACCGTTAACGATCTCAGATACATGGGACTCGAGCTAGTCCACAGGCCCGCGAGTGGGGGAGACAGACACAAGTTACTATTGCAACGGGAATGTTATTATATTCACCTGTTTAATTGCATAGAACCTAGAGGAATGAATGAAGAGAACGTGTTAACCTGTTTCCTTTAAGTACCTTTTACCTATAAGATTTTGGTTTAATCCATGCGGTTGTTTCATGCAAGAGGTATGTTTATCCTATGATGCTCAATAGAAAAATATATAGAAACATGTATGTAAATAAGTAAAGGGGCTCAATTAGCCCTATAAACTACGGGCATGTTACATATAAAGTTTCTGGTAATTGTAATGTATTTTTGCTTTTGCTTTTGTTTTCATATAGGTTGTATATTTGTATAATTTGTATTTACTAACATACTCTATTTTGATAGGTCTTTCCTTTGGTCATTGAGGACCAATAGACTCAGGCACACCTGCGCCGTGATGCCATTACCTGCCAAGTCATTAACCACCTGTGTATATAACCACCATCTTGACTGCATGTGCATTGCAAGCTATAACACTGAAGAAGGAATATGTAATTCCGAAACATGTTTGTTTCAGGCTGCCATTAAATTCTTGAACCTGAGAGTGCTGGTCTAGCTTCACTGCTTCTTTTTTATAGATCCTAATGTGAAAAACTGTGATTTTATATGTCTGCTCATTTTACTCTTGCTATTATTTTACTTATTTTTACTTTTGTCTTTACGCCCCACTATCCGCTGGGTCCATACTATAACCTTTATCATGTTTTGTAACAGATTACAGAAATTCAAGAAGCCTACTGTACGTGAGGTTCTGATATGATTTGATTAATATATCTGCATTTATCCCACTTTATGCTTTGCTCTTGCTGCTTGTTTTACACTGATTTTATGTCTTATTTCTTACTGATGTAAAGCACGTTGAACTGCAATCCCCTGCATGAAAGGTGCTATAAAAATAAAGTTATTATTATTATTCAGTTTCAGTTTCAGTTTATTTAAAAAGGACAGTACACATTAATAAACATTTCTGTAAATGTGTCAGTTTTAGCCAAAAACATATTATTACTAAATAGACAACTATCGTCCTGTCTCTCTTCTCTCCTTTCTTTCTAAAACACTTGAACGTGCTGTATCCAACCAACTTAGTGATTATCTCTTACAGAATGACCTCCTAGATCCTTATCAGTCAGGCTTCAGGACTGGTCACTCCACAGAGACAGCCCTCATAGCGGTCACAGATGCTCTTCACTTAGCAAAAGTGAAGGGCCTCTCCTTTGTCCTGATTCTCCTGGACCTGTCGGCAGCCTTCCACACAGTCAACCATCAGATCCTCCTCACGTCCCTCACAGGAATGGGAGTGGCTGGCTCTGACATCCTACCTCGACGACCGCTCCTACCAAGTGTCACGGAGAGGGACCCCCTTCGGACAGGTGTCCCCCAGGGCTCGGTCCTTGGACCCCTCCTCTTTTCCCTCTACACAAAATCTCAGGGTAACATTATTACGTCGCATGCCTTCTCGTATCGAACAAGCGAGAGTAGACGATTGCAGCCAGGGGAGGAGTCAGAAAGTCGAACACTTCATAGTTGACAACAAGCCTTATAGCCTGCTCGCCTAGTCTCGCATGGCAGATATCGCGTTCATGTTCCTACACACACACACACACACACACACACACACACACACACACACACACACACACACACACACACACACACACACACACACACACACACACACACACACACACACACACACACACACACACACTTCAGAAACAAACATAGTATCAATGAGAGCATCAATACACCTGAGTGAAGTCTAGTAAAAAATAAAAAATGTTAAAAAAAATTCTTAAAAGTTAATCGTGAGTTAAAAGAAATAGTGCCGTTAATAGAATCGGGCGATAACGCGTTAATACCGTGTTAACTTTGACAGCCTTAATATAAACACAACCCAACAAACAAATGCATGAATGTATATTATGCATGAATGTATGACAATATGCATGAATGCATGCATGACAAGATTAATTAATATGTATGTTTGATAATGTATATGAAGGTATGTATGATAATATGAATGAATGTATGTATGTAATGAATGTATGATAATATGTAATGATAATATGAAATAAATGATCAGGGTGGTTTTTCAGTTCTCAGTACAATCTGAAGGGAAATGATGAATGTTTGGAGTGTGTATGTGTGTGTGCGTGCGTGTATGCATGCTGTTCGAAGTCCGTGATGGAGCCGCTCCAACCGATAAACACACACATCAACGTGCGACTCGTGAACTAATCCTTCAAAACTAACAGCTCTTTTGACAACTTTTGACAACTCACGAGACGTGACCGAATCAAACTGTCGACCAATTTGTAACAGTGTAATCACTCACTAACAAATTCTCACACGATAGTTTAAATACAAGAAAAGTACTCGAACCGACCAAACGAGAATCACAACTGCGTGCGACAACTCACTCAGTGACCACCTGCCGAGGAAGCGCCTTGCACTAATGAGAGAACAAACCAGCATGTCTGCCTTGGCACTGATTCAAGCTGGCTGTTTTCCAGTAAACAAGTGGTAATCATTGACTAATTCCTCCAAACTGATTCATCTATTGTATTTATTTATTTAACACTCCAAAGTATTCCAATCTTCTAACTGTCTTAATTCAAGTACAATTATAATGAAATGCTTAGTTCTGTATGACCCTCCTGAGATTGTGCTTCTTACAGTAAAAGAGTAAAATACCAAACACTATACAAAATATACAATATAAAAAACTAAAATATACAAAATGCTAAAATGAGGTAGAAGAGGTAGTGATAATCTGTAAGAATAAATAGATAACATATGGTGTAATGTTTAAAAAGTGTTTAATTCGCCTAAAAGTACATGCCCAAGTAAATGGAAGATTGGTCCTTGGACCCACTGATTCATGTATTGTATTTATTTATTTAACAGTCAAAGTATTCCAATCTTCTAACTGTCTTGATTCAAGTAAAGAAAAAAATAAATTGTCACATATAAGGTACATTATAATGAAATGCTTAGTTCTGTATAACCCTCCTGAGATTGTGCTTTTTTAAATAATTTTTATCCACTTTTTCTCCTTATTTTCCATTTTTCTCCAATCCCAATTTCGTGTTTCCAATTCTTCCCTCCCCTGTCTTGAACGTTGCTCGACTATGAAACGTACAGAAAGGTAAAGGTACAGACACAGAAAGGTAAAGAAACTAAATATGTTCTATTATATGGCAATAACATTCAGGTTTGTTCTACCTGTTTGTTCAATGTCCATTGAAAGCCCGGGGTCTCCTCTGTTTTAGGACTACAGCACTTTCATGACACGTTATTCACTCACATCTAATTCATCTGGTTTCCTCCAGGATGCGCTGATATATTTATGAACTCATATTTCGCTAATAACACTTAAAATCGTTGGTAAACAAACATAGTGCTGAAAATATACAATTTGACTGCTGTTTTGATAGGGTTAGGGTCATCACTCTTTGCTACATTTGAAAAGAAAACTCAACATTTAATGCACAATTAATACGGACTGTATTATCTATTTATGGCCTGAAATTAATCTTGTACTGGACCGCTCTGGCTTAACTCATTCAGCACCAGCGATTATCCTCATCCCTGTAGTGGGCCACGCATTAAAAGATAGGCATTTTCACTGTGCGTCACAATGTTTGCAGAGCTATATCTATATTATAGCTATGGAGACAATACTATGGCTCATTTGACAGTCACTATCTCTCGTACAACATGTAAAAAAGAGTTAATTTGCGTGTTATCCCGTGGAGAATATTGTATAGTTTCAGAGTGATCCGGGCTAATTCCTGGAAGCTGAGTTATGGAGCGCTATGTGCATTTTGCTAAAGTCGTTCGCGTTGCTCGCCTGGACACGATATTATTTCCAAATCAAAGGTATATAATAGGTATTATGTTGCATCATGAAGGCATCAAGGGGGGGGGGGGTCGTTTTGTGATGCTCTGATAGTCAGCAACGGCATATGTTTTGAATACTATATACATTGATTATTGCCATCGATGTGAAATCATTGTTGGATCAAAGTAGGATTGATTTCATAAAGTCCTTACCTTTGCTAGGAGTTATTCCAAAATGAATATTCCAATTGTCTGATCGCGATTTCCATCGGGTCCCTGACGTGAAATGGCACAAAATATGCATCAAGTGTGCTGGACGCGTTCCAAGTTGGTCAATTGAAGCCAGGGTCCAGTGTGAAATAAGGTTTCAAAGGGTAGGCAATACTGCCACCTAGCAGGATTCGGCCGGCATTGCACTCTCGAGTTCTCAAAATGAGTTCCAATGATAACACAGAGGTCCATGAGAGTGTATAGAATATTAAAATCGACGGCTGGACTAGCTGAGGAAGCCGGTTAGCTGCAGGGGCTAAGCTAGCAGACAGGCTGGACTAGCTGAGGAAGCCGGTTAGCTGCAGGGGCTAAGCTAGCAGACAGGCTGGACTAGCTGAGGAAGCCGGTTAGCTGCAGGGGCTAAGCTAGCAGACGGCTGGACTAGCAGAGGAGAACAAGCTAGCTGAAAGGACAGTCCTAGCTGTGGGGAACAGGGTAGCTATCAGGGGAGCTAACGAGGCTAACAGGGGAGCTAACAGGGGAGCTAACAAGGCTACCAGGGGAGCTAACAGGGGAACTAAAGAGGCTAACAGGGGAGCTAACAGGGGAACTCACATACACTGTCTGTGCTGGCTGGGGTCGTCGACTGGTCGGGTCGTACTGTTATGGTTTGACACCGACCCCAATAGCACAACACAAGACAGGTATGAGAGTAAGCCAAAACAGGGCAATATTTATTATATAACAAAAAGCGGCACAGTCCCCTTAAGGGAGAACACAAAAAACACTAGAGTCCATGAAATATGAAAACTGCGGCACTGTGCCTTTAACAGGCGAACAGGCTAAGGGACTAGGGGCACTGGAGAGGGGGACAGGGACAGAGGCCCGGAGAGGCGGGCTAGAGACTGGGACAGAGGCCCGGAGAGAGGGGCTGGGGACGGGGACAGGAATCCAACGGCGGAGGCCGGGCACAGGGGCCCGACGGCGGAGGCCTGGCACGGGGACCGGGGGCCCGACGGCGGAGGCCGGGCACGGGAATCCTCTTCCGTCCCTACACCGAGTAGGGCTCTGCTGCTCAGAAAGGAATCCTCCTCCTCCTCCTCGGATGCTGCAGACGGGCAGCGCAGAACAAAGGGGGTCCCAGGGGACCGGGGCGAGAACACGCCATCCCCCCGTGGAATAGGGAGCGATGGCGAGCCGGGGTCCGAGGGAGAACACGCCATCCCCCCGTGGAATAGGAAGCGATGGCGAGCCGGGGTCCGAGGGAGAACACGCCACCCCCCCGTGGAATAGGGAGCGATGGCGAGCCGGGGTCCGAGGGAGAACACGCCATCCCCCCGTGGAATAGGGAGCGATGGCGAGCCGGGGTCCGAGGGCGAAGACGCGGCAGGTGATGGTAGCGACAGAAGCGTACAGCGTACAGAACCAGCATACAGAAGCGTACAGCGTAAAGACGCGTACAGCGTACAGAACCGACGTACAGAACACAGAACGACCCGCCCAGGACTGGAGGGGAGTCTGCAACCTAAGTACTCTCCCGAGCTGATCGCAAACTCCCAACAGGTGCGTGAAGGTAGAGGAACAAGAATGTCCAAAGGTGGGGGCTGGTGAAGAGTAGGAGACAGGGAAAAGTCCTCGCAAGGGTGGGGGCTGGTGAAGAGTAGGAGACAGGGAAAAGTCCTCGCAAGGGTGGGGGCTGTTGAGGAGAGTAGACAGGGAAAAAAGGTCCAGGGACAGGCGAATCCTCACACTACCAAATGGTTAACCCTTTCATCATCATCAAACCTTTATTTGAATAGGCAGGTTAATTAAGAACAAGTTCTTATTTTCAATAACGGCCTATTTGGGGGTAAAAAGCCCCCTAGGGGAAAGGGAATGGGGGATCCAATAAAATGAATAAAAATATAACACAAAGGAACATTATTAAAAAGGCAGGACATACATACAGAGCAACAACTGAACTGAACAACAACAACTGACGGACAACAGAACAATAGTGGCAGCATGGTGTTAGCACACGGAGAAGCAGCTACATGAGTGCTCTAGGATGTTGTTAAAGTTTCCTTTAACAATCTAATTTAAATAAATGTTTCCATATTTAAGGTTTTTTGTAGGGGTGCACCGATATGAAAATTGGCCACCGATACCGATACCGATTGTTCAACTAACACAATCGGCCGATACCGATATTTTTAATTTTTTTTTATATTTTTTTTAATATTTTTTTTTTTTTTAATGAAACTACTGTATATTTGTATGTGTGTTTGTATTTGTAGGCCTCTTTACTTACTTAAAAAAGGAAACATCAAGAAATATGTTTATGGTATCACTGATCCCTCTCCCAGTATCGTCTGGCGGCCTGCAGAGGGATACTATTTTCTCAACCAGAGCTTTCAACCAATGCAATGGAACCATTCTGGCGGCCTGCAGCGGGATACTATTCTCTCAACCAGAGCTTTCAACCAATGCAATGGAACCATTTTGATTGACAGTCGATTCGGCCAATTACGCCACACCGCTAGCACCCACCTCCTGCTTACCACCAAGCGTTTATTCATTTTTCTACTTCGGGGCATGCCGCCATTGATGATCTGCTTGCGAGAATGCGAGTCAAACTCAGAACCACAACAAGCTAATACGTTAGCTGCCCGGCAGTGCCCGCCGACCAGCGCGCTCCACAGGATGGCCAAACGAGACACAATGATTTTACTGCAACAAATGTTATAATAAAACAAAGCCTTTTTATACATTTGTCTGGTTGAAAACTTTATTAACAGATTGCAGAATGTGTAGTTGTGTACGGAATGAGCAACGGAATGTAACCGAGCTATGCACGGCTTGCTTGCTATCTTCGGGTAAATACTATGCTGATGTAATTGAACGTGTAACTAACTATAATAACGTTAATGCCACAAAACGAATGTTTGTGTCATTTTAACAGCAGATACTTTCTTAAATGCCATCCTCCCGACAGAGCGGTGTTGATGGGGAGCTCTGATGGATTCGCTTGGTTGTGTTATTACTATGCATTGAACAGCTAACCGAAAGCTAGGGTTAACTAATGTTAAAGGTTTAGCCATAACGTTACGTTGGCTAAAGTTGGGGCTATTCTTAATCCAGTAATAATGGCTGCAGACCTGCAAGCAAAGTACAGCAAGTTGGCAAAGGAGTATTCCAACGTAAATCACATTTTCACCAGTAACGTTAGTCTTCTGCCTCCCGGCTATGAACGGACTCGGAGTAATGCCTTGCTGCTATGGGTAATAATAATATGCTGATGTTATTGTCCGTGTAACACTAACTATATAACGTAAATGCCACAAAACGAATGCCTTGTTAATCATAAATAGTAACTTTGATGCAGTAGCTTGTGTGTGTGTGGGGGGGACGGCGGGCGTTGTGCAGGTGGGTCGCGAGTGAACTTTTTTTTTTTTTGCCTTTTGACGCTACACAAATGGATGGTTAGTTATCGGCGACTGCTATCGGCACATTTGAGCTTATCGGCCGATAGGCCGATAGCAGTCAACAAGGCACTTATCGGCCGATACCGATACCCGACCGATATATCGGTGCACCCCTAGTTTTTTGTAGTGTGTTCCAGCTATCAGCTGCTGCGTACTGAAAGGAGGAACGGCCTTGTGAGGAGTTGGCATGGGGGGCGTTTACCAGGATATGTGTGGCTGACCGGGTGTGGTAGTTCGGGAGTGGACGAGGGTGGACTAGGCGAGTAAGGTAAGGGGGAGTATCATGGCCTAGAAGTGTTTTATATACAAAGGCCAGCCAGTGGATGTTGCGTCTAATTTCCAGGGAGGGCCAGTTTACTAGGGAGTATAGCTCGCAGTGGTGGGTCCTGTAGGGGGCATTGGTAGCGAAGCGAATGGCGGAGTGATATAGGATATCTAAGCGCTCTAGATCACCTTTACGGGCCAAGCGGTAGATTACATCGCTAAAATCAAATAGCGGCAGAACAGTTATCTGGACCAGGGTGAGTTTAGCAGATGTAGTGAAGGAGGAACGGTTCCTATACAGAAAGCTAAGCCTTGCTTTGACTTTGGCCTGCAGTTTAGTTAGGTGTTCAGAGAAGGAGAGTTTGGTGTCGATCCACACTCCCAGGTATTTATAGGAGGTGATCAGTTCAAGCTTTTTGCCATCGGCAGCTACAATGGTGCCAGTCTGGGAGGCACCCTTGTGGCCGAACCACATAACTTTGGTCTTGCTGGTGTTTAGGACCAGGCAAAGGGCGGAGAAACCAGCTTGGATTTTTAGAAAGCTCTCCTGGAGAGTTTTTAGGACAGCATCTGGGGAGGGACCAGAGGTGTACAGGACTGTGTCATCAGCATAGAGGTGAATTAGGGAGTTTCCAGCGAACTGGCCTATGTTGTTTATATAGATGGAGAAGAGGATTGGAGCTAGTAAGGAGCCTTGGGGGTCCCCCTTAAAGATGGATAGGGACTGGGTTAATAGGTTGTCGGATTTTACTGACTGAGTGCGATCAGAGAGGTAGTTCTCGAACCATGCTACACTGTGATTAGTGACACCAATGTCTCTCAGCCGCTCCAAAAGCTGTTCATGATCTACAGTGTCAAAGGCTTTAGCCAGATCTATAAAGGCGGCAGCACAGTAGAGTTTGGAGTCAAGGGCGTTGAGGACATCATTGAGGACTTTCATTGTAGCAGTCTCACATCCATGCCCTGAGCGGAAGCCAGATTGGTTTTCCGAAAGTATGTTGTAGGTTTCTAGAAAGCTTGTGAGTTGTTTGCAAACTAGTCTCTCTAGCACTTTTACTATACAGGGTAAAATTGAGATTGGGCGGTAGCAGTTGGGGTCAGTATTGTTTCCTCCTTTGAACAGGGGCCGTACCAAGGCTGCTTTCCAAGCGGAGGGCAGTTCTGCTGTATGCAGGGACAGGTTACATAGATGGGAAATAGGTTCAGCAATGATGGGGGCTGCAGTTCTGTAGAAAAAGGGGTCTAACCCGTCAAGGCCAGGAGGTTTCTTGGGGTCAAGTTTGCTGAGTACTTCTAAAACCTCTTTCTCAGTAAATTCCTGCAGTGCAAAACTGATGCGTGGCTGGACTAGGGGCACTAAGGTTGGATGGTGAGGCAGGTGGCGCTGTAGGGCTGAGGGGCAAGGGGTTGGATGGTGGGGCAGGGGGTGTCATGGACTCAAACAGGCTCCCAGCTTTAATAAAGTGATTATTAAAGGCCTCTGCCACACGCTCATTTCCAGTAATTACCATATCCCCAGTTACTAGGGAGGTGGGCAGCTTGGAGGATGAGGGTTTGTTCTCCATCTCTTTAACTGTTTTCCAAAACCTGCTTGGGTTTGAGCTACTGAGACTAAACTGCTCTTGAAAGTAACCAGTCTTGGTTTTGCGGATGGCCTGGGTGAATTTATTTCTTATTTGTCGAAAGGATAACCAGTCTTCATGAGATTTTGACTGACGAGCTCTACGCCAGATGGTGTTTTTGAGGCGAAGTTGTTCTGCTAGGTTGTGGTCAAACCATGGGCTGCATCTGTTTTTGATCCTCATTCTCTTCATAGGGGCATGTTTGTTGACTATTTTGCTGAACGAGTCATTAAAAAGGGACCATGCATTGTCAACATCAGGGATTAGATTTATTCTGTCCCATTTAACATTAGCTAGGTCATGGAGGAAAGCTTGCTCATCAAACTTTTTCAGTAGTCGTCTGTGGGTAATTAAGTTTAGCTGTACCACCATTTCGGATGCAGGCAGTGAAACAGTGGTCACTCATATCGCTACAGAAAACACCAGATGTGTATCTATCAGGGTTATTTGTCAGAATGACATCAATAAGTGTGGCCTTTTCTATTATTTCTGGGTTTTTGGTGTATCTTGTGGGCTTGGTGATCATTTGCGTGAGATTGAGGGAGTCGCATTGACGGAGGACTTGGGCAGGGGGTTTGAACATGTCCCAGTTTAGGTCACCCATTAGCACAAGCTCCGACTTGGTATAAGGGACCAGGAGGGCGCTGATAGCAGGTAGCGCACTAGCATGGGCAGAGGGGGGGCGGTAGCAGCCAGCAATTTTGGGTCAGCTGGATGGTGAGAATAAGAAGATCGAACTGTTTAGGATTAGATGTCCTGGTGGCGATGGAGCATTGGAGGTGTTCTTTGGTGAAGATAGCAACTCCACCAGATCTAGATGACCTATATTGTCTAAAGACATTATACCCTGCAATGGCAATGGCAGAATCTGGCACGCTTTTCTTCAACCAAGATTTAGAAATTACCAATACCTAAGGTTCGGAACTGTGTACCCATACCTTTATCTGATCCATTTTGAGCCGTAGGCTTCTAGCATTTACATGTAGGAAACCCATAGCTTTGCGAGAGCAAAAATCTGAAAAGGTCAGATCGTTCAAACCAGTGTTGGTATCAGGACATTGGTTAACAGCAGCAGCACATGAAACAGAGATTGTGGGGCTAGACACAGGACATGGACCAGGATGAACATGAATATTACCAGACATCATTAATAATAGTAGGATCAAAGTACGGCAGGGAGTTAACTGATAATTGTGATGTTTGCTCATAGCATGCACATTTTTATCAGATGGTAGCAAAATCATTGCATGTAACAATTTCATGATATGGCATGACAGCAGTGGCAGGGTAAAGTAGTTCATATTGTTATGAGTCAGTCCAAAAGTTCTGGTTATCATTAGTGCGTCATTGTCTCTATTCTGTGCATAGGTATTCTGTTTCCCTGCTGGGTACCAGAGCGCTTAAGCACGTTGGTAACATTGCACAGTGTTCACGCACAAGAGGGGAGAGCGCAATAAAAAGTGCAATGAAAAGACGGGCTTTAGCCATGGTTGGTCCGGTAGAGTAAGGAAATACCTCAGCAACTGAGCAAGATAGCTAAGTGAGTGTCACTCACTCAGATGTCGACAGACTTCAATGCCCAGTGGAGCTGTAGGCCCAGTAGAGCTGGAGGCCCAGTGGAGCTGTAGGCCCAGTAGAGCTGGAGGCCCAGTAGAGCTGGAGGCCCAGTGGAGCTGGAGGCCCAGTAGAGCTGGAGGCCCAGTGGAGCTGTAGGCCCAGTAGAGCTGGAGGTCCAGTAGAGCTGGAGGCCCAGTAGAGCTGGAGGCCCAGTAGAGCTGGAGGTCCAGTAGAGCTGGAGGTCCAGTAGAGCTGGAGGCCCAGTAGAGCTGGAGGCCCAGTGGAGCTGGAGGCCCAGTAGAGCTGGAGGCCCAGTGGAGCTGTAGGCCCAGTAGAGCTGGAGGTCCAGTAGAGCTGGAGGCCCAGTAGAGCTGGAGGCCCAGTAGAGCTGGAGGCTGGAGGCCCAGTAGAGCTGGAGGCCCAGTAGAGCTGGAGGCCCAGTAGAGCTGGAGGCTGGAGGCCCAGTAGAGATGGAGGCCCAGTAGAGATGGAGGCCCAGTAGAGCTGGAGGCCCAGTAGAGATGGAGGCCCAGTAGAGCTGGAGGCACAGGTGTAGCTGGAGGCCCAGTGGAGCTGGAGGCCCAGTAGAGCTGGAGGCCCAGGTGCAGCTAGTGGCCCAGTAGAGCTGGAGGCCCAGTAGAGCTGGAGGCCCAGGTGTAGCTAGTGGCCCAGTAGAGCTGGAGGCCCAGGTGTAGCTGGAGGCCCAGTAGAGCTGGAGGCCCAGTAGAGCTGGAGGCCCAGGTGCAGCTAGTGGCCCAGTAGAGCTGGAGGCCCAGTAGAGCTGGAGGCCCAGGTGCAGCTAGTGGCCCAGTAGAGCTGGAGGTCCAGTAGAGCTTGAAGGCCCAGGTGCAGCTAGTGGCCCAGTAGAGCTGGAGGCCCAGTAGAGCTGGAGGTCCAGTAGAGCTGGAGGTCCAGTAGAGCTGGAGGTCCAGTAGAGCTGGAGGTCCAGTAGAGCTGGAGGCCCAGTAGAGCTGGAGGCCCAGTAGAGCTGGAGGCCCAGGTGCAGCTAGTGGCCCAGTAGAGCTGGAGGTCCAGTAGAGCTTGAAGGCCCAGGTGCAGCTAGTGGCCCAGTAGAGCTGGAGGCCCAGGTGCAGCTAGTGGCCCAGTAGAGCTGGAGGCCCAGTAGAGCTGGAGGTCCAGTAGAGCTGGAGGTCCAGTAGAGCTGGAGGTCCAGTAGAGCTGGAGGCCCAGTAGAGATGGAGGTTCAGTAGAGCTTGAAGGCCCAGGTGCAGCTAGTGGCCCAGTAGAGCTGGAGGTCCAGTAGAGCTGGAGGTCCAGTAGAGCTGGAGGCCCAGTAGAGATGGAGGTCCAGTAGAGCTTGAAGGCCCAGGTGCAGCTAGTGGCCCAGTAGAGCTGGAGGCCCAGTAGAGCTGGAGGTCCAGGTGTAGCTAGTGGCCCAGTAGAGCTGGAGGCCCAGTAGAGCTGGAGGCCCAGGTGTAGCTAGTGGCCCAGTAGAGCTGGAGGCCCAGTAGAGCTGGAGGCCCAGTAGAGCTGGAGGTCCAGGTGCAGCTAGTGGCCCAGTAGAGCTGGAGGCCCAGTAGAGCTGGAGGCCCAGGTGTAGCTAGTGGCCCAGTAGAGCTGGAGGTCCAGGTGCAGCTAGTGGCCCAGTAGAGCTGGAGGCCCAGTAGAGCTGGAGGCCCAGGTGTAGCTAGTGGCCCAGTAGAGCTGGAGGCCCAGGTGCAGCTAGTGGCCCAGTAGAGATGGAGGTCCAGTAGAGCTGGAGGCCCAGGTGCAGCTAGTGGCCCAGTAGAGCTGGAGGCCCAGGTGCAGCTAGTGGCCCAGTAAAGCTGGAGGCCCAGTAGAGCTGGAGGTCCAGTAGAGCTGGAGGCCCAGGTGTAGCAGGCTGGAGGCCCAAGTCAGGCCAAAGTAAAACATATCTCTCTCAGTCCACAGGGCAATAAGCCCTGCTGCAGATCTAGGCTATAGACGAGCCACACTGCAGCAGTAAGATGGTTGTGATGGGCAGGTAAGCAGGCGATTAGTCTTCCAACTCTGGACTGGATTGATAGCAGGGCTAGCAGAGTCAGCTAGGCTACAGCAGGTCTTCCAGCTCTTGGCTAATTGCTAACAGAGCCAGCTAGGCTACTGCAGGTCTTCCAGCTCTTGGCTAATTGCTAACAGAGCCAGCTAGGCTACTGCAGGTCTTCCAGCTCTTGGCTAATTGCTAACAGAGCCAGCTAGGCTAGGTTACTGCTAACAAAGCAGAGCATACATTTAGAAAAGTTCCCAAAACAGGATAAGTAGTCCACTGTTTTTAAAGCAGATTAGTCTTTATCATAGATCGATCAATAGAGACCGTATTAGATCCCCAATTATCATATCATGGGTATCATTGGAGAGCCACACTCATTGGCTACAACCCTGTCCAAACATTTTCAAGATCACCAAATGATTGACGGAGCTAGAGCCCCCGGAGGTTGGGGGTGGTAATGTGTACTTTGGCGCACGCCTCACATATCGGCATGTAACTCGAGAACCGCTGAGCGGATTTTCTCACGTGAAAGGGCAATTGACAGGTAACAAATAGGGCTATAATTCTATCTATATATTGTATTAAAAGAAATACACACCCGAGCCGCTAGAGGTCAGCAAAGTGGCGCATCGCGAATCGTCCTCATGAGGGCCCACATATGTATTATGTGTTTTGTAAGATTTACCGAAAATAAGAATTTATCAAAAAAATGCTAATTATATCTATTTTATCGTAAAACCAGGAGGAAATGACTAAATCCAGATTTAACCCTGCCATTGGAAAGAGGAGCCTTTCCCCTATCCATAGATGTATGATTTGGCTATAATAAGGTCCTTTCAAGGTCAAATATGAATTTATAATTAAAATCGATTATCATTTATTACTGTATCTACAAATCCTTCTGTTTAATCATCTTCCCTTTATTCATTTGCTTAGATTTTTTTTGTACACTTGATCTCAATAAGGAGCTCAGTGAGCAAGCTCGGTTTGCGCACAATTGTAACATAGTGTTATTCACCGGCACAGATGCAAAAAAATATCATCATTTATATTCTCCTTTTTTTCATTACAATTTACTCAAGCCTAGTAACAGAGACTATATTTCTGACACTGGGAATTCATACCCCCAGGTCCCTAGATGTTCCTAGATACCAAGAACATGCAAATTGACCTTGTAGAAGGCGAAATTTCTTAGGCGAAATTTCTGAAAATAGGGCTACAGCTTAACAGGTTAGATACTACAGACCTTTACAACTGGTAGTAAAATTCCTTGTCAGACAGGAGAATGTGATGCTAAAAATCCATTAAAATCCAATAAAATCCAACAAACATTTCAAGAGCTGTCATTTCACACAGCTGTCACGGCAGCCATTTTGTGTCTCCCAAATTTTCACTTTCATCTTTCACTTTTTATTTTTTTACTTTCTCTTTTTCCCCCTTTCTTTTTCCGTTTTTCTCCCATCCCAATGTTAGTCGTTATGCCAATTCCCAATCCCCTACCTGGTTGCTGCGTGCTCTGCCCCCTACCGTCGGTCTGGGAGGGCGGCGACAATCACATGCTTCCTCCGACACATGTGTAGCCAGCCCACCGCTTCTTTTCACCTGGCAGTGCGGACTCTCACTGGGGGAGTGTAACGTGTGGAGGACACTACCTCCCCCAGGATCCGACCTCGCTGTGCAGGCGCCCCGACCGAACTGTAGGAGTCGCTGTTTTACAACAACCAGGACCCACCCTCGCCGGGTTTCCCACCCTCTAACACTGCCAATTGTGTCAGTATGGACGGTCGGCCAACCCCGGAAGCACCACAGCTGGATTCGATCCCACTGTCTCTGTGGTGGTGGGCAGACACTTAGACCGCTGCGCCCTCATCTTTCACTTTCACTGCAACAATACAGACGGTTAACCCTTTCACTACCGCACTACAGACGGTTAACCTTCTGTAGTGGGGTAGTGAAAGGGTTAATGTTACAGTGAGTCCACACTGAGCAGCCTGATAGCCTGCCAGGTTATTTCTGCAGGTGAACGAGCGAGCGAGCGAGCAGGAGGGAGAGTTAGCGGTTCAGTTGAGTTGGGAGCTACTGAATCATCGGGAGGACAGAAACTGTGGCTCATCTCTACAGAATAAACTGAATGTGACTCAACCTGAATCACTCCCTCTCACTCTGACTCACTCAGCCCGAACAGTTTGCACAGCTGTAATAGAGCCGGCTGCGCACACATCTCTGTTATGCCGTTATGATATATTGAGGACCTATAGTCTACATATCATACTTCTGAAGTATAAACAGACTACTGCTGTAATGATTTCAATCAAGCAGACAACTCTTGAGTCAATGGTATACGTGTTTGTTTTGGCATTTGATGCGTCTTTACAGATTCGTTACCTTTGAAAAGTAAAAGCAGGTCTCGTCATCTTGTTGTAGGTTTGAATGTGCCGTGTATCTTTGTCTTGCATGTAACGTTTATAATCCTGTATGTTTATAATTCAGAAGCAGTATATCTAGACTTGGTCCTCAGAATGAATGGAAGCGATTTAAGCGAATGAGAGCTTCATTGTAACATATACCCACAGATCTTCATCCTAACACCAATCAGTGATTACAACGTTGGTTGCTTAAAATTCTGTTTTTGATCTTACAAGAAATATTTTATTTTTTATTTGTATACATCCCAGGTAGTTGCTGCTGGCAGAGCAGGAGATGGGAAGCCAGGGTTGATCTACTATTGGCTGATGAGAAGAGGGAAGGCAGCTGTGCAGAATGAGCATGTGAGTTGCATGAGCCAAGACCGGCTGTCGAAGCCAAGTTGAAGGAGGCTGGAAGACGCCCAAATATGGAAGCTGCTTCTTCCGCCGAGAGATGCCCAAATACACACACAGACAGACAAGGGAAAAGACAGAAGACGATGGCAGGAAATCTAGTGTGCATGTCTTGGTTGGTCCCATGGTGTGGGAGGAAACCTACGCAAACACGGGGAGAACATGCCAACTCCACACAGAAAGGCCCCCTGCTGTGTACCCAGGACCTTCCTGCTGTGAGGAAACAGTGCTAACCACTGAGCCACCGTGCCAACCGTATATATATACTTGTATTATCCCGAGGGAAATTTGACAGTGCAAATCGCTCAACATTATTCATTTAGACAGAACAGGTCACGAATAGCCTAGGTTAAGAATAGAATAAAATAGAATAAAAATGAAATAAAATATACAGTAAATAAATACAGTAAAAATATACTGAAGTCTACAGTAGGTGTAATATTGCACAGTGCTGTTTCAAAAGTAAGAGTCCAGGAAGACGGTAACTGCCACTCTGTGCTCAGTGATGCAGTGAGGCACAGTGATGCATTGTATAGTCTGATGGCTGTCGGAATGAAGGACTTCCTGTGCCGTTGAGTGCTGCATTTAGGTAGTGTGAGCCTAGCACTGAACATGCTCCTCCTGTCAGCCAAGTCTGTGTATAGTGGGTGGGAGGGGTTTTCCCTGATGGTCTGGAGCTTAGGAAGGTTCCTCCTCTCCGCCACCCTCGCTAGGGAGTCCAGCTCCACCCCAACCACGCTACTGGCCTTCTTGACCAGCTTATCCAGCCTGTTTGTGTCCCCTGCTCTCAGTCCGCTGACATGACAGTGGTCATGTGTAGCTCAATGGGTAGAGTGAATGGCACTCTGAGAATTGTGCTTATACTGTACTGTCAGGGATATTAGTAAGTAAATAAGTAAGTACAACTTTATTTGTATAGCACCACAGGTCACGAAGTGCTTTACATCCACACCGGCATAACAACAACAACAAAAATAACCACGAACAAAGAGGCATAATGCGCACAGACAGAATCCACAAACTAAGGTATGTACACAGACTGAATCCACAAACAAAGAGACATAATGCATTGCACACAGACGGCATACAGCAGTAGATATGTTGTTTAAAACATTCTACGGACTCAGCAGATCTAATGGACAGGGGGAGATTGTTCCAAAGTCTGGGTGCCTGCCAGGGCAGTAAACATATGTCGAATGTTAGTCACGTCCTTTCAAACAAAGATGCTTTTTGACACCTTTGTGTCAGGCTTTGTGAGATCCAGTCTCACTTAATTTTCCACCTTCAATGCGCAAAAGTTCCTGGCGTATCCGTTTGACGAGGAACAGTCAAACTGTATAATTGAAGTAAAACGTTCCTTTGTGAAAAGCGACGTTGTTTTCCCCAAAATGCAAATCAGGCTCAGGAGTGAAAATAACACCCCGGACCGTAATTGACGGGGAGACGGAGCGCTATAACCAACGTGCCTTTCTCACGTTCGCTCAGCTGTGCTTCACCTGCAGGTTTATAGGGAGGGAGATGTTGTTCTGGTCTGTATCATCTGTCAGCTGAAGATTAACTGCCGCCGTTCTTCTCTCGCTCCGTCGTCATCCCAGTGATGAGTGTCTGAGTGTTATTTCAAGAGGCAGAGTCCGCCTATAGACCCCGAGCCTATAAACGATGAGTACTCTGTCACTCACCCCCCCCCCCCCCCCCCCCCCTCCTTCTGGCCTGTCATTTTTTACGGGCCGTAACATAGCAATTACCACCTAATGGAAACTTCACAAGCCAACACGAGAAACACAGTAAAAAGCATCTATGTGTGAGCTTTACGAGCACCTCTATTGTTTTCAATTACCGAATGCAAAACCGCAGTGTGCCAAGTACCGTGTTAAAATTGGGCCTCTAAAATCGCCATGGCTTCTCATTCTGACTTGGGATCGACGGCGCAGGCCGGTCCACTCTGGTCCCTGACCACGGTATATCATGTGTTCTGGAAATATTATTTTAGGTTCCATTTTTGTCCAATGTCCTTGGCGACTGATGGTCCCTGCATTAAGAATGAGACTGGGGAGACTCTGAACAACCTTCCAACATGCCGTTATGTGTCAGATACAAACCTCTTATCCTATTTTTGGAGAAAACTAGAAAAACTTAAAAAAAGGAATAGGCTGAAGTACATGCTTATTTTTGCCTATCCCTTACAAATTCTTAAAAACTAAATATATTTTAATATAAGAAAGAAAAACTTTAAATATGCTGCAAGATATACTTTTTTGAAAGAAAAAAACAAATGTTTGATGTTTTACTCAAAACTGAATTATTATGAATTATTTTATCCTTTAAGGCTTTTTTTAAATCTCCCCTGAGAAGTACACAACTTCAACCCGTCACTAAGGCTATTCCATAATTTAACTCCCAAAATGTAAACAATCAATGGCCTATAACGCCTATGTTACAGGTCTCAGGTGTGAGACCTAGGGCCCTATTCCCCGTACCTGGTTCAACTAAGTCGATCAAAAGTCCCATTATCCAGATTCAATTAACCCGATGTTTGAATCCGGGATTTTCCTGTTCCTCGAAGGTGGATTCAGTCTCGTTCATTTGAACCAGACTTGAGACTCAGGATAATTGCGCGCGGCCGCCTCAGCTGAAAAGACAGCAGGTGTCGATCGCAGAAATCCTGATTTTCTAACGGCATTGATTGATTGATTGATTTAAAACTTTATTAACAGATCACAGAATGGGTACAATGCAGTACGGCTCAATAGCCTCGCCGACAAGTTAAATGCATAATCTATAGGCAAATTTTAAGTCCCTCATTACCCCAATCAATCAGATTATATTTCTTTAAACGTGCCTGCTGGCAGTAGGCTTATGGAATGAATAATCAAATGAGATCTTGCTAGCGAAAATAATTAGTTCAACTCTTTCAGAATAAGGATAAAAACAAGCCCAAATAGTATATCTAATTGATACGAATTATATTATGAGGATATCTGTACTGTATGTGCTTAGGTATTATGTACTATATAAATACATGGTTTCCAAAGAGAGGCTTGGAGGGAGGCTTGCAGTTACACTATTAATCAGGTTTTAATCTGTTTCGGACCTAATCCATACATGCATTGAATTACCCTTTGGTTTATACCAGTGACACCTCATGTTCATCATCAGATAACAGTGCTTGAAAAGATAAATGCATTTTCTCAAATTCATTCATCAAAAACGTCAAAGGCTCATTCAATTTATCAAGTCACGTCACGTCACGTCATCAAATCCATCAAACAGCGCATCTCCTCATATATTTTAATCCCAGTTACAATATCACAATAACATGTGACACTGTCACAGTGACAGTGATACAATTAAATACTCCACAGATTCAGATTCCTCATAATTCATATCCACAATCCGCGCATAGACGCTTCAGCTTGAATGAAACACAATCCGGGCGCTCCGTTAAGCAAATACACAGCAAAGAATATTAAACTAATCAGAGCCAAACACCCGATAGGTTTCATTCATTAAAAATATCCCTGCGGGATTCACATTTGCAATTATCTGTTTAGTCCGTTATTAAAATAACTGTGTGTGTCGCGAGCGCCGTATCCGTATAAATATGACGTGCATTATATAGGACAAAGTAAATTCATAGGCTGAATATGATTTATTATCAGCATTTTAGGTAGACCTATTATTTTACATTTCAAACGAAGCACAAAAACATAATTCAGAATGACATAATGGGATCTAGACTGTGAGAAATATTTCAGGAAGGGAGCTGGCATTTCTTTGCGAGGGTGTGGCCATGCAGGTTATCCAGCTAACTGAACTAAACCCTGCTCTGGAGCAGGTTCAAACTTTCTGATCTGTTACCATGGCGATTTAGACAATCCGACGTCGGGGAACGGAAATGTCTGGCTTAAGTCAAGCTATGCTGAAAATTATCCGGCTAACTCAGTTAGCCAGGTACGGGGAATAAGAACAGATAGGATTCTGTTTGTAAACAGACAAAATAAGGAGACAGAAGATTGTTATTGTTTCCCAATGGCTTCCTGTCACAGAATGCATTTATTAAAATACATCTGAATCCAACTCTTTTGGTATATATATCTCAATTAAATGAAGAAACAGTATAGCAAACAATAGAGGCATCAGGTAATTATACCCCAATAATCATTTGTAAATATATATAACATATATATATTTAACCTTATAACTCATTGTAAATGAATGAGGCAAATGAAGAAACAGTAAATATATATAACATATATATAATCATATAACTCATTGTAAATGAATGAGGCAAATGAATAAACAGTATAGAAAATAATATTCCTCTAACTGTACAAAACGAGCAGCTATGACGTTCGTTTACACCTGTCCTGCGTGCACAATAACCAACTGACGTGTTCCACTGTTAGCAGCTAGCTAGGTGACTGACGTGTTCCACTGTTAGCAGCTAGCTAGGCGACTGACGTGTTCCACTGTTAGCAGCTAGCTAGGCGACTGACGTGTTCCACTGTTAGCAGCTAGCTAGGTGACTGATGTGTTCCACTGTTAGCAGCTAGCTAGGTGACTGACGTGTTCCACTGTTAGCAGCTAGCTAGGTGACTGACGTGTTCCACTGTTAGCAGCTAGCTAGGTGACTGACATGTTCCACTGTTAGCAGCTAGCTAGGCGACTGACGTGTTCCACTGTTAGCAGCTAGCTAGGTGACTGACGTGTTCCACTGTTAGCAGCTAGCTAGGTGACTGACGTGTTCCACTGTTAGCAGCTAGCTAGGTGACTGACAGGTTCCACTGTTAGCAGCTAGCTAGGTGACTGACGTGTTCCACTGTTAGCAGCTAGCTAGGTGACTGACGTGTTCCACTGTTAGCAGCTAGCTAGGCGACTGACGTGTTCCACTGTTAGCAGCTAGCTAGGTGACTGACGTGTTCCACTGTTAGCAGCTAGCTAGGTGACTGACGTGTTCCACTGTTAGCAGCTAGCTAGGTGACTGACGTGTTCCACTGTTAGCAGCTAGCTAGGTGACTGACGTGTTCCACTGTTAGCAGCTAGCTAGGTGACTGACGTGTTCCACTGTTAGCAGCTAGCTAGGTGACTGACGTGTTCCACTGTTAGCAGCTAGCTAGGTGACTGCTAGCCAGCATCCACATTTTCCTCATCTACAGACATCTGTCACGAAAACAAATAAAAACACTAATAAAAACACTGTGACCACATACAGTCTATGTGTGTGCTAGGGTGACCAGGTGTCCCCCTTTTGGTTGTACTGTCCCACCATTTGAGACCGCATCCCACATATTGAGAGGATGTCCCTCTTTTCGAAGCAAAAAAAGATATATCGAACACAAGACATTCCTGTCAAGTGATAAAGTTTGAATATTTAAAACAGATGTTAGGTGGTAACACGCCGGCTGCCAGTGCCAAGATGAATGTGGAGATATATAATTCTGTATTTAATTTGTATTTATTTTGATTTAACCTTTATCTATTCGGTGAAGACGAGTTATTCTAATACAAAAATTTACATTATCTATCTGTCCCACTTTGTCCCACCAAAATCTTACTGTTGTCCTGCTTTTGGACTTTTTGCATCTGGTCACCACCACCACAACAAGGATGATCCCTTCACCCACGCTAGCAGATGGCCTTGGCTGCTCACTCTACCAACAGGGGGAACAAGGGGAAACACAAGTTGGAAAGCTAAAAACACCTGCCTGTCAGTACGCTTACCCTATCACTAAAGGAAGGACATATACAGACAGGGGGGAGACAGGACTAATGGGAGCAGGGTATATAACACACAATACTTTGGTTGTAGTCAAAATTCAGTCCACCTGTCAAGACCAGGTGTATCAGTTCAATATCCAACATACAATTCTTTTTTTTATCTACCTTTTCTCCTCCTTTTTTCTGTATTTTTCTCCCATCCCAATGTAGTCGTTATGCCAATCCCCCCCCCCCCCCCCCCTTCCTGGTCGTTGTGCGCATTTGCCCCCCACTTGTCGGTCTAGGGAGGGTAACGTGTGGGAGGATCACACTACTTTCCCCAGTTCCCTTCCTTGTTGAGCAGGCGCCCCGACCGACCTGTAGGAGTCGCTGTTTACAACGACCAGGATACACACCCCGCCGGCTTCCCACCCTCTAACACTGCCAATTGTGTTAGTATGGACGACCGACCAAGCCGGAGGTACCGCTGACAGCTGGATTCGATACCAGTGTCTCTGCGGTGGTAGGCAGGTGCTTAGTCCGCTCCGCTACCCAGCCGCCACCAACATCCAATTCTTGAAGTGGAAAGGTCCCCAAGTTAAGTCCTTTAGCTGGTTCTGCTGGGTGGTGGCTGGGTTGGAGAAGGCTGGTTCTGCTGGGTTGGAGAAGGCTGGTTCTGCTGGGTGGTGATTGGGTTGGAGAAGGCTGGTTCTGCTGGGTGGTGGTTGGGTTGGAGAAGGCTGGTTCTGCTGGGTGGTGATTGGGTTGGAGAAGGCTGGTTCTGCTGGGTGGTGATTGGGTTGGAGAAGGCTGGTTCTGCTGGGTGGTGATTGGGTTGGAGAAGGCTGGTTCTGCTGGGTGGTGATTGGGTTGGAGAAGGCTGGTTCTGCTGGTGGTGATTGGGTTGGAGAAGGCTGGTTCTGCTGGTGGTGATTGGGTTGGAGAAGGCTGGTTCTGCTGGGTGGTGGCTGGGTTGGAGAAGGCTGGTTCTGCTGGGTGGCGGTTTGGTTGGAGACGGCTGGTTCTGCTGGGTGGTGGTTTGGTTGGAGAAGGCTGGTTCTGCTGGGTGGTGGCTGGGTTGGAGAAGGCTGGTTCTGCTGGGTGGTGATTGGGTTGGAGAAGGCTGGTTCTGCTGGGTGGTGGCTGGGTTGGAGAAGGCTGGTTCTGCTGGGTGGTGGTTGGGTTGGAGAAGGCTGGTTCTGCTGGTGGTGGCTGGGTTGGATAAGGCTGGTTCTGCTGGGTGGTGGCTGGGTTGGAGAAGGCTGGTTCTGCTGGGTGGTGGTTGGGTTGGAGAAGGCTGGTTCTGCTGGGTGGTGATTGGGTTGGAGAAGGCTGGTTCTGCTGGTGGTGATTGGGTTGGAGAAGGCTGGTTCTGCTGGTGGTGATTGGGTTGGAGAAGGCTGGTTCTGCTGGGTGGTGGTTTGGTTGGAGAAGGCTGGTTCTGCTGGGTGGTGGCTGGGTTGGAGAAGGCTGGTTCTGCTGGGTGGTGGTTGGGTTGGAGAAGGCTGGTTCTGCTGGGTGGTGGCTGGGTTGGAGAAGGCTGATTCTGCTGGGTGGTGGCTGGGTTGGAGAAGGCTGGTTCTGCTGGGTGGTGGCTGGGTTGGAGAAGGCTGGTTCTGCTGGGTGGTGGTTGGGTTGGAGAAGGCTGGTTCTGCTGGTGGTGGCTGGGTTGGAGAAGGCTGGTTCTGCTGGGTGGTGGCTGGGTTGGAGATGGCTGGTTCTGCTGGGTGGGTTGGAGAAGGCTGGTTCTGCTGGGTGGTGGCTGGGTTGGAGAAGGCTGGTTCTGCTGGGTGGTGGCTGGGTTGGAGAAGGCTGGTTCTGCTGGGTGGGTTGGAGAAGGCTGGTTCTGCTGGTTGGTGGCTGGGTTGGAGAAGGCTGGTTCTGTTGGGTGGTGGTTGGGTTGGAGAAGGCTGGTTCTGCTGGGTGGTGGCTGGGTTGGAGAAGGCTGGTTCTGCTGGGTGGTGATTGGGTTGGAGAAGGCTGGTTCTGCTGGGTGGTGGCTGGGTTGGAGAAGGCTGGTTCTGCTGGGTGGTGGCTGGGTTGGAGAAGGCTGGTTCTGCTGGGTGGTGGTTGGGTTGGAGAAGGCTGGTTCTGCTGGGTGGTGGTTGGGTTGGAGAAGGCTGGTTCTGCTGGGTGGTGGTGGCTGGGTTGGAGAAGGCTGGTTCTGCTGGGTGGTGGTGGTTGGGTTGGAGAAGGCTGGTTCTGCTGGGTGGTGGCTGGGTTGGAGAAGGCTGGTTCTGCTGGGTGGTGGTTGGGTTGGAGAAGGCTGGTTCTGCTGGGTGGTGATTGGGTTGGAGAAGGCTGGTTCTGCTGGTGGTGATTGGGTTGGAGAAGGCTGGTTCTGCTGGTGGTGATTGGGTTGGAGAAGGCTGGTTCTGCTGGGTGGTGGCTGGGTTGGAGAAGGCTGGTTCTGCTGGGTGGTGATTGGGTTGGAGAAGGCTGATTCTGCTGGGTGGTGGTTGGGTTGGAGAAGGCTGGTTCTGCTGGGTGGTGGCTGGGTTGGAGAAGGCTGGTTCTGCTGGGTGGTGATTGGGTTGGAGAAGGCTGATTCTGCTGGGTGGTGGCTGGGTTGGAGACGGCTGGTTCTGCTGGGTGGTGGCTGGGTTGGAGAAGGCTGATTCTGCTGGGTGGTGGCTGGGTTGGAGAAGGCTGGTTCTGCTGGTTCTGCTGGGTGGTGGCTGGGTTGGAGAAGGCTGGTTCTGCTGGGTGGTGGTGGTTGGGTTGGAGAAGGCTGGTTCTGCTGGGTGGCGGTTTGGTTGGAGAAGGCTGGTTCTGCTGGTTGGTGGCTGGGTTGGAGAAGGCTGGTTCTGCTGGGTGGCGGTTTGGTTGGAGAAGGCTGGTTCTGCTGGGTGGTGGTGATTGGGTTGGAGAAGGTTGGTTCTGCTGGGTGGTGGCTGGGTTGGAGAAGGCTGGTTCTGCTGGTTGGTGGCTGGGTTGGAGAAGGCTGGTTCTGCTGGGTGGTGGCTGGGTTGGATAAGGCTGGTTCTGCTGGGTGGTGATTGGGTTGGAGAAGGTCTGGTTCTGCTGGGTGGTGGCTGGGTTGGAGAAGGCTGGTTCTGCTGGGTGGTGGCTGGGTTGGAGAAGGCTGGTTCTGCTGGGTGGTGGTTGGGTTGGAGAAGGCTGGTTCTGCTGGGTGGTGGCTGGGTTGGAGAAGGCTGGTTCTGCTGGGTGGTGGCTGGGTTGGAGAAGGCTGGTTCTGCTGGGTGGTGGCTGGGTTGGAGAAGGCTGGTTCTGCTGGGTGGTGGTTGGGTTGGAGAAGGCTGGTTCTGCTGGGTGGTGGCTGGGTTGGAGAAGGCTGGTTCTGCTGGGTGGTGGTTGGGTTGGAGAAGGCTGGTTCTGCTGGGTGGTGATTGGGTTGGAGAAGGCTGGTTCTGCTGGGTGGTGATTGGGTTGGAGAAGGCTGGTTCTGCTGGGTGGTGATTGGGTTGGAGAAGGCTGGTTCTGCTGGGTGGTGATTGGGTTGGAGAAGGCTGGTTCTGCTGGGTGGTGGCTTGGTTGGAGAAGGCTGGTTCTGCTGGGTGGTGATTGGGTTGGAGAAGGCTGGATTGGCCCAAGCTTGACAAATAAATCTACTACAAAAAAGGTTCCCTTCCTGAAGCACAACTCAAGTTTTTTATATTCATCCAGCTCAAGAAAATCTACGCAAATGGAGGACATTTTACTAAAGTAGGATTAGTAGTAGTAGTAGTACTTCCCTTACGTCCTCGTAAACAGGACAGTAACACAACAAATTAACCTCATTCTCAATTACCTCATTCTCACATATAAACAAAGTCTGTCCTCCTCTGAGGTGGCATTACATCTACAGTCTCTGGGCTAGTGGTGATGGTCCCTGATGATCCCTGACTGAGTCTGTGCACATGGGGATCTTTGTCTTTTGTTTAAATTATACTTCACATACAGTACGTTTCTGCACTGTAGCTATTCTTCATGCGACAGTACGTTGGTAATTTCTGTTCACACCACATGCACCCTTTAAGAGCTGGATCTGTATCAACAGACCGTTTGTCTTTATACCCGAGGAACATGTTATTCCTAAACCCAAGGATGCTTTACAAAGCAACAAACAAATCATAATAAAAATAAACCTGCACATAGTCCTTTTACATATCTGTAGATACTATATCTATATATCTGTACATATCCTACTCTTACTAGTTACACTGCTGGCCAGTGTGACTACTACCATACTGTCTTTACACCTGTACCACTTACAACTCTGTACATACATACACTCAGCAGTACTAATTTGTATATTCAATACAAACCTTTATTTATTCTCGAAAAGGACAATTGAGGTCACTCTCATTTTCATAATTGCATAATTTTTTTAATTTGTTTTACAATATGTAGCCTACATAGTGATACAATAAAATAATTGGTTTTACATAGTAAACATTATGTAACAGAGCTGATATCGTCACCTTTTTGCGTTGTGTTAAACTTGGATGCCCCGGGGGAGTTTCGAACCCGGGTCTGACGCACTCGCCATCAATAGACATCTTTGCCACAACCACACCAGGTTCCGTGTAATCAAAGCTGCAGTTTCCTCTCTGTGCGTTCAGTAGAAAGTTGGCTGCATGTTAGCCTAGCTTAGCACAATGAATGGACGCGGACAGTGCCGGTTAGCTAGGCTAACGTGCAGCCAGATAGCTTTCTACTGACATTTATATTTCTAACATGATTCTTTCATTGACTCATACGGTGATAGATACACAGTCACACACAGCCAGCATGTAGGTGTTATTTATATTTCTAACGTTATTATTTCATTGACTCATACGGTGATAGATACACAGTCACACACAGCCAGCATGTAGGTGTTATTTATATTTCTAACGTGATTCATTCATTGACTCATACAGTGATCATAACACAATAACTTACCCATGGATGAAGAGAAAGGTTGGACGGCATACTTACACCGCCAATAAAGTATTACGTCCATGAGCGTTGTCTCTTCTTTGTCAAATGTTTGTTCCCAGATGTTATCTCTGCGAATCTCCCTACAGCGTAAAGCTGGGCCATTATAAACATTTCTTTATTCGGTTCTGTCATTGCGGCAATCGTGTATCGTTGTCGATAGATGTCATCACAGTCAAATTTCGTGATACAAACACGAGCATTGATGAAACTTGCCATTTTCTTTATCATTCTGGCCGCATTTACAAGTGAATTGTAAAATTCACAATTCATTGATAAATTGATCGCTAACCTTATCAATGATCGAGTAAGGGTTTAATACCTGACAGTTTTGAACCTGTAATAAAAAGTAATAGACAGAGTAAAATAATACAGTGCAATAAAATAGTAGAATAGAATAGACAGTAAAAGTATGCAATAGAATGGACAGAGTAAAATAGTGCTACAGTACAATCAACAGCATTAGAAGGCTATGGTGAAGAGGTACGTTTTTCAGTTTAGGTATTGTTATGCTAGCGAATTTCGACCGGAAATAAATGCGAGCGGCCATCTTGTTGTAGTCATTATGATTAACACATTGGTCGCCAAAACGGCGTAAGTCGTTATTGCCCGCCATGCGTTGAACGCCAACAACGGCGTAAATCGTTTTTGGGATCAATATAAAAAAAATTCGCCATGGCATTCATAATTCATCCAGCCAACCTCCGGACTGCAGTGGGACCCTGTATGATATTGCAACGCCTCAATACCGCCGCCTGGTGGATGGTCGGGCGAGTTACACTCTCGCCAAAACCGGAAGTGCCGATCGGTGCGTCGAAGAAATCCCTCCGGCAGTGATATCTTGTTACGTGGATCCAGACAAACACTATAGTGCATTTGGATCGCTTTCTAAACTTAATAATCGATATGATTTCGGCGTTTATTGCGCCATACAAACCGGAAATGGATCTAGGAGATCGGCGTCAAATAATTGGGATCTTTCTCCTCCAGTCTCATCGGCGAACGGTAAGAGGACACTAACGTTATTTTCAGCCCGATTGTTTATTCATTTCACTGCAAACCATCTACTCAATATATCAACCCATACTAAATAAAGCCGTTACTGACGATCACGGAATTATAAATGACCCCCCCCCCCTTTCCTTCACGCATGATGAAGCATAATGTATACCGATCATATACATTTGAATTTATTAATATAGCGTGTATAGTACTATAATCTATATATGCTTCAGGGCATACTACTGTTTTTGGAATTACAGCAGAAAAGATTAAAAACATACTTATATTCTCGACGCTAGTAACACAACAATGTATGAATGAAAAAATATAACGTTCCCACATCCTGAACGATAGATAATCGATGTTGAATGGGCCATAGTAATGTCAATATAGCAATACAATTTAAAAAGTTATAGCCCTGCAAAGAAGGTAAACATCTCCATAGGCTTTCAACGGTGGCAGACTGGCTATATTGATGGATATAACCCATGGCGCCCAATGTGTTAAGATAGGACTTTCAATGAGCATCGGAATTTCGAAAAACGACATTACCCAGCTCATGCCAGCTTCTGTCAATCAAATTACTTGTGGAATAACCTTTTTTATTTATGTTATTTTTGGGGATTATCTGCCACAAAACTGAACGTTATTGGCATAGATTGGAGCGCTAGTTTGTCTACCTTCTGTGAATGTTTAGCAAGAATCCGCGTTGCAAACCGATTCAAAATGGCGGATCAGTTTCCATAATAGAAAATAACTGTAACTAACTAAAATAACTCTCTCTCTCTCTCTCTCTCTCACTCTCTCTTTCTCTCTCTCTCTCTCTCTCTCTCTCTCTCTCTCTCTCTCTCTCTCTCTCTCTCTCTCTCCCCCTCTCTCTCTCTCTTAAATGAATTAATGATCCTCTCAGGAGATCAGAGTTGAAACACTTGAACGACTTCTTTTCTCATTATCGCTCTGCTTCAGCTCATTATCCATATTCCTCACATGATGGTTCACAAATAGACTCTGATGCACAGATTCCTCTCGTCTTCAGCGCTTTGACAAGATGCATGTGCATGGAAAGCAGAGAGAGAGAGAGCTCCCATTGCCATGGTGATATCGGACCATGCAGCAACAGGTGTGTGTGTGTGTGATGCGGGCGATGTGGACAGGGCCAATGAGCTCAACCGGTTCTACAACAGGTTTGACACGGCGGCCTGTGTCTGCCCAACTGCCGGCACATCTCCTCACCCATCCCCTCTTCCATCACTTCGGCGTCAGTTTCCCCTCCACCGCCATCTCCTCCCTTCTGTCACTGCGGCTGCACCTCCTCTCCCACATTCTTTTTAAATAAAGCCTGACGATGTGCATTGGGCCGCGGCTCTCTGACGCCTTATTTTCTGGGTCCCGGCCTGAAAAGTTTGGGAACCCCTGCCTTACAGTAGATGAGGTGAGGGCGGAGCTTGTGAGGCTGCGTCCAGGAACAGCAGCTGGCCCGGACAGTGTGTGCCCGAGGCTGCTTAAGGTCTGTGCAGCCCAACTGGCTGAGCCACTCCAGAGGATCTTCAATCTGAGCCTGCAGACAGGGAGTCAAGTCAAGTCAAGTCAAGTCAAGAGTTTTATTTGTCACGGCATACAAGCATACAGTGAAATGCGGGTGGTCATGCGGTTCTGTGGAAAACATCCCGTCTTGTGTTCCGGTACCGAAAGCTGGGCGCCCGGCCGAGCTCAACGACTACAGACCGGTGGCCTTTACATCACACATCGTGAAGACCCTGGAGCGGCTGCTGCTTCTCCGCCTATTGAGACCACACTGTCCCTACAGTTCGGGTACCAGGAGCATGTGGGTGTGGATGCCGCTACCCTGTACATGCTCTACCGCGCTTACTCTCACCTGGATGAGCCGGGTGGATATGTGAGGATTATGTTCTTCGACTTTCCAAGCGCTTTTAACACCAGCCAACCTCCCATACTGGAAGACAAGCTCAGAAATGTGGGGGTGGATCCTGCCTTCACTTCCTGGATCACGGACCACCTGACAGGACGGCCACAGTTCGTCAGGCTGGGGAAAGGCGTCTCTGGGACAGTGGTGAGCAGCACCGGGGCTCCGCAGGGGACCGTCTTGGCTCCTTTCCTGTTCACTCTTTACACATTGGACATTAGCTACAACAGTGAGTCCTGCCACACCCAGAAGTACTCAGATGACACAGCTATTGTGGCGTGTGTGAGGAGCAGTGTTGGGCAAGTTACTTTAAAAAAGTAACTAGTTACAGTTACTAGTTACTTCTTCCAAAAAGTAACTAAATTACTTACTCAGTTACAAATTATAAAAGTAACTAGTTACTTCAGAAAGTAACTATTGCGTTACTTTCAAGATTTTTTTTTACATAAACAACATACACAAATCTAAACTATTTGAATGTTGCTGTGGGACAAAGTGAGACTAGCCTCCAATCAAATGCCATGTAGGCTATGTAGATATTATAATTACTATGTTTATATAGTGGATCATACAAATACAAACAGAATAGATGTTTTGGAACTTTTGATATGTATTGCCCCTCAACAGGCCACAACTGGGCAACATTAAATTATGCTTGTTAAGCACTATACCAAAAATAAATAACAAATATATACTGATTGATTGAACATTTTAATTAACAGATTTCAGAATGGGTACAATACAGTACGGCTCAATACATACAATTGTTAAGGGACTGCAGACCAGAGAAAGAGTTTCGTCTTGTTTACATCAGGGTCCCCCATTTTCAATTCATGACATTTATGACGAAAGTCTTTCTCTGGTCTGCATCCCCTTAACAATTGTATGTATTGAGCTGTACTGTACTGTACCCATTCTGCAATCTGTTAATACACTTTTCAATCAATCAATCAATGACATACACAACATACAGATATAAGAATCTAATCGAATCATCTAAACTAATCTAATCATTACATTTAAGACATGCATGACATACAGAGATATATCTCTGAGCAGCTGAAGCCTGTGCTATTAAACCAGGAAGTGCAGCACTGTTGATAAGGCTGTCAGCACTGCAGTAGAGCCACTCAGTGCCCTGCGCTGCAAAGAGTGAACACAAAACGCTCATGGACCCGCGGTCTCATGTTGACATTGTGTTGTTCGTTGGATTCGTTTTTGAGCTCAAAACGTACACTACACGGACCGCAGTGGGTGCTGCTGACCAAATTTTTAGGTGAAGCACAAATTATTATATTATATTATATATTAAATTATATTTTTAAAACATCCCCCACTGTGTGTCAGTGGTCAGTGGACACAGATGAAAACATATTAACATTAGGTGACAGCGCACCTGACCAGATGAAATCATATTAGGCGACAGCGCACCTGACCAGATGAAATCATATTAGGTGACAGCCCACCTGACCAGATCAAAACATATTAAGTGACAGCGCACCTGATCAGATCAAAACATTTTAGGTGACAGCGCACCTGATCAGATCAAAACATTTTAGGTGACAGCGCACCTGACCAGATCAAAACATATTAGGTGAAGGTGACAAGGAAGCCACAGACTCATACCCCCCCGACACTCAACTAACCGCCTCGGACAGTCCTTCATACCAGTGGCCATCAGGCTCCACAACAGTGGGCAGCAACTGCTGCCAGACATCGACCTGGGACTTATAGGAACCCAAGGAGGACAACTTACACTACCTTAGGCATACTGCACCTTATGTGGATACTGTGATACTGTGAATAATGAATAATGTATATTTCAGTTAGTTAGATAGTAAATTATAACACTACCTTATGCATACTGCACCTTATGTGACACTGTGAAAATATATTTCAGTTAGTTAGATAGTAAATTATATTGACCTATTTGTTTACACTGCTTGTGTTGTTTTCACTACCTGTACCCCCCCCCCCTTCCCCCATGCTGCTATGATGCCTGAATTTCCCCAAGGGGATCAATAAAGGAATATCTTATCTTATCTTAAAAGGAAAGATGAAATTCTCTACCTGGGTTCCATCCTATAGAGGCAAATCATTCCTGTGACAAAATGGGATCCAATGTAATAAAACTAAGTCAACCAACGAACTAGATTCCTGTACCGGATCTCCTCTCTGGTAAACAAGAATACCTTGAAGACTCTAACAGGAGCACTCATTCAAGGGTACTACGACTATGCTTGCACCTCATGGTACCAAAGCACCTCAAAGGCACTAAAAACAAGATTACAAACATCACAAAACAAACTGGTCAGACTACTGCTTGACCTTACTCCTAGAACCCACCTCACCCCTGCCCACTTTGACAACCTAGGATGGCTTAGAGAGTAGACGACAGAGTACAGCAACTTGCAATGGGCCTGGTCTACAAGATACACTACACCACTAAGATACCCATGTGCATGTCGGAATACTTCCCAAAGGTCAGTGAATACCACGACCACAACACCAGAGGGAGTTCCACAAATCATGTTCAACCCAGATAAAATAATTTAAAAAGTAAAAAAAAAAAAAAAAAAACGTTTTTTTTAATTAAAAAAAAATAGTCATAACTTAGAAATGAGATTGCATAGGTCTATGAATCGATATCGCGATTCTGTTTTGATTAATTGCCCAGCCCTACAGTGTGTACAGTAAGTTAGCTTGGTGATTATCATTGTGATGTAGGCTAAGAAGATGGCTAGCTACTGTTAGCATACAAGCTTTTACAAACACTAGCCTACTTACTTTTTCATCCACAACGTTTTTTCTGATCCACTTCTTCATGTTGCTCAGTTGCTGGTTTATACTTCGGTCCTAATGTTGGCGCAAAGTTTAATTTAGCCTGACTTTACTTGTTATAGCTGTACAGCTTACTTCTACTAAACAACAACTAAACTACTTCCTTGCTCTTTCAAACAGTCAAAATGGGTCCATCTGCAGGGTCGGAGGTTAGGTTTAGCTCTGGCCAATCTCAAGTTTCTCAAGTTTCTTTATTAGTTGTCATACAGAAGTACAGAATACTTTTATACAAAATGCTTATTTCAGTTACATTTTGTATAAAAGTATTCTGTACTTCTGTATGACAACTAATAAAGAAACTTGAGAAACTTGAGATTGGCCAGAGCTAAACCTACCCTGCAGATGGACCCGTTTTGACTTTGCAATGCAGGAATCTCTGATTGGATTTGCAAGGCTGCCAATCATATTCAACCTCCATGTATTGGATGGCAAGGGCTGTCAATCATTCAATCCTCCATTCAATGGCAAGAGTTTAACTGCACAGACCGTGCTTAGACGAAGTTAATAGCCTATTTCGATTGGCTGTTATTTATTATTTATATAACATTGGGTCACACCTGTGAAGTTTTCTTCATGAATAATTACTGCAGTCATTACTGCAGTGCAGGCCTGCTCAGAGCTGGCAATTTTGGCAATTTTTTAAAAAGAAAAAATTCACTGACATTTTTTTTACAGAGGAAAACTTTTCTAATAAAAAAATATAAAATAATAATAATTAACAAATTTTTTTTTTATATATATATAAATAAAATAAATGTATATATATATGTAAATTAATAATAATTATGAATTATGAGTGAATTTGTGTTTCACGTGTTGTCATAGAGAAACCTCCACTGACGGACCGCGGTCTCATGCTGACTGATCAGTGATCGCTTGTCTTGTCGCGCTGTGTGTCAGACTCTGGATGTTTAGACACCCGCCCACCTCCACCTCTGATTGGCTTACCATGACATTGTATTCAACCTCAGCCAATCGTCAGCATGTATGCTTGGCTCGCGCACTGTCCACTAAACAAGGAAGAACATATTATTGCCTCTCGGCGCAGAGATATGTCTGATGAAAGAAACAGGTTCATTCATAGTAACGCGCCGCATTTTTTTGTAGTAACGGTAACGACGTTATTAAGATTGGAAGAGTAATCCGTTACTGAAAAAACTAACGCCGTTAGTAACGAAGTTACTTATAGTGCCGTTATTCCCATCACTGGTGAGGAGTGGGCAGGAGAGGGAGTAAAGGGACCTGGCGGGAGCCTTCGGTGCCTGGAGTGAGGAAAATGGCCTCCTTCTGAACACCTCCAAGCCCCCCCTTCATCCAGTCAACATCGGAGGGAAAGACATGGGGATGGTGGAGTCCTATAAATACCTGGGTGTGCACCTGGATAACAAACTAGACTGGTCTCTGAATACGGATGTCCTCTACAGGAAGAGACAGAGCCGGTTGTTTTTTCTGAGAAGGCTCAGGTAATTTGATGTGTGCAGTGACATGCTGTACATGTTCTATCAATCAGTGGTGGCATTTGTCTTTTATGCTGCAGTCTGCTGGGGAGGCAACATGTCAGCCAAGAACACCGGGCGGCTGGACAGGCTGGTAAAGAAGGCTGGTTCAGTTCTTGGCAGGAGTGTGGACCCACTGGGGGTCGTGGTGGAGAGGCTGCAGGCCATCATGAACACTGACAGTCCACCACACCCTGGCAGGACAGAGGAGCAGTCGCAGTGGACGGCTCATATTGTTGCGCTCGTGGACTGAGCCGTTCAGGGTGTCCTTTGTCCCCAGCCATCAGACTGTTCAACACCATATGACCCCCCCCTCTCTCTCTCTCTGTCTCTCTCTCTTTATCTCTCTCTCATTTGTTGTTTTTTACTTAACACTGTGCAATAGTGCTCACCGTTTATTAATTTATTCATTGGAACCTTTTAAACTTCAGCGCTGACCTTCATTGTTTGTTTGTTGTATTAGTTGTCCTTTTTATCGCTTTTTATTGTCTGTCAACTGCACTGAGCCACTGGCTACCTGAATTTCCCCAAGGGGATGAACAAATGATCTATCTATCTATCTATCTATCTATCTATCTATCTATCTATCTATCTATCTATCTATCTATCTATCTATCTATCTATCTATCTATCTATCTATCTACTGGTATGTGTTGGTGTGTGCATATACATGAGTATGTGTGTATTTTACAGTTTTTCTCAATTGCTTTGGTGCATTTCTCTGATCAGAATTAAAGTTCTCATAACGATAGGTTATGTAGATAACCTAGTTATATTAGTATTGGCTAAGCGTCCCGCTCTGAGCCTTACGAGATACTCCTATCTCCTGTGATACCTAATGTATCTCCCACGAACAAAAACACATGCACCCCACCTGTATGGGGCCCCGCCCCTTATGGTGGCACCGCCCATATAACCATGACCCTGGTCATGAAACACCCTTCCTCGCCAAAACCCGTCCCAGGAAAAGATCCCTCAAGAGGGAACTCAGGGCGCGCAGAGCGGGACGCTTAGCCAATACTAATATAACTAGGTTATCTACATAACCTATCGTTATATTTCGTATTGCATCGCGTCCCGCTCTGAGCCTTACGAGATAATGGGGAAGAGCGGGCGCGAGACCCGACAGATGTACCCCCTGAGGACCCGTAAGCCCACATCAAGGGGTGCGGGGAGCCCTGTCGCCCCATCCTTCCTAACGAAGGGGGGGGCGCAGTCAACTCCACCTGAATGCGAACAAGAGGGAGCCAGAACCCCTTGAACACACCGTACAGGCGGAACCACGTGTGACTCAACACACTGCGGCCCATACCCATACACTCCTGCTACCCGACCAAAGGACGGGAAGCAGGAAAGGCCACAGACCCCAGAACCGCCTGGGAGACAGAACCCCCGGTCATGTCCATGAGGAAAAACCTTACAAAGGAGCCCGGGGAGGACCATGAAGCTGCAGCACAGATGGCCTCCACCGAGGCCCCACCCAGGAGAGCGGCAGAGGCAGCCACCCCACGAGTGGAGTGCGCCCTGACGCCCCCAGGGGGATCCTGCCCAGCCAGCGTGTAGCAGAGGGTAACACCCTCGCACAACCAATGGGACAGGCGCTGCTCCGACAGTGCCTTACCAGCACAAGCCCCACCGTAACAGACAAAAAGCTGGTCGGTAACCCTGAAATCCTGAGTACGGCTGAGGTAAATCCCCAAGCACGGACTGGACATGACAGGTGAAGGCCCGCATCTAACTCACCAGTGTGAGGAGGAGGACGAAACGCCTGAACCACAATATCCCGGGAGCGGAAGAAACTCCGGATATTCTTAGGCACGAAAGCAGGATTAGGTCGCAGAGTGACACCGCAATCGGTCCGAAAAGACAGGCACTCTGGACGTACCGAGAGAGCACAGAGCTCACCTACGCGTTTAGCGGAAGTGACAGCCAGAAGGAACGCGGTCCTGAAGGACAGCTGTCCCAACGGCGCCCGCTCGAGCGGCTCAAACGGGGCCAAGGACAACCGACCGAGGACCAATTGAAGATCCCAAGTCGGAGCCAAGGAGCGTTGCACCGGCTTAACGCGTCGAGCGCCAAGCAGGAAACGCTTCACAAGAGGGTGGCTGAACAAGACATCCCCTCAAACCCCTCATGATAGGAGGATATAGCTGCTGCATATACCCTCACCGTCGAAGCCGACAGTCTATCAAGGAGAGACTGGAGGTAACTAAGGACAGCATCCAGGGGGCAGGAGACTGAGTCCTGGCCCCCCGCCTTACACCACACTTGGAACATACGTCATCTGCCCGCGTAAGCGCGACAGTGGAGGGAGCATGCGCATTCCAGATGGTAACACCATCAGGATCAAGAACCTGCGCCCCTCAACGTACCCGTCCCAACAACTGACCTAACAGATGTATGGGGAAGAATCCCTGGCGGCACGGCATCGGTCCCAGACCTGCCTGGCCATGTCCAGACGCAATCCTCACCCGTCAAGATGAGGGCCGCCCCGCGACAGTACACCTGCACCCACATTCTCCCTGCCGGGGATGTGGGGAGCCCTTAGGCCGCGCAGATGGAGGACGCCCATAGCCAGCCGCCCGCCGCCTGGTGCAGACAGGGGGAGCGTACTCCTCCCTGTCTGTCGATACACGACACTGACGTCGTATCGTCCGTCCTGATCAACACCATTTGTGGACCAGAAGGACCGCTTTCAACACCAACACATTGAACGTAGCGCAGACCGGGCAGCATGGTTTGCCAGCTGCCCCCTACTGCGTTGGCCCGACGCATCACCAGCGAGGGAGGCGTCGGTGAAAACGCGACGTGAGACAGCGCCGTAACCGTCCTAGGACGGAACCTCCCGAGCGTGTTGACAACACGCTCTGAGATGGATGCCCATAGCCCTCCAACCGTTGACTGGGAAGAGGAATACTCTACATCCAGTCTACAGCAACCCCAGGCTGGTAGAGACCTGCCTGGTACGAGACCTGACGATCCACCTTGACCGCGAAGGACCAGAACGTCATCAGGGCAGAACACTCCGTAACCCCGGATGACGCAGAGGCCCCAGTGCGGCCTCCACGCACTTGGTGAAGATGCGGGGAGCCAGAGAAAACCGAACGGCAGCCTCTGGTACTCATACGCTAACCCTGCAAAGGAAGCGTAGGTAAGCCCTAGGATGGAAGATCGGGGATGCGCATACGCATCCTACAGGTCTATGGAGGAGAACCAGACCCCCACCTGACAGTGTTCAACAGGTAGGAGACGATCCAAAAAATGCTGAACCTTCCCATGGGACAGGTCCAGCCTGGGTCTTACACCCCTCCCTCCCGACTTCTCGGGCAGAGAACACCGGGAGGAGAACGCCACGACGATGGCTTGCTTCGTCCACAGAGATTGGATCTCGTCGACCAGAGCTGTCCCTGCTGGAGACCCCGACAACAGGGTCTGTACCAAACCTGAAAACGGGTGGGGTTGTGTAAACACAAGTCCCCGCCTCACCATTCTCTCCATCTACCTCGACATATGGTACTGCCGTAGTCATATGTGACGACACTCCCAACGCACCCGCCGTCACGTGGCGCAGGTCCGCCAGGAACTGTAGATAGTTGGCCCGGTCCCCCCGCTGTGCGAAGACAACCCTGGAACCGTGCGAGGAGCGCGTTCCGTGTCGGAACACCTGCCCTGACACCACCCACGAGGCAATCGCACCCAAGGGGGAACCCCGACAGAAAGGGCCTGTCTGATACGGGGGGCTTCCGATCAAAAAAGCCCCCCCACTGAACACCCCTCCAGAACATGCTGAAGGAGTTGTTCTGCAGCCGGACATGCAAGGTGTAAGGCCCCCATGGGTTCCTACACACCGTAGCCCTGCAGTGATATTACTACCACCCCAAACCATGTGAGCTGCGACCACTTGCCAATATTTCAGGAGTGGGAGGCACCAACATGATACCTGGCCTGGCGAAGGCAAGGCCGGGGAAGCCTGCACTGTGTGCCTCAAAAGGTTTCGAGCCCCCCTGCTGACAACACTTAAGTTGACAGACGTAACACCAGGCTCAAACAACACAGTTCAAGGTGTGGGAGCCGCTTGACAGCACAACATTCTCACGGACAGACCCAGTCTCAGCCATCAACTGGGTGTCAGCCCCTGTCCCCATGAGAAGCGAAAAGGGGGGGCCGCCCGCGCATCAACGAAGGCACGCGGCCCGCAGCCAAAGGAAACAATCACACTTTTTTAGAGCCCACTTCTTCCGCTGGTGTTGGGGAAGGGAGTGATCGGAGAGCGGGCTGCTCGCGGCAGGACGGTGACGGCTTGTTTGTTCAAGCCGAACCCATCCTACATGGCCGATCCCTCGGCCACCAAGGCTGTCGGCCTTGTGGACACCTGTCGAATCAACGCCCAGGATACCTCTGGCGGGGGAAAAACATGGCCGCCTGTCGAGGGCCCCGTCATCGCCGCTGACGAGGCCGTGCTCTCTCTTCTTCTGGCTGCGCGGTGTGAGGCGGTGTAGGGCCTAGGACAATACCGCCCGCGCTCCAGCAGAAGACCAAAATCCCCTGCGGAGAGGGGAACCCTGAGCGGTTATAGCTTGCGGCTGGGTCAAAGCTAATAACGTCAACAACCTCGCGCGATGTGTCGACGTCGGCTGGCCCCAAGGCCCCTCCACCAGACACCATTTTCTTTTAATAGAAAAAACACCAATTCGAACACAGTTCTAATCGTTGCCAATTCCATACCGTGGCGGTACAAGCCTTAACAGCCCACCAGCCACTCGCCAGGCCGACCCACCCAAGGTGTCGGCCGGGCGGGGCATTGTTTCAATATATCAAAAACAAAGGACTGACGTTAACATGGAGCACCAGTGGTGATTGCAAACAGCACCCTCCACTGTGGTGTGCACCATGAAAAGGTTAAATGAATAAAAGAGCTAAACCACAAAAACTGTAGAATGAGCAAACCCATACACACAAAGTTAAGGGGAGACGGACCAGACCCGTCTTCATTCAAAATATTCACAACAGAACACCAGCCCTAGTTTAGCCCATTTACCAAAAAAGGTAAACAAAGCCCCCCCCCGCACTACTCCCCCAGTATACCGATTGACCGTCAGTATGAATGGTTTGAGAGGAGAGAAAGCTGTAGCAAGACAGACCTTCTCATAGCAGAGTGACAAAACGAAACAATAGCCCCCTACACAGGGCCGCCCCAGGAGATGGGGGGCCTCGCGTCTAAAAACGCACAGGGCCTCACATTTCTCCCAGGCGGCCCTGCCCTTATACTACTGCAGCCTAACGCCAGGCAATGTGGGACCCAAGACAACAATTGCCTGTGTACAGACAAGCAAAATGTCTATCATGTCGGCTGGACCCATAGCCCCACTACCCGACGCCAACCCAGATGGGAACACCGTTCAACAAACCCCGCCGGAACACAAGGTAAAATACCTGGCTAGGAACCTAGCCACGACCTACCCCGTTGTCAACCCATTTACCCGAAAAAGGTAAATAGAACTCAAAAACCCCACAACAGCTACCGACTGACCTTCATTGATGAACCGGGCAAGAGGCGGGAGAGTGACAACATCTCACGGCGGAGACATTAAAACAGCATAGCAATTAGCAGTAGTAATAGCATGCGGCAGTAGCGATAGCATGTTAGCATAGCTTTAGATGTTTTAGCAGCACGCCCAAGACAGCTTGGAAACCGTTCCCTGCAGAGAACGTTCACCAAACCATCCTGCCCCCGGCGCCAACACACAACATGGTTGTGTTAACAAAACAAACCAGCATTACTAACACTAATACCCATGCCTGAAGACACAGGGCCTACCTGAGTACAAGCTGGCCCGACAGCCAGCCTTGTACAGCTGAACCTCGATGTGCAGTCATCAAACGAGGAACATCACAGGCCCGTCGTGTCGCCGAAAACATGCGTCGAAGATGCCAGGGGCCAGCAACCTCCGGTAAGCTTCCAACATTATTAATCTTCCTTAATCTTTTCATTCCGCTAGCTCGTATGGTGCACGCATCCAATACGCTGGGACGAAAATAGAGGAAGGGTGTTTCATGACCAGGGTCATGGTTATATGGGCGGTGCCACCATAAGGGGCGGGGCCCCATACAGGTGGGGTGCATGTGTTTTTGTTCGTGGGAGATACATTAGGTATCACAGGAGATAGGAGTATCTCGTAAGGCTCAGAGCGGGACGCGATGCAATACGAAATATAACTGTTAGTTCAACCTCCACAACATTTAGTCATTTGTGCACATCATAGTAGCAGTTTCTCATTCCTCCGAACAAATTGCAAATGCTTTTGGACATGCATCAATTGCTTTCATACAATTCTCTGCTGTTTTATAACATTATCATTTGCTTATGTCATGTCAGTCAAAATTAACTATACCTATGACTGCTGAATAGTCATTCCCTATAAAACTAATAGTCCTCATTTCATTGATTGAGTCATTACATACAAAAATGTTGAACTAGTTGTCAAAATCTATCAATCACGGCCTCACAATGGCTGAGACTGGTCGAAGGGTAGAGCCAAATGTTGAGAGAACCACTGTAAATTATATTACTGTATTCAAACATTTCGTCGGGAGAGCAGGTGTGTATATTGGACAGTAATTCAGCACTAAACAATCTGCACTGCACTACTGCCATTGTGTCATACATGAAGCTTGCAGTGGGACAAGAACTTGTCACTTTTTACATTTTACATTTAGACAGCTTTACTGCAGCACAGATTTACTGTATTGTAGTGTACAGTAGTGTTACAGTAAATATTTGCCATATTTACAGTATGGTACTGTACTGCATTATTTTACAAGTGGGAAGCACTGTTATTGTACACTACAGTAATATGGGTTACTGTAAAGCAGTATATCTCATGTTTGCTGTACAATACTGTAATTTTACTCTGCACCACATAGGATTGCAAGACAACCTCGCAGAGGTGGAAGAGGGCCCCTTTTTACTCCGCAACAAGAGGAAGCCATTTGTGCAATGGTGATTGAAAACAATGCCATAAGGTTGAGAGAGATACAAAGCGCTGTTATAGAGGATGACAATATCTTTGGGAATATTGAATCCGTTTCAATCGCTACAATTGACAGAGTGCTCAGTGGAAATTAAATGTGCATGAAACAATTGTAGTACAATTGACAAATGAGTAGCCATTTGACTGGAACAGAGTGAAGGAGATCCGCCACCAGTATGCACAAGTAAAACATTTATGTGTTCTATGCATACTCTAATGTTCAGTGCTGTAAACTGGTTAATTTGTGTAGTGGCATGCAGTACACTTAAATGACAGTTCATACTGTACAATATGTTGTCCAAAATGCATTATGTTACACAGGAAAAGTTTATAGTTTTGATCTCTCTCTCTTCTGGGATAAAGCGCGTACCAGGGAACCGCTGCACACATTATACGTTGATGAGGCGGGTTTCAATCTGGCAAAAGGTAGACGGCGTGGAAGAAATCACATTGGACAGAGAGCAACCATTGATGTTCCAGACCAACAAGGAGGGAATATTACAATGTGTACAGTAATGTGTAACTGTAGATTTTGAATGGCTGTGCAAATAGTGTATAGTGCTGTCTTGAGCATTTTCAGGTAGTGTCACCAATATCTGACTTTTTTGCATTGGAAAACACTTACAGAGTGATCTGTCATAATGAAAACATGACAAAGCCATTTGACTATCTTGTTCATAAACAATGGTGTCAGGACTTTTCATTTTGATGAGAGTGACACTTTCATTGACATGAATACTTGCTTTTGAAGAAGGAACTATCCATTTTAAGCAAGTGACACGCTTCTGCAGGTTATCAACTAGGTTTTGCAGTTTGTACTAATTGTTTTGAGAAATGCACTAACAGTTATAAGAACTTTCATTCTGATCAGAGAAATGCACCAAAGCAATTGAGAAAAACTGTAAGTCAAGTGTTCCTTTTATTATTATTCAGGTGTCATAGCAGCATAGGTACAGGTAATAATAATAAACCATACAACCATATAAACCATAGCTCTGTATGGTAGCATGTACAATAATGCTGTATATACCATATATATATATATATATAATCACTGCATATCTATCCACACCTGTCTGTACTTAACTGCACATTATTATCTATATCTGTGCATATCCTACTCTTACTAGTTACGCTGCTGGTCAGTATGACTACTACCATACTGTCCTTATTCCTGTATCACTGTACATATTATACTACAACTCTGTACATACAGGGCCCGAAATTAACTTTTTGACTCACCGGCCAGTGGGAAACATCTACCTGCCAAGCATATTTATTACCGGCCAAAAAAGAAAAGCATTTTTGTGTCACATATATATAAAATTTCTTCAGTACATTTCAAGTAGATATGGTATTACGTTGAAGAATACACACTTAAATAAGAGGTCAGGGGTACAATTTTAAGCAAATGATTTTAATATATTGATTGATGCTATATTGACTGCTATAATCTGTAACTGTCAAGAAGATCTACAGGACATGATGAATAAGCTGAATGTCGAATGCAAAAACTATGGAATGTCGCTAAACACAAAGAAAACTAAAGTAATGATCATTGAAAAAACACCAGGAACTGTTTGTAAAATACAGGTGGATGGAGAAAAACTTGAACAAGTGAAGGAGTACATGTACCTTGGAAGCTGGATCAGTGAAGGTGGAAGAGCTAACATGGACATTAAGAGAAGAACCGGAATTGCAAAGGGCGCATTCTGGAACCATAAAGAATTATTGAGAAGAAACATAAGTTGGAAAACGAAGACCAGGGCCCTCATTTATCAAGTTTTCTTAGAACATTTTTTATTTCCAAAAAAAAAACTGGATTTATCACACGTGCGTACACAGGTCCTACGCACACCTGTCATGATAAATATCACCTTGCTCATACGCTGAGGCTCGTGCACACTTTCACGTATTTGCATACCAGAACCGCCCCGATTAACCATATACGGTAATGGAACACCCCCATGAAATGTGGAAAAGTGACCCGAGGGAAGGGTGTTATGGAGAAATACGAGACAGGTTGACAGATATGTACACGTACAGTGATGTCGGATATGATATCTATTAAACTTTGCTGCCTGGGTAGCGCAAACACTAATAAAGACGGTGCTGGAATATGACTGCCTTTTCCCGTTTTGTTCGATTAATACCCAGGGATTAAAGTTCTCCTCAATTTTATTCCAAATCGCGACGGATTTCCCGTATTTTTTCTACCTGCTGCATATGATTTCTAGATGTCAGTATTGGGTAGCCTATATAAACAATAATACGAGAGCATATACAAGAACAATGAATCTCACTGCCATGTATGATGTAGCCTATACGCCATGTATAGCCTGCCTATGTGATCAATAAAAACGCGAACTTGAATCCCTTGCCCGTTTCGTGACTGTGATACACGGAGTGAATCCACAGTCACTTGCTCCTCAATAGGAAACCAACCTAGATTTACCCTGAAGGACTGGTTCTAACCGAACCGTTCGTTATACAAGTATCACAGAGACATTTCAAAGGTACTCAGAGTTGCACAAGGGTTTCGAACAGATACGGGATGGTTTGAAAGCTCGGCGTTGCTAATAAACATTTAAATATTTTGTATAAACTGCTCAAAACGGCATTATTTTCGGCATTGGCTGCCTGGTTGTGATCACAGCGCATGCGCATCATGCACCCAACGCCGGAAATAATGCAGTGTTGACCAGTTTATAAAAAATATTTAAAATGTTTATTAGCAACGCCGAGCTTTCAAACCATCCCGTATTTGTGTCCGAAACCCTCGTGCAACTGTGAGTACCTTTGAAACGTCTCTGTGATTCTTGTATAACGAACGGTTCGGCCAGAACCAGTCCTTCAGGGTAAATCTAGGTTGGTTTCCCATTGAGGAGCAAGTGACTGTGGATTCACTCGGTGCAAAAAAAAATACTGTCTTTTACTGTTAGTGTCTCAGTGAAGTTTCAACGGAGCGACTAGGTAATCTATTCTAACCAACAAATTGAAGTAGAAAGCATTTCGTTGTGGCCAATCTTATTTGGAAACATGACACAAAATAATAGTATGTCGCTTTTTTTTTTAGAAGTACTGAGAAGAGCGGATATGCAAGGAGGACAGCTGCTGGAGAGGTTGAAAAAGAGAAAGATGGAGTTGTGCAGGCACGTTCTGAGAGGATCCAGCGGGGAGATGTTCAAGAAGGTGGTGATGGGGAAGGTGGATGGAAGGAGAGGAAGTGGAAGACCAAGAAGAGGCTGGGTAGACGACGTCTGTGATTGGAGCAGAGTGAGAGGCGGAGTCACGGAGTTGGAGAGAAGAAGTGGGGACAGAATGGGTTGGAGAGTGATAGGCAACCTTCGGAACGAAGAAGCCACCTAATGATGATGATGATTGATTAATCAATACATGTCAAGTCAATCTTAAGCTTAAATTGTAAGCTAATGTTAAACATCATCAGACTCCTCACTCTCTCTCTTTACAGGATTGAACAGAACATAATAAAATGTGAACCTAACTTAAACTTTTCGTGCTGGTCTGTTCTGACATGGCTGTTAGCCACAGAGGGTCTTGAGAGCAGAGGCTCCGATTGAATCTGGGACACAGACATGCAGCCAATGTGACAAATTGGCTGTTTATTTTTTACTGGCCGGCTTACTCCTTCCATATGGTTCCACATATTATTTGTATCCCATTTAACGTTATTACGCTAACGTTAGCTAATCGGCGTTTGATTTTATTTTATTGATGGATTAAAAACACACAACAAGGATCCAAAGGATAACATGAGAAAGAGTAAAACCCTTATTTCCGTCATGGTCCCAGGGCTGTTAGGCCACAACAAAAACACGACAATAACACAAAACACATACATTTAAAACATTAGAAGACTAACCTATAGTTAAAATTGTATACCCCACAATAACTAAAAACTGATTGGAAACCCATTCAAACTATTCCTCTATTTTGTCCATGAGCCACTTCCTGTCGCTTCTCTTGAAGCTGTGGAGGCTCGAGCTCTGCTTGATGGGGAGAGGCAGCTTGTTCCAACCCTGGGCTCCAGAGAAAGTAAGGGAGCACTGGCCCAGTTTGAATCGGAAAGAAGCAGGCTTCAGGTTTGCTATGCTTGCTCTAGTTCTGTGGTTGTGGGATTCGTTAGCTAGGCGGATGTAACGTTAGCTCCCTACAGTGCAAGAAGAGTCGTGGATGTGATGTTGGTAAACAAGCCAACGAGATGACGTGTGAAGTATCTCTCTGTTCTTCATTTACCTATATCTAAGTTCATTGATCGTATAGTTTTCTATTACCCTTGCCTCTGCATTGGTTAGGTATTTTAGATGTTCGGTTCAAGTAAAGAGAGGAGCTGACAACGTGGTCAAAAACAACTGCGGTGTTTATTAATACCACAGCTTAGGAATTAAAACAAGTACATCGTCTCTTTGGTTCAATCTAATCGTCTCTTGGGTTCAATCTAATCGTCTCTTTCATGTGGCTTGTTGGGTCCATGCTCGGATCAGCTAGGGTGATCAGAGTTTTCTTCTCGGTGCTGTTCGCTGTCTCAGGTTGTCCATGGCAACAACGAGTCCTCTCTTAGTGGTTTGCTGGTCGTCTCCTCGCCGATCAGGCAGGGAGCGCTTGCTTTCGTATCGGCGGAGTCTGCTATGAGCCTCGATCTCTGTCATCGTCTGTGTCCATGGCTCTGTGTCTCCATGCTCTCAGGATCCTTCTCGCTGTGTCTCAGGCTCGGCTCTCGAGTTCTGTCCTCTCTCCGGGTGTGTCCCCGGGTCTGTGTGTCTCTCCAGGTCCTTTCTGGTGTGTCTGTCTTTTTGTGTGTCGCCATCAGCCCTTTTTATCAGAGCGAGAGAGAGAGAGAGAGAGGGGGAGGGGGAGAGAGAGAGCGTCCCTGCCTGCCTATTCACGTCCATAATCTGCCTTCCTTATTTGGCCATATTCCTTGTAGCCGGCTTGTCTGTTGTCTCTTGTGACAAGTTACACAATTTATTCTGCTGACACAAACGTTCACCATGTGGCTGTCGGCCTGTTTAATCATTACTTGATGAGAGGATTCGTTTTTCACTGAGTAACACATCCTCATGCTTGTGACAAAATGTTTACATAGTGTAACTAGGAACCTTTAATAGAATACTTTGTTTCCTGATTAAATCATATTACCAATATTGTATAGTTGTTTATCTTTTTAGCATTAAGAGTTTTTATTCTTTATTGTCTAAACAGTGACTAACAGTCTTTTCTTCAGTTCTGTCCACATTTTACTTTATTTGATTGAACTATTTAATGTTACATCCTACTGTTTGTATTTCCTATTCTAAAGTAATCTGTAATCTAGTTTGTAGCTCTATTTGATCACTAAGTATTTTGTTCAGTATTAACATTAATTTACAAACAATGTCTTTGTATTTGGTTCACTTATTGTCAACTTTTCATGCCTGCCAAACCTATTTATCTAAGGTGATTTGGTATGACAGCTCACTTTTAACATAATGGTCCTTGCTTTACATATGTGTTGCAATGTTTTCTAAGGCCATCTAACTAATCTCTCTGACAAAGCCATTAGTTTTCTCTATATCCTTAAGGTCTAAAAACCGTCTAGTCTAACTATTAGAGTTAATGTGTAACTGGTGGCATTCTACTTAAATTCCAATATCCTGGAGCCTGTGTGGTATGTCTTAAGTCAATCAAATCTGATGTGTAAGGGGAGATTCCAACCGTCTGGTGTTTCCTTTCTGACCTCTGGGCCTTAGGTTTTCTGAGCAGCTGCCGTGTATCTCAACTGTTATTTCCGTTTGTTTTAGTTCCTTCCTTCAAAGATAATGATCTCCTCTCTTGTCAGTTGGAGGTGGCCTAAACCACAGCTGCTAACCAACCAGTGGAATGTGCATTAACGTCATAAACAGTCTTTTGCCCTATCTCCCTCTCAAGCCTAGGGTCACAGAAATAACTCACATGGGGATATCTAAATGGCCTTTCTATCAATCAGCATTTTGTCTTTCTAATCATTACCTTGTACATTTCAGTTGCTATGTTCATGTTTTCATTTAGAAATATACGACAATCCACCCTTAGGGGGTTTAATAACCTCCTATACAGCATCAATATTCTAAATTAAACATGTTAAAATCATTTCATAATTTTTGCTAATATTTTCGAAAATTTTCAAAAAAATCCAAAATTTACACAAATCGAACTACAAAACCCCTTTCCATCTGTACAGTTACAAAACCATCATTTCACCTACCTCTTCTTCTTGCACAGTTATACACATTTATCAGTTATTATTATGACATCCAGTCTAGGTCCGTCTCTCTATGCAAAGAGATGATCGTACCATTCTCAGCTTCTTTTCGTTTAAGACTATATTTATCCATGTAATTACCACCTGTGTCTATTTGTGTAATGGACTCTGCAAGAAAAGATTTACCTCACACCAATATAAGACTAACAGTTCTAAACATTTGAGGGAAATTCAAACAAGCGACATAAATCATTTTTTCTCCTTAAAAAGACCACTGAGGCCTCAATTACCTCCCTGTCAGTTATCCCTATTTCAACCTCCTGAGGCCTTTACTGCTAACTCGTTTTTGACCGTTTTCTTCTTGTTGTATTTTGTGCTAATCACCGCCTCTTCTTCGTTGTATGCAGGTCTCGGTACTGCTCCGATTCTCCACAGAAGGAAACGATTTTCCCTCTGTCCTTTTTGCATTTTGGATTATTATTTACAAAACACACAATAGATTGGAAACTTTTATTTTCGCAGATCTTTACTGTTCTGCATTTTGACAATACATTTTTCTCCAAATTAATTATCTATGTATTTCACAGCTTCTTAAGTTATTTATTCAATCAAATCACCTTTGTCTCATTTCTTTTTGTGCTGTACTGTTTTACTAGATCAAATATCTCAAGATCAACACAACTACCACTTCCACCCTTGAAAGTGGAATATCCATTATTTCACTATCAAATACCTTGTTTCCCGACAGCTCCTCGGTCCGGACAGTCAGCTCTAGACGAGGCCAATCACCAACAGAACCTATGTGCATGGTCAACAAACCACAGTCCCTTTAAACACACATCACACACACTCCGCCAGCTTTCAACAAGCCGGTACAGAGTCTTCCATAAGTCAATCATCAAATTCACATGTCTGCACCCTACATGAACACTATTTCGGCCAATTTGCGACCAAAAACCTACAGAGCTTTCTATAGACAGAGAAATATGTTTCCCCAACCCTTACCATAACCCAAAAAGTGACACAACCCCCCAGATTCTACATCTGGACTCTTAAATGAGCGGAAAACAACCCATGAACCAGCTCCCGTCCATTCTCAGTTTCCAGCCCATTATCTCAGACCTCCTACCAGTCTCGCTGTGTCACCACCACCTGCTATCCCTGACCGGCGAGAGATCCCTCCCAGCCAGCCAGTTCCTACAAAAATATAGAGTTTACTGAAACAGACTGATTGTTTACCCTTGTTATTGCATCTAACGCTTCAGTTGTTCCTATCAATATTCCACTAAGATGAACTTCCTATGTTACTGTCATTCATTCCACTTTCAAACACTCCTGTAATCACCGTTTGAAAAAACAAGTTTCTCTGTCTTTCACTATTTCTACTTACTTGAGTTAAAACACTCACACTGTCAAATTTTACTGTGCAGACAAGGATTGATAATTGGCTTATCATTCATACTTATACCAAGGCTCATTACAGCCGTTTCCCTAGATGGTTATGGAAATCGTTCAGAGCTCCTGTCCAGCCGAGCACCTGTACAGAAAGAAAGCAAAAACATCCAGACTTAATACAGTGGCATTTCCCTATTATTTCCACTATTCGTTATGCATTGGAAATGTCGGGCAACACTATACTAAAATATTTAGAGAGACACAGTGTGATCTGTTTGAATAATAACGATACAGCTTATCTTGTGTTTGTCCGTTTCCTCCAACAGGAACACTGGAGGTTTTCCAATCCCCTGTGTGTTCTCTCCACCTGATTTTCTGGGAAATATAATCATTAGTCCCATGCCTATCAATTGTCTAATAATCCTTTGTAAACCTGGCCCTTCATCCGTTCCAATCTCTCTTTGCTTGATGAATCTGTTCATCCTAACCTTATTTCTTACTTTAAATGCCCGATTAGCGTATCGACTAAATGTATTATTCGCTTTCGCTTCACACTCCTCATACAACATCAATTTCATTCATCCTTACACACAACCATTACCCCCTCACAACACTAAAAATCAATTAGTGTTGTTACTGCTACCAACCACCAATCAGGGAAAACAATAAACTTTTAGCAACTTAGATCACTAAAACCCTGACCGACACATAGTACAGCTGGCCATGTTAATAAATTCATGGACACCCGCACCATGCCACCGCAATATTCACCCAGTTCCCTGAATACACAAAGAACCGTCCGTCCTCAGCCCAAAGCGTTTTCCTCCAGTCGCGAATCCGAACGAAAACACCCCAAGCTTCCCACCAAGGAATATCACAAACTCAACCTACCATCACCCGCACCTAGACAGGCCAGCGCCCATCCGGTACCTACTTCACATACACAATAACAACGCAGTTCAAATAAACCTACAACCCCATAACCCACAATACGCCGCAAATCTAGGGATGGAGAACCACAGGGAGAAATACAAGGAGAGACAGAGGGGGGCGGAGGGAAAAGAAAAAGGAGGGAGGGATACAGGGATCCAGGGACGGAGGGGAGGAAGGGGGGGGGGTGCACACAATGCAACATTAACTATTACCAAAACCGTCTACACTCAATCAGCAGATTACCCCGTATCGCCTGGTCCCGTTTACCCACAGGACTCCAAACACTATCACCATCATCTGCTGCCAACTTTAACTTAAATCAACCTTAATAATTTAATCAGACTAAAAGAGTCCGCATGGAGCCCCTTATATATAGGGAGGAGAGACATATAGGGAGGGGGGGAGGGCTCCAAAACGACCATGAATATTCTATTTATCCTTATGTAATCCCAATTTAGCAAGTAACACTATTTTAATATAACCAATACTCCAAACCCACCATAAAGGCAACAACAAAACTCCCTTTGCGCACCCGTCATCTCACAAAGTCAAGCTGGGAGATAGGGATGGAGCGGAGGGGGGCGGGGGGGGGGGGGGGGGGGAGGGAGAGAGGGAGGGAGGGAAGGAGGGAGAGAGGGAGGGAGGGAGGGAGGGAGGGAGGGAGGGAGGGAGGGAGGGAGTGTGAACGAGGGAGGAAGAGACAGAGGAAAAAGGGGGGGGGGTTCACGCAAAATCCCATCACAAAACGCCATCATACTCGGCCCATAACAAATACAGATTTATAATCAAACAAGTATACACATCCATCATCAACAACTGAAAAAACCGAATATAAAGAATTTACAAATCCCCACAGATGGTCGCTACTCAAAACCTATTATAATCACAAACGTTCTGCCATTGCCTACTGCACCTCGATTCACCTGTAAAGGAGAGGTGTAACTATCAAAGAGGCAACACTGCCCTCCACTGGAACGTTCGCTCATCACCCTTATTGCACCACAGTTCTCACCACGACCTGCAGGAGGCGCCCACGCCTCCCCCGCAAGTGCGTCATTCACGCCGTACCACACCAAGACGTCAACTTGACGTCCCATCTCAACCACAAAACTACAATTCCCAGAATCCCCTTACACCGGAAGTCCCTGTCCTCCGCCTCTCCAAGATCCCGCGCCAGCCACCAAAGAGTAGCAACACGCGATATTCTCCGAGAGTTCAATCATGCTATATTGTTAGCACAGGTAGCTTAGCATCTCAGCTTCGTTAGCTCAGTGCCGCTAGCTCCTATTAGCTTAGCTCAGCATCCAACATCACTCCTCCTAAACGGCCCAGTATCCTGTTGATTCGAGCGGCACAACACATCGCGACGTTTACACAACCCCAGCTATACCCCGTAACACAACTTTAATCCTATTTAGCCCCCGTTCACAGAACATATATCATCATCCTTATTCTAGTATGCTCGCCCGATTGGCCCCGCCTGACCGAAATACACAGTATTTTATACCCAACGCTCCCCAAGCTCCGACGCTCCCAGTGACGTCATCAGCTCCAAAATCTCCGTTTCTGTTGACCGTTACTAGATTATTTCTAGACCCCCACAGCATCGTTTCGAAAAATTTCAACGAACATTACACATCATCTAGGTTCCATCACACTTGCCATACATTCAATTCACTCGACAACGCAACACAGCGTCCACACGTTAGTCTCGATGCCCTCAGCCAACGCCGGCAGCTAACCTAATCCCTGGACAGTGTCATGGTTTCACCCGCTGCCGTTTTGACCACCCCTGTTCCATAATAACACAAAAAATACCTTGGCAGTCACTCAGAGCTCCTAACATTCATCCATTCAAACACATATACTTAGCAAAACAATGTCCCATTCATAAGCATACCATTCATTTGTACACATTCATTCCAAACGCATTTCCTCGCTTCTTTCACACAATATCCTCCTATGTTCTAATCACCTGTCCAGTATCTACTTCCAAAGTGCTTCATATATCTACTGAGTCCGCGTTGCTATACCCCTGAGAAACCCACTCCATTCATGTATAGTAGCCCGTGAAGAGTTTTAGTAGCGCCCCTTGTCGGCTTGATTTCTTCTACATTCCCTCATTCCTCCACGCGGCTGATGTTCTTCAGATATCGACCTTAGCCAATCTGAGCCTAAATGACCTCGGATTAGAATTGGTAATTCGCTTATGGAACGTCTTCCAAAGTCCATTACTCCGTCGTACCGATTCTAAGTGTGGCTTCTATCTCGTTAAGCAACCCTAGCCCGAACCCTATCCTCTTCTCATCACTCTGTTCTCTGTTTCTATGCTATCCGTACCCTGTACTCTGTTCACAGTACTCTACACTCCGTTCTCTGTTCTCTTCGTGGAACCAGGCTATCCCTGTACTACACCACGGTTCTCAGTACTCTACACTCCGTTCTCTGTTCTCTTCGTGGAACCAGGCTATCCCTGTACTACACCACGGTTCTCTCATTTAACACTTTACCTTACCCTATAATCTCCCCTCTAAGATCTGACTACCCCGCATTATCCTTTAATGAACCATTCCGTCACTCACAGTCCCTCGTCCCGCTATCTGTGACTAATCCCCGTTCTACCGCTTCCACGCCGGTCCCCTCAAATATTTTACCTATCCCTAGCCTATCCTCCTAAGCTAACTAAATACAGACATCTATCGCTTCTCCTCACTTGGCATTGTACCAACTATAGACATCCCCTATCCCCTACGCTTCCTAAGTGCAGCGCCGGTGTATGGCTGAGACCAGAGCCAGGTCGTGAACCCTGGACCCCGGTACTCCTCCAACACCAACATAACCTGTTCCATCTTATTTCTACCTAAAGCAACTAGCAACCCCAAAATGCGAGACAGCTTCGACCATTACCAATCTTAAACGCCATTACTACTTACCTAGTCCCGCTGGCCTCGGTCGAAACGGTGACGATTATTCAGTCGTAGAGGCGTCGACGAGGTCCATCTTCCAGAAGTAGCTTTCAGTCGTCTCCAACCGGTTCCGGTCGAATGCAGCACGGGTCACCGCACCAATTGAAGTATCTCTCTGTTCTTCATTTACCTATATCTAAGTTCATTGATCGTATAGTTTTCTATTACCCTTGCCTCTGCATTGGTTAGGTATTTTAGATGTTCGGTTCAAGTAAAGAGAGGAGCTGACAACGTGGTCAAAAACAACTGCGGTGTTTATTAATACCACAGCTTAGGAATTAAAACAAGTACATCGTCTCTTTGGTTCAATCTAATCGTCTCTTGGGTTCAATCTAATCGTCTCTTTCATGTGGCTTGTTGGGTCCATGCTCGGATCAGCTAGGGTGATCAGAGTTTTCTTCTCGGTGCTGTTCGCTGTCTCAGGTTGTCCATGGCAACAACGAGTCCTCTCTTAGTGGTTTGCTGGTCGTCTCCTCGCCGATCAGGCAGGGAGCGCTTGCTTTCGTATCGGCGGAGTCTGCTATGAGCCTCGATCTCTGTCATCGTCTGTGTCCATGGCTCTGTGTCTCCATGCTCTCAGGATCCTTCTCGCTGTGTCTCAGGCTCGGCTCTCGAGTTCTGTCCTCTCTCCGGGTGTGTCCCCGGGTCTGTGTGTCTCTCCAGGTCCTTTCTGGTGTGTCTGTCTTTTTGTGTGTCGCCATCAGCCCTTTTTATCAGAGCGAGAGAGAGAGAGAGAGAGGGGGAGGGGGAGAGAGAGAGCGTCCCTGCCTGCCTATTCACGTCCATAATCTGCCTTCCTTATTTGGCCATATTCCTTGTAGCCGGCTTGTCTGTTGTCTGCTGACACAAACGTTCACCATGTGGCTGTCGGCCTGTTTAATCATTACTTGATGAGAGGATTAGTTTTTCACTGAGTAACACATCCTCATGCTTGTGACAAAATGTTTACATAGTGTAACTAGGAACCTTTAATAGAATACTTTGTTTCCTGATTAAATCATATTACCAATATTGTATAGTTGTTTATCTTTTTAGCATTAAGAGTTTTTATTCTTTATTAGTTTATTGTCTAAACAGTGACTAACAGTCTTTTCTTCAGTTCTGTCCACATTTTACTTTATTTGATTGAACTATTTAATGTTACATCCTACTGTTTGTATTTCCTATTCTAAAGTAATCTGTAATCTAGTTTGTAGCTCTATTTGATCACTAAGTATTTTGTTCAGTATTAACATTAATTTACAAACAATGTCTTTGTATTTGGTTCACTTATTGTCAACTTTTCATGCCTGCCAAACCTATTTATCTAAGGTGATTTGGTATGACAGCTCACTTTTAACATAATGGTCCTTGCTTTACATATGTGTTGCAATGTTTTCTAAGGCCATCTAACTAATCTCTCTGACAAAGCCATTAGTTTTCTCTATATCCTTAAGGTCTAAAAACCGTCTAGTCTAACTATTAGAGTTAATGTGTAACTGGTGGCATTCTACTTAAATTCCAATATCCTGGAGCCTGTGTGGTATGTCTTAAGTCAATCAAATCTGATGTGTAAGGGGAGATTCCAACCGTCTGGTGTTTCCTTTCTGACCTCTGGGCCTTAGGTTTTCTGAGCAGCTGCCGTGTATCTCAACTGTTATTTCCGTTTGTTTTAGTTCCTTCCTTCAAAGATAATGATCTGCTCTCTTGTCAGTTGGAGGTGGCCTAAACCACAGCTGCTAACCAACCAGTGGAATGTGCATTAACGTCATAAACAGTCTTTTGCCCTATCTCCCTCTCAAGCCTAGGGTCACAGAAATAACTCACATGGGGATATCTAAATGGCCTTTCTATCAATCAGCATTTTGTCTTTCTAATCATTACCTTGTACATTTCAGTTGCTATGTTCATGTTTTCATTTAGAAATATACGACACGTGCAAGGAGAGACTGGGCGCTGCAAAAGCGCGACTGTCATAAGACCAAAACACACGGCAGTTTTAATAATTTTACATGGCTGTTACCCGCCGCCACGTGGCGGACAGACCTCTCAGTGTCACTCGCCAAATGTAAAATCTTCCCGGCTCTAATTTTCTGGCCCTGTGTACATACAGTACATCTCATTAGCACTACACTCAGTAGTACAAATGTATATATTTAATACCCAGTTTAATCACCTGTACATTGCATATTACTATTGCACTTTACTGTTACATTTGCACTCTGGTTGCATGCCAAACGTCTTTTCCTTGTATTGTAATCGAATCTAATAATAATTATTAGAGCGTATAGAACATAGAACAAAGTACAAAGTAATAATGATAATAGTGATAATGGTGATAACAGTAGTGCACAGTGGCAGGATTCAATCAGACAGTAGTAATAGCGACGATGGTATACACATGGTTCAAACAGAGTCCATGCAGTGTTTTTTTTTATTAAGTGTCAGATTGTAGTGACTACAGTATTGGTTTGTGTTCTCCTCTTACTGTGTTGTGTAGTGGGAGGGAACTACTGATCTGACACCGCGGCCAGAGGGGACGTTTATTGCGGTTACACTCGCTGTTGTGATCATTACTGTTCTGGCAATTACATGTGCTCTTGTTCTGTATTGACTGACGTTGCTTTGTATATTAAACAAGCATTATGTTGCCTACGATTATTCCTTTTTCCTCCGGCACTACAAGATAGTCGTTACAGTCAAGTTCACCAGCTCTCCAGCAATCGGTTGGTGTGAGTGAGAGAGAGAGAGATTGATCATAACGCACATGAAATTGTCTAAAGTCAACGCAGGTTACTCAAGTGGTGTGTGTGTCTTTCCATCTTGCATACATATACACACACACACACACATGCACAGACACACGTGCGTGCGCACACACACACACACACACACACACACACACACACACACACACACAGCCTGTACACAGCCTTCCCTTGTTGGCCGGTGTCACTGTGCTGAGCAGGGAACACTTTAATGATCAGCATGGAGAGAGAAGATGCAGAGGTGTTAACTAGGAGGGACACACACACTCACACACTCGCACTCTCACACGTGCGCACGTTTGGACAACCAATTGGAAATGCTTGCTTTTACATTGTATGCCTGCTTACTTTAAATGCTTTAGTAATGTCGCTTCAACGGGGGGGGGGGGGAAGCCACACAACGGCTCGTTTGCCTAATGGGCATAATATCACATGCGACTGTGTGACACCGGGTTCTTGCCTCCGGTTGCATTATGCTGCTACATTTCACTCCACCTAATTGTCTGTCTTTCTCCACGACTATATGGGATGGTAAGGGTGTGTACGTAATTTTTTTCCCGCCACTGATTTCCGTGTCCGGTTGCTTCCAGACGGCATTGGCAAAAGGCATTAAAATGGTGCAGTGCTGTGCTGTGTTGGCTTTTTACCATGTCAACAAAACGGTATCTTATTACCAGAGGTGGGACCAAGTCATTGTTTTGCAAGTCTCAAGTCAGTCTCAAGTCTTGGTACTCAAGTCCCGAGTCAAGTCCCAAGTCAAGACAGGCAAGTCCCGAGTCAAGTCCCAAGTCAAGACTGACAAGTCCCAAGTCGAGTCCCAAGTCCTAACCTTTGAGTTTCGAGTCCTAAACAAGTCATAATATGCGCTTCACAAAAAAAAAATCATTATCAACTTGTTGGCAAAACATAATCTAATTTCTATAAATGTCATAATATTCAGAATCAGGGTTAGTCTCACAGCTAGATACATTTGGGCAAGAGCTGCTTGAGAAAACCAGTTCAGGAGTATATAGAGAGAAAAAAATAATAAGGATCACCATATCCATTTTAAAGGTAGGATAACAATAACCAACCTATTGTCTTCTATTACTATTTAGCTACTGTCTGTAACTGCAATGCATTTTCTGCTTTGCGCTCCAATGTTCACAAACACACACTCACACACTTTATAATTTGTTCCTCAACGTTATATATAGACAGGTAATGTTTTGTAAACTAACGTTACGTTTAGAATGGAATGAATACATCAAGTATGCGTCGGCAAAGATCATTAGCTCAAAGCTAATCCGGCCCGTTTTCATCGACTTCCGGTCTTTTAGAAATATGTTTTTATAGTGAAAATCATTACCAAAACGTCCGGAAAAACCTCACGGGAGCATTATAGACTGTCATACAAATGTGCAAATGCTATAAGGTGGCAAGAAATGCACTATAAACAATACTTTGCGGCGTCGCTTCTTGCGCTCGCTTCTGTTAGCCAGTGTCAACATTAATACAATTATTCTTCTATCATTCTTATGTGTTGTAATCTCCTCTAGTCAGTGGCAATACCAACAGCTATTTCTGACCAGGCCATGCAGCTGTTGGTAGGAAGCACAGACAGAGAAGGCAGGATTTGGCCTACTAAGATAAACTAGTTACAGTATGCATAAATATATGATATAAGAATCAATCTACTGTTCCAGTTATCCATTGTAAGAATGTATAGACAACCATCTACAAATATGTATACTATTACAAAATGTGCTGTTTACTGTATTAAAGCAGGCCATGGTCATATAGAAATGCACTAATTCGACCCACAGTATGTCCTTCACAAATGAACCACCTGTGACAAAGCTAAAATAGTGATGTTCTCGGTTTACAGTCTGTCTCCTTGTTTAGACGTGTTGCATGGAGTATAAATTGACAAGGGAGGAAGCATTTGGACACACGTCTCTGCGAAGCTTTGAGCTAAGTACTGATTTTGTGTCCACTCCACAGCTGTGATGTGTATTCTCTGTAATATTGTTTTATTCACTCTGTAATAAATCTTTGAACCTAAAACCTTCTCCTTACCGTCTCTCCAAGGTCAAATTAACTGAACCCGACAAATTGGTGGCCACTACGGGTATTTGGCTTCTGGAACGAGACGGCACTCGTGGACAGGACTGGGCGGCACTCATTAAACGGATCCGTCAGAAAAGGTAAGCATAGCCTGTTATATCGAAATCTGCATAGGTTAACAATAGTATGAGTGTCTCCCAGTGCCTGAAACCGTGAGTGTTCTCTCCATTATATTTACAAAACAATTGGATAACAATTTGGTTAAAGTCAGATTGACATTTTCCTAAAAGAGTGAATAACCAATATTATATTCTGATACTGTATAACCCTGTGATGTGCTGAGATGTATTTTCGTGGGACAGTACCAGAAGACCTTTCGTAAGGCCGGGGATTATACCTGAATAGTATTATATGTTAAATGCCATAGTGTAAACCAAAGTCCTACAAAAGATAGGCCTGCCTGAAAAGACAGATATATGACATAGTGTAAACAAAGACCTAAAAGGATATAGGCCTGCCTGTAAAGACAGAGATATTGGGCAGACAAACATTGAATGCAGGACTGATTACGTTTGGAGGTGCGGGCAGTTTACGGACATATGGATTAATATTACCTTTGTCTTGTCCTGGTACTAGTCTCCTATATTGTCTCAGGACCACTGCAATTCAAGTCTGCAAAATAAGCTTAGACTGTTGTAAACCTATTTAAACGGCATGACTAGGGAATAAAGGAAAAAGTACTGGGTAGGTGATGTTATATTTCATTTATGTTTGGATTGTGTGAGCAATAGCTCAAAGCAGTGTGTTTTAAACCTAAACGGTGTCCATGTTTTTGAGAACCTTATGGAAACCTTGCGGTGCTAACAAAAAAGGTTTTTCAAAAAAAGGCTGATTGACTGAATACAATTTCAATACAATCTGGCTGGCCGTTTTAGGTAGTGATCTGGGGGAAAAGTGGGTGGCTTAAACTGGGCTGATCTTAACAAAATACTTGGATGAAATGAGACATTCCTGATCTATTTGATCTATTCAAATATTAATGGAAGAAGTCAAAAGCATCCAAGAATTTTAAGATTACACTGTGGACGGGGTGGGAATCTTTAGAATTAGCTGACTGGCGCGGAAGTTTAAAATTGAATAAACAGAGAGGGTTGGCAAGGAAAAAAGTATTTGACCTACAACGGTCATAGGCTGTGTATAAATAGTATTTCTAACTAACTAATTGAGACCTATATATTTGACAAACTACACCCTACTACTTATGATATTCAACAAGTTTTCTTTTTTACAAAAACATACACAGAGAACTTTTATCTAAACATAACAGGCATCTGTAGTCTCACAAATCCTATTTATAAAACACACACACACACGTAGGAGGAGACCCCCTGCTGTCTAGCACGTGCTATTTAGGACACACACACACACACACAACGTGCTATTTAGGACACACACACACACACCCACACACACACACCCCCGCACACACACACACACACACACACACACACACACACACACACACACACACACACACACACACACACACACACACACACACAGTCTTACTTATAATATATCCCACACACGCTCATTTGCAGTATACAACATTAGTCTCAATCAAACCAAGATGGCGGATGTTGAAGAAACCACCCAATCTGTACTACAGAAAGTGTATCTACGGCTCGATGTGACCACAGAGCCCCAAGACAGAAGTAAGACAAGGAAGACTATGGAGAAATTGATAAAGAATTGGCAGATGAGGAACCTCTTCCCCCAGAACGAAGCGCCGGCTCCTTCAGGGGCAGACAGACTAAATGTGTTTAACCATGAGCAAGGGGAGCTTTCCTTGAGGACTATTGCATGGGAGAAAGGGGGAAGGCACAGAATGGGACCAACCAAAACAGCATTGGACAAATCCCTGAAGCAGATGGCAAAAGTGACCTGTCTCCTAATGCACATTAAAAATGTGACCCCAATATCAGCAGTCTCTGTCTGTCCAGTCTCTATAGAAGACAGGTCAGACATTTTCACCCCGTTACAGCCTCAATTTTGCTCCACTCCAAGCTCAAATTCCTCTGCCCCTCCACTATACCCTAACCCAGCCAACCTATTAGACACAACACCCCCAGAGTATACACCCCCCACCAATGCATGCCTTTTCCCTCAACAAACACAGGCCCCCATAATCCATATTACAAACGGGATCCTGGAAGTAGACGAGACCAGTAAAGACAGGGAGCTGACACAGCTGATCCATGATATCCGAGCCCTCAAACATAACACCACTGAAATAATAGAGGCCTGCAGGGAAGGGCAAGCAAGCTCCAGCGATAAGGAGGGACTGTCAGGCCCAAAAGGAAACATGACACCAAAGAATGTAGATGCAAGGAGGAGGAAAAAGGTGGAAGCTAGGACATGCTACAGTCCGAGCAGCGACACATACAGGACCAGCGCAGGTACTAGTCAAGCTTCAAAGGAGCTCTCATCTGGAGAAAGTGGGGGAGAAGAGAATGGATACGCGGCCGATGCAGAGCCATGGGACAGAAACAATGACGTCAAAGAAGTAGAGGGGGTGGACAAAGTCATAGTGCTAGAAGGACGACTGAAACTACGAGGTGATGAGAAGAGCCCCAGAGGAAAATCCCTGGAGATAGCCGGTGGAGAAATGCTATTACAACACACTCCAGTGGGACACCACACAAGAGCAAGAGAAAGAGCCAGAGAGAGGGAGGAAGGAGCAGCCGGTCACAACATGTGCCCCCTCGTGACCTCTCATCATGGACAGGGAGCAGCCGGTCACAACATGTGCCCTCTGGTGGCCACTCATCATGGACTTACTATATACCAGGCCTGGTGCCACAGGGACCTGGAGGCCTTAGTGGCGAAGCTACCCCCGCTGGCCAAAGGAGGGCAGCGATGGATAATGGAGGTTGAGAAATTTACCGCCGGAGATACTCTATGTCTGGGAGATCTCAGGGCCCTGATGGGAAGATTGGAAGGAAGACTAAAGGCAAGAACCATAGATACCCAGGCAAATTGCACTAACTCCCCAGATGAAGATAATTTCAATCAACACAGACAGTTATATTGGGCTGGGGTCCGAGATGTATACCCCACTACAAGGACTCTCTCCTCCCTAGCCAGTCTGAAGAAGGAACAGGGTGAGGAGATACATGCCTTCCTGAAAAAGTGTGAAGAGGTGTGGTTGGAAAGCACAGGAGAAAGACATGATAGCTCCAATGCCACCACCATGTTGTGGAGAAACGCAGTGGTACATGCCCTTCCCCAGGCAGTGCAAGACCGATTGGAGGACATTGTGGGTCTGGATACGAAAGACGACGAGGAATGGAAAGCCCACCTCATCCATTATGACAACAAGCACAAGAAAATTCAAAACGACAATGATGAAGAGATAAAGACATTGGGAAAGAGACTGTTGAAAATGCAAGTGAGTGAGAAAGACGATGAGGCCAACAGGGCAAAGAGAGGGAAAAAACAAATGTTGATGGGTCACATGGGGCCACCCATGCAACAAGAAGCTGTGGAAGCTCCAGCCACTGTACCCTCACCCATGCCACCACCACAGCAACAGTGGCCCGCTTACCCCACTCCCATGGCTCCCTATGCGTACCCACCCCCATACCAATACCAGGCATACAGGCCTCCAATGAACAGAGGGCCACCAGGAGGAAGAGGAAAGGGGAGGTTCAATCCACCGCCACAACCAACTGGATGCTACATCTGTAGACATGGTGGCCACTGGGCCCGCGACTGTTATCAGAACATACAGAACAGAGGCGGACAGAGGGGCAACCCTAGAGGAGGATACAGCCCCAGAGGAAGAGGAGGACCTCCGCAACAGGAAGGATCCAGAGGTTACCCGCCGAATGCCTCCCAATTGCCTATGTCAGCATGGGAGACTGAAGAGTGGGGACCACAATGAAGATGCCCAAAGGATCCAACCACAGGTATAGCGGTACCGGCCCACCAAGAACCAATGGTTACCTGTGAAATTGAGGGTGAAATAATACAGCTCATGGTGGACACCGGAGCCGCAGTATCGGTTATCACCAGCCTCAAGGGAAAGTCCCCACCACTTTCCACAAAGACTCTCAACACAGTTGGATACTCGGGAAAATCTGAAATGCAGAAATATACCACGCCATTGGTCACCACAGTAGGCTGTCAAACTCTCCTCCATTCCTTCCTCCACGCACCCAAATGCCCCGTCAACCTATTAGGAAGAGACCTTTTGGTCAAAATAGGAGCTGTAATCCTCTGCTCTCCAGATGGCCTTATCCTGCGCCTCCCTGGAAGTGCTGAAAACCTTACCACATACAGCAGTGGAGAAAGGATATTAATGTTGGGAACTCCAGACACCCCACAAGAAACCACTCAAGTCTACTGGAGTAGGCTACTCACTACTGGTATTGACACCCCAGAAATACAAAGATGTTACATGTTATGGAAACCTTGGATAAACACCCTGGGAGCATTTGGGCCCCCGATAGACCCCCTTCATCTTACCTACAACTACCTCAGACGACCTGATGAGGAGTATCAACAAGCCTGGGAAGAGGACAAAGAAAATAATACTGAGAAGATACAGATATCAGACCTCTATGTGGGACAACAAGGAGTCGCTGCACAATGCCTACTCACCCCAGAACAACAACAGTGGTATGTCCTGGATGAAGAAGCCACCCCACACATCACCCTAGCGGTAGCAGTGGGACAAGAAGCAAGGTCACTGGGCCATATTATGAGAAAAGCCCTGGCCAGCACATGGTTACCCACCAGGTCACCCAAGCTCTTCGTCAATCCTGAAGGCACCATGTGGAGAATCCTTCACAACGGCACTGATCAAGGCCAGTTGGAAAAACAGGAATTAGAACGGGACCATGGAAGAGAACATACTAACCATCCAGACACGGAAGAATGGCTGCAGAACGTCCCACATACGTTATGGACCACCGGCCCCTATGATGTGGGACTAGTGGCCTATAGAGAAGTTTCAGTCACCCTCAAGCCAGACCAAACCCCCTGTTGGAGGCCCCAGTACAAACTCAAACCAGAACAGATCAATGGAATTGATGACACCATCCGAGGACTCCTAGAAGTTGGAGTCTTAAGACACACCACATCTCCCTGGAACACCCCCATACTGCCAGTACCCAAAGCAGGAAACAATGGATGGAGAATGGTCCATGACCTGCGAGAAGTCAACAATGCAACAGTAACAGAAAACCTTCCTGTGCCTGACCCCTATGTGGCGCTGCAGAACATTGATCCGTCACATACCCACTTCTCCGTCATCGACTTGGCAAATGCATTCTTCTGCCTGCCCCTCGATCCAGAAGTTCAAGATATGTTTGCCTTTACCTATAAAGGACTTCAACTCACCTACAATAGGATGCCGCAAGGCTACAAGGGTAGCCCTGGACTATTCAACCAAGCACTGAAGAAGGACCTAGACACCCTGGCACTGCCGGAAGGAGTCATTCTGATTATGTATGTGGATGATCTGCTCTTGGCTGCCCCCTCTGGTGAGACCTGTCTAAAAGCCACCTCCGATCTGTTGATATTCCTAGCCAAAATTGGCTACAAGGTTAAAAAGGAGAAAACCCAGATAGCAAGACGAACCGTTACTTTCCTTGGAAGGCTCATCTCAGCAAACAGCCTGACGCTGTCCTCATCTCAACGAACCTCCATCCTCACCCATGGGAAACCAAGAACAGTGCAACAGATGTTGGCTTTCTTGGGCTTGACCGGTTACAGCAGATCCCATATACCTGACTATGTGTCCCTAACTCAGGCCTTGAGGGACATGATTACAGAAGCTGGCAACAGGAACCTCACAGCGGTACTGGATTGGACACTGGAAGGAGAAGAAGCATTCACCCAGACCAAACAATCCCTGGCACAGGCTGCTCACCTGTGCACTCCAGACTACTCACAACCATTCTACTTGGATGTTTCTGAAACAGAAGGGGTGGTAAACGGAGTTCTGTTTCAGAAAAAGGAGGGGGAACGAAGGATACTAACATATCATAGTTCAAAACTCGACAACATCGAAAAAGGTCAAGCAGGATGTACAAGACACCTGGCGGCACTCGCCAGAGCCATTGAGAAGACAGCTCACGTGGTCATGTGCCACCCCCTCAAAATAAACACAACTCATGGAGTAGTCGCATTCCTGAGCTCCAAAGCCTTCACCTTCTCGCCAATCAGAAGAATCAAGGTTTCTGAGACCCTCACACAACCACACATCAGCTATGAATCAGGAAGAGTGAACATAGCCACCGGACTAACATCAAAAGACCTGGAACCACATGACTGTAGTTACATCGCCCAGAAAGATCTGAGAATCAGAACAGATCTACAAGAGGAACCACTACCAAACCCAGAAAAGGTCATGTACAGTGATGGATGCTGCTACAAGGGTGAAACAGGAAACGTTGCCTCCTACGCAGTGGTACAACAAAAAGGTTCCCAAACAATAACTCTGGAAGCAGCCATCATACCACAACCAGCCTCAGCACAACTGGCGGAGATCAAAGCCTTAACCAGAGCACTGGAATTAAGTGAAGGTGCCAGAGTAAACATCTACACAGACTCAGCGTATGGCCATGGAGCCGTTCATGTCAATGGACCCCAGTGGATAAGAAGAGGTTTCATCACCTCCCAGAAAGCACCTGTCAAACATGCAGAAGCACTCAGAAAACTGTTAGCGGCTGTACTGCTCCCCCGGGAGGTAGCCGTTATAAAGTGCAAAGGACATCAGAATTCGACCTCACCCATAGCCCGGGGAAACGATGCAGCAGACAAAGCGGCCAAAAAAGCAGGAGGTTACACAGGACAGATGGTGAGCCTCCAGGAAGAAAACAGACCAGAGCTAACTGAAGACAGCATTAGAGAAATGCAAAAAGAAGCAGGACCTTATGAACAAAATCAATGGGCAAGGAAAGGAGCCCAATGTGAAAAAGGAATCTGGAGGGCACATGACGGCCGCCTAGTAGCTCCCGCAAAACTATGCCAGCTACTCATAAAACAGGCCCATGGCCCCACCCACGTCAGCAGACGGAGAACCACCAAGGAAGTAGAACTACAATGGTGGCACCCTTACATGAAGGACATGATAGAAAACTACATTACAGATTGCGACACTTGTAATGCATACAACAACAAAAGAACATACAAGCTCCCCATGGGAAGGTTCCCTGTCCCTGATGCACCATTTAAGGAAATTTGTATTGACTACACTGACATGGGGGCTGAAAACGTTGTAAGGGGCTACATATACATACTGGTGATGGTGGATAGATTCACCAGGTGGGTTGAAGCAATCCCCTGTAAAAAAGAGGATGCTGGATCGGTCATTAAGTGGCTAAAAAATGAACTAATTCCACGGCACGGTGTCCCCCGGCTCATAAGGTCCGACAATGGGACTCATTTCACCAGCCAAAAGCTAGGTGAGGTGGAAAAATACTTAGGAATAGAACACAAATATGGCAGCGTTTACCATCCTGCCTCGCAAGGTTTGGTCGAGCGAGCAAATCAGACCTTGAAAAGGAAGATAGCAAAAGCTTGTCATGGGACAAAGCTGAAGTGGGTGGATGCCCTGCCTCTTGCATTGATGTCTATGAGATCCTCTCAAAATGAGAAAACTCATCTCTCCCCTCATGAGTTAATGACAGGGAGACCAATGCCAGGCCCACCTAGAGAGGGAGTGTGTGAACCCACTTTGAACATATGGGAGATAGAGGTGGAAGATTACCTAAAGGCCCTCACTAACATCACTCAAGTCTTGTCTACACAGGTTCAGAGATCCGAGGAGGATCAGGAGGAAGCAGATAAGACTCCTGTTAAGCCTGGAGATTGGGTACGGGTTAAAGTTCACAAAAGAAAGTGGACTGAACCCAGGTGGACAGGGCCTTGGGAAGTGGTTGAACACACATCCCACGCCCTGAAAGTTAGAGGAAAAACAGGAGCTCATTGGCACCACCTCACACATTGTGTACCTGCACAGGCACCCTCTCGAACAGTCGGAGAGATTAGAACCGATTTGGCTGCGCTGGAACAATCAAAGTAATGACAATTTGGCTACTTGATCAAGAACTAACAGAAACGGCGCAAACGGACGATATTGAGTCTGTAGATACCTTAGACATAACTCAATCCACAATTCTCACCCCTCCCCAAACAAAACACGACCAACAATTATACCTCACTCAGTTTGTTATTTCCGCCTGTCAAAAGGGCTCAGCAACCTCCACCGTTCATTCCGTATTCAGGAAAGTATTCATGTATCACCAGGAAAGACCCCTGTTTATCAGCATGTTCACGTAACATAGCCCTCCATAGCCTGGCCCCCTACCTGACTGATAATGTGATCTCCTTCTCCCCTACCGCCCCACCCGTTTCCCTCCGGTCCTCTTCCACTCTTTCCCATCATCCAAACTTAAAGGTTTTGGTGACCAGTCTTTTTCATGAGCTGCACCCAGACTGTGGACCACCCTCCCTCAGACTGTCCGTGACTCTCCCTCACTCTCCACCTTTAAAGCCAGACTCAAAACCTACCGGTTCGCATAGAACCTTCCCTACCCATAACCACCCTCCTCCAACCTACCACCTCCCTTTCCCCTTCCCTACTTCCTCTCCCTCACCTGCCCCTTCCCCTCGGCTTCCTTACTTCCCTGACTGTTCCCCTACTGGACTCTGCATCTGTTACTTGTTTACCCGTGGTTAAAGGTCCTCTGTCCTCATACTGTTGCTCATTCCCTGTGATTCTCTGTTTCTTTGTTTATTTGTTTTTACTCGCGGTCAGCGTTTTTGGGTTCTTGAAAAGTGCTTTATAAATCAAATGTATTATTATTATTAATAACATGACTAGAACCTGTTGAAACAGTATGAAAGAACACCAGTATGAAAGAACACCAGATGGGAAGTGAATAAATCGGGGCCATTGTTTCCAAATCAAGCTTGCCCTACTGGTAAAATGAAAGACGAGTTGAGTGAATGACATGGAATGGATGGAAGGTGATAATGATAAAATGCAAATAATCTAATTATTATCAGAATAATTCCGAGATCACTCACGTGAAGAAGATGGGTCCAGCGATAAGAAGATTTTTTCGTACGTTTATTGCTATATTTTTGCGCCCTACGCAAAGGAGGGATGGAGTGTGACCTTCCAGGCATGACATCCCTTCTTCACATTTTTCCGCGGTTTTTGGTGGTATTACTAGATGTGACTAATGCATTGTTGGCATGCTGCAGATGTGTTTTCTGTGTGGAACACCACATATTTATTTCTTTATACTGCAGATGTAATATACGGTTGTTATATGGATGTTTTCATTAGTTATTACACCATGTATAATTGCCAACCATACGCCAACGTCAGAAGCTTATGCCTTATATTTTACTGCCTATGCGGTCTCACCCATTGTGTATTAAAAAATACCTTCGTCTGGACAGAGAGATGGTGAGTAGAGTTTCCCCTTGACCAAATCGTACTGTCCCGCAGGGGTTTTCGCTCTCACACAATAGGGTTGGAGGATTTGGCATATCATATTAACTTCTGTTATGGTTTGGTAATTATTATGGTAGGTTTGTGGTTTTCAGTTGTTCACACCATAAAATTGGTGTGAAAGGAGGGATTGTCAACATTAATACAATTATTCTTCTATCATTCTTATGTGTTGTAATCTCCTCTAGTCAGTGGCAATACCAACAGCTATTTCTGACCAGGCCATGCAGCTGTTGGTAGGAAGCACAGACAGAGAAGGCAGGATTTGGCCTACTAAGATAAACTAGTTACAGTATGCATAAATATATGATATAAGAATCAATCTACTGTTCCAGTTATCCATTGTAAGAATGTATAGACAACCATCTACAAATATGTATACTATTACAAAATGTGCTGTTTACTGTATTAAAGCAGGCCATGGTCATATAGAAATGCACTAATTCGACCCACAGTATGTCCTTCACAAATGAACCACCTGTGACAAAGCTAAAATAGTGATGTTCTCGGTTTACAGTCTGTCTCCTTGTTTAGACGTGTTGCATGGAGTATAAATTGACAAGGGAGGAAGCATTTGGACACACGTCTCTGCGAAGCTTTGAGCTAAGTACTGATTTTGTGTCCACTCCACAGCTGTGATGTGTATTCTCTGTAATATTGTTTTATTCACTCTGTAATAAATCTTTGAACCTAAAACCTTCTCCTTACCGTCTCTCCAAGGTCAAATTAACTGAACCCGACACCAGCATTAGCCTTCATTAGCGTGGGTGGGTGGCAGAGCAAATGCTGGATGCCCAGTCAGGCTCCTCTAACGCTGGGTAAAAAAATTACTACAGCCCGGTGATTTAAAATGATTTAGCCTACCTATTTAGCCTACCAACTTCAGCCACCTTCTCTTCTCTTTGTCGTCGGGAGGAAAGCGATAATACTATACTGTTTTGTTGACATGGTTCCGTAAAAAGCCAACACGGAACACAGCACAGCACTGCACCATTTTAATGCCTTTTGATATCCCGTCTCGAAGCAGATGGACACGGAAATCAATGGCGGGAACAAAATGACGTTAGACTTGCCATCCCTATAGTCCTCGGTATCTCCATAATTGTGTCTGTTGGAGACATACCTGGGTGCGATAGGAGCTGTCATTCCTCGTCCTCCAATTATTAACATTTTCACTTCTCTTCATTGTTAAAGATGAAGATGTCGTAGGATTGCTTCCGAGCGCCTATAGGGTGCCTCCGGTAAACGTTTTTAATGAGGAATATCTTTTACTTCAGAGGAGGAAGTGCATTTCTCTCTCAACCTTTCCTGTCGGTGACTGTGCTCACTTCTCTACAGAGTCTTCTCAGGTATTTTCTTTTATCTATCAGGGGTCCAAGCGGCAAAGCTGCTGGAACCCTATTATATTTGTATTGAGGATTATTATTTTTCTCCCCTCGCTAAAGGTGCGTGCAGCTCATAGACAGGTTTCTGGTTTGTAAACACAAATGTGTTCTTGGCACTCCCCTGACTAAAAGTATAATGGAGCTCTGTTTAGAAACCATGGCACTCCCCTGACGAAACGTATAATGGAGCTCTATGGAGAAACAATGACACTCTCCTGACTAAAAGTATAATGGAGCACTGTGGAGAAACCATGGCACTCCCCTGACTAAAAGTATAACAGGGCTCTATGGAGAAACCATGACACTCCTCTGACTAAAAGTTGTTTCAAACAAAAACGGCTGAATGTAATTTAGCCATATCTAGCTTTGGCATGGATTCATTGTTTAGGTCACTAGCATGGCAAACAAACACAAATATATTTTAGTCTGCCCCATTGTTCTGACCAGGATTACATTCCGTTTTGCCTCATTGATGCGCACACACACTGAGTCTGATGTGGACCAGACACCTGTCTATAAACCATCCTAAAAAGTCCCAGAGCGACCGCTGTTGGCAGATGGGTTCCTATTGTAACTACTCAGGCAATGCCATGCACCCATGTCGACCAGATGGTGGCGCTATAATCAACAAATCACACTTTAAAGGCCATAACTCCCACACCTTTCATCCCACTGACATGAAACCTAACACACATATTCAGCTGAACATGAGAGAAAGAGAAAGAAAGAAAAAGAGACAGAGAGAGAGAGAGAAAGAAAGAGAGAGAGACAGAGAGAGAAAGAAAGAGAGAGAGACAAAGAGAGAGAGCAAGAGAGAAATATTGAGAGAGACCAGAGAGAGAGAAAGAAAGAGAGGGAGAGAGACCGAGAGAGAGAGCTGGACAGTAACAATCAGACAAAAGTTAAAATCTTTAAAAATGTACTACAGATCAATAATATGTGCTAGGGGCGGTATGTATATCACAGTATATAGAGAATTTAGTACGATGGCGGTATATATCACGCTATATTTATTTTTCTTATAATAATAATAAAAAATGCTGTAGTACAAGACTCTGGGATGGTAACAGTTTATTCCTGGGGGTTTCTACTGGCCTCTGCCATTAGTATTCTGTAGTCTGTATATTATGATAACATGTACTTACTTAAGTGCTCTACAACTTTGCCACTGGGACCACTCATGTCTGCCATACTGAATTACAGCCATATTGCGTTTTATGCAAAAAGAAAACGTTTCACCTTTTCAATTGTTCTCCCGTCAACACATACGTTGTCAGACAGCATACGGAGCTTGAGGCAGACAAACTGAAACAAGGAAAATGTATATTAATGAACGGTATGGCTGCTGTCAAATGGCAAACTTCTTGGAACTTCGACAAAGCGCGTCTCTCAGCACAAAATTGTCCATAAGTCATCAGTATGCAAAATAATCCTCATGATATTCAGTAGATATGTTGGGTTAAGTAAGGTATATGCAGCAGCTATAGCAGCAGTGTTACAACCCCAGGGCCTCTGCTGGCGGAGACTGCGTGATCCCCTACAGATACGCTCAGCACCTTTAAAACACAACTAATGGAATGGCTGGTTAACAAACCAAACATGCACACACACATAGCTGAGCAGTATGTTTTAAAGATGAATTAATGACTGTAAATATTATGTATTTTATATGATGTATTAACCACTTAACACAATATCTGCCACGCAATTATCAGCATCTTATAGCTCTACCGCCAACGCTGAAAACGGTGGGAGTCGCTCACCTTGTTTGCAGGGCTATAACTATTTAAATATTATAGCTATATCTGCAATACTATGGCCCATTTGACATCGGGTATCTATTGTTCAAGATGTGGGAAAGTAATTCCTGGAACGCTAGTTATGGGCAGCGATGCATATTATACTTAATCGGTTGGCATTCCGTCCCTATACACGCTACAATAAAAAATTCGAATGCATATCATCGGTGTATATTATGTTCCATCATGCATGCATGAAATGGGGCGGGGGGGGGGGGGGGGGGTTGTTTATGATTAATTGATTGTCAATAACGGCATTCATTAGTACAACTGCATACGTTGATCAGATGGATTGCAATGATAGAAATGGACAATCAAGCTGGAATTAACGTTAGCTAGTCAAAATGGATTATCGGCTATTGTAACAATTCTGCTGCATGGAAATTAACAAGCTTCTTTGCACAAAATGAGTTCCCTTCGACCACGAACATTATTGTTCAAGCATTTTTTGTTGAAATAAAGGTAGTTATAAGGTCTTTAATTTGTCGTAAAAAAAGAACGAAAGGTTATCCTATAACCTAGTTATATGAATACTGGCTGAGCGTCTCGCTTTTCGCCATTATGTATGTATGTCATGTATGTCATATATGTCCTGATGAATTGAAAATGGGGGACCCTGATGTAAACAAGACGAAAGTCTTTCTCTGGTCTGCATCCCCTTAACAATTGTGTGTATTGAGCTGTACTGTATTGTACCCATTCTGCAATCTGTTAATAAAGTTTTCAATCAATCAATCAATCAATCAATCAATCAATCAATCATTATGAGATATCTCTTATCTTCTAGCACCTACTGTGCTCACGAACAAACAATTGCACTCACATGCACGTGACCAGGCCACGCCCCGCGGTCTACTATATGACGCCGGACATGGTCACACTCTACCTTCCTCAGAAAAAAGTTTCCAACACTGAAAACCCAACCAAGGGACCTCAGGGCGCTAAGAGCGAGACGCTCAGCCAGTATTCATATAACTAGGTTATAGGATAACCTTTCGTTATATTATCATACTGGCCAATCGCGTCTCGCTCCTGCCATTATGAGATATGGGGCAGAGCAGACGCGTGGCCCGACAAGTGTACCCCCTGAGGGCCCGTAAGCCCAAAACCAGGGAGGAGGGGAGTCCCATCCACCCGCCCGTCCTAACGAAGGGGGGGAGGCAGTCAACTCCACCAAAGTGCGAAAAAGGGGGAACCAGAGACCCCTGAAAAATGCACAGCACAGGCGGGACCACGTGTGACACATCACCCCACCAAATGGCGGGACGCAGGAGAGGTCCCAGACCTCAGAACCGCCTGGGAGACAGAACCCCCAGTCATATCCACGAGGTAAAACTTAACGAAGGGACCCGGGGAGGACCAGGAGGCCGCAGCACAGATGTCCTCCACCGAGGCCCCCCCTAACAGGGCAGCAGCCCGAGGGACGTCCAGCCAACATGCAGCAAAAGGCAACGGCCCCGCACAACCAATGTGACAGGTGCTGCTTGGACAGCGCCTCACCCGTGCAAGGGCCACCGTAACAAACAAACAGTTGAACGGAAGCCCTGAGAGCCAGAGTCCTGAGGTAAACCCCCAGTGCACGGACAGGACACGACAGGTGAAGGCCCTCCTCCAACTCACTAGCGTGAGGAGGCGGGTGAACGCCTGAACCACAATATCCCTGGAGCGAAAGAGCTCCAGAAAATCTTCGGCACGAAGACTGGATTAGGCCTCAGAGTCGCACCACATCTCACCCACGGCAGATCCAATGGCGCCTGGTCAAGAGGCTCAAACGGGGTCTCCGACAACCAGCCCAGGACCAGTTGGAGGTCCCACTCGGAGACAAAGAACGTTCCACAGGCTTGAGACGCCGAGCGCCAAGCAGGAATGAACAATGTTCCGCCCCCACACTCGACCATACGCCACTCCCCAGTGTAAGCCGAGGTAGAGGACGGAGCGCGCGCGTACCGGATAGCGTTAACCACAGAATAGTCAAGACGCATCCCCACCAGATTCACACTGTCAGCAGCCAAGCCTAGAGGCTGCCCCAGAACAGGAGGCAGAACAGAGAGGGCCCGCGGTGACCGCGGAACAGGCCACGGCGGGGCCACCAAGAGCTGAATCAGGGCCGGGAACCACACAGCTGAGCCCCGGCCCGGTGCGACCAGGACCAAGTCCCGCGCTCCCAACGTACCTGCCCCAACAGCTGAGCTATCAGGTGTAAGGGGGGGAATGCGTACAGAATCCCGGACGGCCACGGAATCGGTCCCAGACCTGCCCGACTATGTCTGGACGTAGTCCCCACTCGTCAGGGTGAGGACCGCCCCACGACATCCACCTGTACCCACATTCTCCCTGCCGGGGATGTGGAGAGCCCTCAGGCAGAGCAGATGGAGAACCATAGCCAGAGCCCGACCGCCGCCCGGTGCAGACGGGGAAAGCGCACTCCTCCCTGTCTGACAATATACGACGCTGACGTCGTGTTGTCCGTCCTGACCAAAACATGCTTGCCCACCACAAGGTGGTCGAGCCGTTTGAGGACCAGAAGGACTGCCTTCAATTCCAACACATTGAATGTAGCGCAGACCGGGCAGCATGGTCTTGTGTAACGTTCTGGGTTCTCGGGTCTGGTGGACCTGAGATCCCGGCTACCATCCTGTCACCTGTCACTTTCCTTTCCCTTGATTGTATTATTGGTTGTCACCTGGTATTGACTGTCACTCTGTGGAACGTGTGGAATGTCTGGTATGTTGCCCTCAAATAACTCCTGTCTTCTCTGTTCCTCGTCGGCTCTTCACACAATCTCCAGAACCAGTACGCGGCGGTACCAAGAGACAAGTGCTGCAGTAACTAGCATTCTATCCTTTTGTTCTCTGTTGATCAGTACTCATTTACCTAAACTGCTCTACGGTTGTTCCTAATAAAGAGGATACCCGAATTGCGAAGAACGAACCTACACTCCGTCTCCTTATTGCCAACAACTATTGGAACTCTACACTCTTACCTGGTGCCATCGTAACAGTCTTGCCAGCTGCCCCCTACTGCGTTGGCCCGACACGTCCCCCCCCATCTCATGAGGGAGGCGTCGGTGAAGACCGTGACGTGTGACAGCCTGCTGCCCACGGGGACCCCGCAGGTGAGGGCACCAGACCCTCCCCAGAAGACGAGGTCCCCCAGTACTGACATGGGAACCTTCAGCCGCTTCCACATGTCTCACACCGGGTCCATTTCCATACTGGAAAAAACCACCTCTGTATCCTCCTCATGAAGAGGAGGCCAAGAGGGACCCCAGCAGCAGGCGCATCATGGACAGCGCCGTAACCGTCCTAGGACGGAACCTCCCGAGCGCGCCGAGAACCAACCACTCGCCGCCGCTCCGAGAGGGATGCCCATATAGACATTGAGCTTAGAAAAAGCCCAAGTACTCCACCTGTTGACTGGGAAGAGGAGAACTCTACTTCCAGTCTACAGCAAAACCCAGGCTGGTGAGACACCACCTGCCTGGTATGAGACCTGGTGATCTACCCTGACCGGCCAAGGACCAGAACGTCGTCCAGGGCAGAATACAATTCGTAACCCCCGACGACGCAGAGGCCCCAGTGCGGTCTCCACGCACTTGGTGAAGATGCGGGGAGCCAGAGAGTAGCCGAACGGCAGCCTCTGGTACCCGTACGCTAAGCCCTGCAAAGGAAGTGTAGGTAAGCCCTAGGATGGAAGATCGGGATGCGAATACGCATCCTACAGGTCTATGGAGGTTAACCAGTCGCCCACCTGACAGCGTCTAACAGGTGGGAGACGGTCAACATTCTGAACCTTCCATGGGACAGGTCCAGTATGGGTCTGACACCCCCCCCCCCCCCCCCCCCCCCCCCGATTTCTCGGGCACCAGAGAATACCGGGAGGAAACGCCACGCGTCGCATCCTCCTTTGGGACCACGACGATGGCTTGCTTCGCCAACAGAGATTGGATCTCGTCGGCCAGAGCTGTCACTGCTGTTGACCCTGACAATAGGGTCTGTACCAAACCTGAAAACGGAGGGTGGGGTTGTGCAAACTGCAAAAGTCCCCGCCTCAGCGTTCTCTCCATCCACCTCGACATATGGCACTGCTGTAGCCATATGTGATGATAATCCCAAGCGCACCCGCCACCACTTGGCGCTGGTCCCACCCGCTGTGCGTTGCCAACCCTGGACTCGCCAACCGCGCAAGCAGGGCATCTCGTGGAGCTGGGATATTGCACCCTGACACTACCAATGAAGCAATCGCACCCAAGGGGGGACCCCGACAGAAAGGGCCGGTTTGATACAGGGGAAGCTGACATCACACTGGGTGACAAACTCCCCCACTGAACACCTACCCGGCATGGATTGCTGAGGAACTGTTCCACAGCTGGACATGCAAGGCGTGAGGTCCCCACACTGCCCGATAGGGTGGGTTCCTACACACCGTAGCCCTGCAGTGATATTACTACCACCCAAATCACACGCGCCTGACTGACCACCGCCGGTCTTCCGGCCGTGGGAGGCACTAACGTGATACCCGGCGTGGCGAGGGCGGGGCTGGGGGAACACACGCTGTGACCCCCTGGGCCTCGAGTTCCCCCGCTGACAACCTTCGTCGTTGACAGACACAACACCAGGCTCACCAAACACAGACGCAGAACGTGTGGCGTGGGAGCCGCTTGACAGCACAGCATTCTCACGGACAGACCGAGGCCTAGCCAGCAACTGGGTGTCAGCCCCTGTCCCCATGAAAGGCGAAATGTGGGGCCGCTTGTGGTGTTGGGGGGGGGAGTGACCGGAGAGCGAGCTAGACACAGCTAGATGGCAACGTTTTTTTAGGGCATGCTCATCTAATGTAGCCGATCCCTCGGCCGCCAAGGTTGTCGGCCTTGTGATAACCTGTTGTCTTTGTGTCCAGGGTACCTCAGGCGGGGGAAACATGGCCGCTGGTTGGGGGCCTCGCCACAGGAGCTGGCGAGGCCGCGCCCTCACCTCTGGCTGCGCGGTGTGAGGCAGTGTGGGGCCTAGGTCAAATACTGCCCGCGCTCCTGCGGAAAGACCAAAAGTCCCTCTGCGGAGAGGGGAGCCCTGAGGAGGAAAAAACCTTTTCTCCTCCTCAAAGGGAGACTGATCCAACCAAAGATGTCTGTAAACAAGCGTTGACAGCATCCTAGCCCTCCCTGCGGTTACAGCTTGCGGCTAGGTCAAAAGCTAATAACCTCAAAACCTTGCGCGATGTTTCGACTGCTAACCGTCGCGCGATGTCCCTCGATCCGCTGTCATGAGATGAGGAACCCCAGGACAGGCCTGATGTGCTGTTTAGGATGTGCCGAGAAGATTCCAGGGGCTGGTGAACCTCCGGCGAAAACCCAACATTGTGTAATTTCTTCCTGCATTTCATAACAACTAGTTCACGGAGTGCACTGCAACGTCCGTGTTGGAAACAGAAAAAGAGGAAGGTAGAGTGTGACCATGTCCGGCGTCATATAGTAGAACACGGGGGCGTGGCCTGGTCACGTGCATGTGAGTGCAATTGTTTGTTCGTGAGCACAGTAGGTGCTAGGAGATAAGAGATATCTCATAATGGCGAAGAGCGAGACGCGATTGGCCAGTATGATAATATAACTACAGTTACCAGTAGGCAGCCTGTTGTTCAGTAGGCAGCCTGTCGCCTAATCCCCGTCACGGCCATCTGATACCAAGCTAGCTAGCTAGCTAACGTTACCTAGCTAAACGTACTAGACGTTAGCAATGTCTACTGTCGTGAACCATTTTAAATCGGGGCATGTAGAGGAGTTTCGGGAACGAGTAAAATGTGCAGGTCCTCTTCTCAGACCTGTGGTTACACTCTGGGGCAAAGCACTGCACGCATCATGCCCAGTTTTATCTCCATGAGCTAGCTAGCTACTAACGTTAGGTAAAAAAAACAATAATGTTATAAACGAAACAATGATTTACATTAGTATTTACAGTGATTTAATATGCAGCAAAATAACGTTATACGATTTAAATTATAAATACAAATATGGTAACGTGGTTGTGGCTTTCACAAATGATCATCATCATTTTATTTATTCGTACATGGAATTACCACAGTCCAACAGTACATATTAATATAATCCACCAAAGTCCATGGCCGAAAGGAACAGGAAGTAGAAAAATTCTTATATATACCTGCCCCTACACACATACAGCACACCGATAGACTTATTGCGTAAAACCAAACAGAATATACCCATTTTGCAAAAATGGAAACATCAACACAACTAAATTAAATCAACATAAATAAACCCATTTTGTTTTTTTATATTTTATTTTTTTATAATTTTTTAAACATAACATCAAATTAGACACACAAGCATTAACAGTAAACATCCAATGAAATCACCATTGAAATGTAGTTTACGAGTTATATACCTAATACTTGCTATCTAATACCATACATATATATGCTCTTGCTCGCTCACCCCCCCCGGACCCCCACTTGGATAATCCATCCATTTTCATTAGTTTCTAACCAGGCACTACAATTCATATGCTAGCTTTTATTCTCTCCACCACTTCTAACCAGATTGCAATGTTGGTTTCACTGACACCTAAAATTCTTGCTGTAGATATTTCTAGATAAATCACATCGAGATAGGTAAGAACCCATACCTTCCGGAACATTTTTTCCAGTTGAAACCATTGTGATGCTATCAGATTTTTAGCAGCTGTGAGACCGGATTAGTCTCTTTAGCTGTATAGGGGCTGCAAACTGAAAAACATCATTCAACAGCAATACAGAGGGATGTACAGGTATGTTCAAAATAAGAATTCTGATAATTGCTCGGACACTTCTTCCCAGAATATCTTAACCGTATTGGGTAATCCCAATACATGTGCATAAATGTACCCTCATCTCCATTTGTACATAAGGAACATAGGGAATCTTCAAACAATCCAATAACTGTGTGTAAAAATAATATGTGGAACTGGTGAGGTTAAATGTTGTATGTATATCTTGATAGCTACAAAAAACCTGTTTGTTGAAAACATCTCCCAATGTGTGTATGCCCTGCTTTTCCCATTTGGGATATCTTATAGGTCGTTTTCCAATAAGGAGTGCATTGTTATTGAATAGGGGAGTATGGCTATGCCATTTATGTTGGTTAGAATATTTTTTTTGTGTTTCACGCCATATACGGATCACATGTGTAATAAGGGGCCAAATTTCAATTCGCATTGCTTAATTGATAATATGGTGTATACTATGCCCTGCAGTCTATGTGGTGCTACTATATTTTCTTCTAAGTTTCTCCAGGATACAGATGCTTGGGAGTCAAACCAGGTTGTCAGTGGTCTTAAAGAGTACGCTTTAAAATAGTGGTAAAAGTCTGGAAATGCCAAACCTCCGTCGGCTTTGTTTCTCTGTGCGGTGGATCTTTTTATTCGTGGAGGTTTGTTATTCCAAATAAATGTATATGCGGTGGAGTGTAATTTTTTCCAGTAACCATCAGGAGGGGGTAACGGTAACATTGAGCTAATGAAGTTGATTCTAGGTAAAACATCCATCTTAACTAATGATACTCGTGCCTGTACTGAGTTTTTAAGTTTGGACCACCTGTCAAAGTCGTATTTGATCTTATCTTGGAATTTTGTGTAATTGTACTTCACCGTTTGGCTTATAGTAGGGAATATCTCAACTCCTAAACATCTGAAGTGTTTAACCATTGGTATTTTTTCTGGAAGGAGTATATTCTTTGCAGGGGCATTAAGTGGAAGGAAGGCCGACTTTGGCCAATTTATCCTAAATCCTGACAGATTGCCAAAGTCATCAATCAACTTGAGAAGATGAGGCATTGAGGTGTTAGGGTTTTGCATGAACAATATTACGTCGTCCGCATATAAACTAATATGATGTTGTGTGCCCTTAATTGCGATTGGTTCTATGGATTGGGATTGTCTTATATATTGTGCTAAAGGCTCTAATGATAAAGGGAATAGTCCGGGACTAAGAGGGCAACCCTGTCTGGAAGAGCGCGATACCGGAAAGATTTCGGAGGTGATTATACCTGTTGTAATCATGGCCGATGGGTCTTTGTATAATACTTTTATCATATCAATGAATCCTTTTCCTAACCCCATCCTTTCTAGTACTGCCCATAAATAAGACCATTCCAACCTATCAAAGGCTTTCATCGCATCCAGGGACAGCATCGCTATAGGTGGGGTGGGGTGTCATCCTTGCTGGCATCTAGCACATGTAATAACCGTCTTATATTATCCGTGATCAAGCGGCCTCTTATGAAGCCAGTCTGATCAGGATGAACTAAAGACGTCATATGCTTTTGAAGTCTGATGGCTAATACCTTGGAATACAGCTTGATATCGGTTCCGAGGAGGCTCAAGGGTCTATAACTACCGCAATCGGTGGGGTCTTTGTCTTTTTTAAGGAGGACTGTTATGAGTGCAATATTGTCGATCTTATGGAAATTCCCCTCCTTGATTGAGTATAAAATCATATTAAGTAATAGGGGTCCAATTACATCCCAGCATGAGAGGTACACTTTGTGTATCTATCAGTCAAACTACATATTTAGGTTCATTCATTTATACACACACACACACACACACACACACACACACACACACACACACACACACACACACACACACACACACACACACACAGACACACACACACACTCACACACACACACACACACACACACACACACACACACACACACACACACACACACACACACACACACACACACACACACACACACGTATCTATACATTTATATAATGCATTATTCTATATTATACTTCTATATACTATATAATTTTATAATTTTAATTTGATTATAATATAACTAAATCATACTATTTATACTACACCATATTGGTATACAGTATTATAAAATATTTGTATATATTATTATTCTATGTTACGCTGCTATATACTATATTACTATACTCATACTAGCCTATACTGCAATGCTATGCTATGTTATCCTGTTATGCTAAACTGCAATATTATACTAAACTGTGCTATACTGTCTATTTATCTTTTCTTTGTACAACCTTTTGAAGTGAAATATAAGATATTTCTTAATGATCTCCTTCAATATGCTATAAGGAGGTGTATTTCTATTATTGGGGTTAACTTGTGGAACAATGCTGATATAAAGTTAAGAATGAGTAATTTGCTTTTGGTTTTTAAGAAAATAGCTTGTAAACTACTACTACTACTACTACTACTACTACTACTACTACTACTACTACTACTACTACTACTACATATACTTAAATTTCAATTAAACAAATGATTGCTTTTCAAACACTGAAAACCAAATGAAAGTACAGCTTTTTAAGCACGGACAACAAGTTACTGCTATTTAAAAGCCTGAAAGTTCTGTTATCCTACATGATGTCATCATCATCATCACTCACTCACTGTGTTGCCAAAACCACGGAGGTCTTTTATTTCAAGAGGCCAAGTTGTAGGATAAAAAATCAAAAAGTGATCACTTTCAAACTCATGAAATAGAGCTCTCAACACATCAACCTTGTCCCTGTCATCATCATGTGACAGTCTCCTTCCTGTACTTGCCCTCACTGTCCCTCAGTCGTGCCAACTGTCCAATAGCAACCATCTTTGTATTCACCAATAGTCAGATTCTATTGCTGGAACCTGAGGAGGTGAACTGTCAAATGTTCCCATTATCAAGCATGTTGGCTAGGAAACAACAAAAACACTCTGTGCAGATATGTTTTAGGCTACTGCCATCACTTGTTGCCACTTGAATCTGAATGGTTTGGATTGATTGATTGAAAACTTTATTAACAGCTTGCAGAATGGGTACAGTACAGTACAGCTCAATACACACAATTGTTAAGGGGATGCAGACCAGAGAAAGACTTTCGTCTTGTTTACATCAGGGTCCCCCATTTTCAATTCTCAAAACATATATGACACACGACATACAGATAGACAGTACTGCTACATCTATACATTTATGACATACCAGATTTGCAAATACAGTACTGTTTGTGATACAAAAAGAGTCCAGAAAAGAGAGTATATACATTTGACGTAGAAACTGTACATTGGAGGAGGTTGGGTAGGAGGGGTGGGGTTGGGTGGGGGGGGGGGGGGGGACTGTACATTGGAGGTGGGGGGGGGGGGGGGGTGGGGGGGTTGGGTAGTGGGTGGGTAGGGGACACTGTACATTGTACATTGGAATATTGACAAAGCCATACTTGGTAATTTACTGTACATTGGAGGGGGTTGGGTTAGGACATTTACAGGGGCCAGTTTCGAATTGCAGTCTCCCGTAGGTGTTCTTTGAGAGTGTTTTTGAAAGTGGGTAGTGATTCACATTCCTTTACAGCTCTGGGTAGGGCGTTCCACATTGATGTGGCATAATTGCGAAACGTGTTTAGTCCCTTGTTTGAGCCGAATCTGGGTTTAACATGATTTGTGGAGCTCCCTCTGGTGTTGTGATCGTGGTATTCACTGACCTTTGGGAAGTATTTTGACATGTACATGGGTACCTTGGTTGTGTAGTGTATCTTGTAGACCAGGCCCATTGCAAGTTGCTGTACTCTGTCGTCTAATCTAAGCCATCCTAGGTTGTCAAAGTGGGCAGGGGTGAGGTGGGTTCTAGGAGTCAGGTCAAGCAGTAGTCTGACCAGTTTGTTTTGAGATGTTTGTAATTTTGTTTTTAGTGCCTTTGAGCTGCTTTGGTACTATGAGGTGCAAGCATAGTCGTAGTACCCTTGAATGAGTGCTCCTGCCAGAGTCTTCAGGGTATTCTTGTTTACCAGAGAGGAGATCCGGTTTGGATGCCATTTTGTCACAGGAACGATTAGCCTCTAGGATGGAACCCAGGTAGATAATTTCATCTTTCCTTGTGACAATATTGTCACCCACTGTAACTGAGAAGCCGTCGGTCTTACTGAGTTTGTTATTTGAACCGAAGAGAATGGACTCTGTTTTGCCCATGTGTAATGATAGTTTGTTATCGGCGAGCCATATGCAGATTTTGCCTAGTTCCGAGCTGAGGGTTTTTTCAACCTGTAACTTGTTCTTGTCAGAGACCAGCAGGGATGAGTCGTCCGCAAACAGGAACAAGTTGCAGTCACAAGCTGACGACATCAATTTGCATAAATTAGGAACAGTAGCGGTCCTAGTATGCTTCCTTGTGGAACACCACAGCTCACTGGGAGGGGGGGGGATAGGGTACCGTTTACCTCCACCATCTGTTCTCTCCCCTCCAGGTAGGATTGTATCCAGCTCACTGATAGACTTTCAAAACCAATTGCTTTTAGCTTGTCAATCAGAATGGTGTGATTGACAGTGTCGAAGGCCTTTTGTAGGTCCAGCATGACCATGCCGTAGTATTTGCCCGCGTCCACCTCTTGTTTGATGTGGTCGTTCAAATAGAGAAGGCATGTGTCAGTGGAGTGGGATGTTCTGAAGCCAGATTGGAATTCGTAGATTCGATTTTTTTCCACAAGGTACTTTTCGACCTGTTCGTATACTATTTTTTCCATGACTTTCGAGATGGAGGTAAGGATAGAAACAGGGCGGTAGTTGCCTGGGTCTAATTTTCTGCCCTTTTTGTGCAGGGGTTGTGACGATTCCAGGGAGGACAATGTAAACAGTGGCCACAGTGTAAATAGTGGTCACAATGGGAACAGTGGTCTCCTACCTGGTCTCCTGCCTCCCTCTAGTGGCCAGATGATTCAGATGGTGCAGGCAATCATCACACCGATATTGACTATTATGATGAATATAATTAACGTGATTTCATGGTGTGTGTTATTGAATGTCCCTTCCCTTGTGTGATGTGTTTCCCCTGTCTGCTTGTGGTTTTGTAATTTGCTTTTGTGTTTAGTTGGTTGTTGTGGTGTTTTAGACTGGCCTGGCCAGGGCCCTATTCCCCGTACCTGGTTCAACTAAGTCGATCAAGAGTCCCATTATCCAGATTCAATTAACCCGATGTTTGAATCCGGGATTTTCCTGTTCCTCGAAGGTGGATTCAGTCTCGTTCATTTGAACCAGACTTGAGACCCAGGATAATTGCGCGCGCCCGCCTCAGCTGAGAAGACAGCAAGTGTCGATAGCAGAAATCCTGATTTTCTAACGGCATTGATTGATTGATTTAAAACTTTATTAACAGATTGCAGTACGGCTCAATAGCCTCGCCGACAAGTTAAATGCATAATCTATAGGCAAATTTTAAGTCCCTCATTACCCCAATCAATCAGATTATATTTCTTTAAACGTGCCCTGCTGGCAGTAGGTTCATGGAATGGATAATCAAATGAGATCTTGCTAGCGAAAATAATTAGTTCAACAGTTTCAGAATAAGGATACGGCTCTCTCATCCATTGATGGATGTATGGTTGATGTTTCATTTGTCTGCCACCGTGGTCTGATGGTCAAGCATTTAGCCTTTCACGCGGACGACCCGCGTTCGAATCCCACTTCTTCTAGTTTTCTTTTTGAAATGTAAATACTTAAATTTGGTGCACGTTGAGAGCTATATAAAGAATGACATCCTCAATGCATGTAGATTTATAATATTTTAACTTAAAACTAGGCTACTTTTGCGTATAATCATTAATATTATATTCCAAAAAAATTATATTGGAAACGCGGGGTCTAGAACTCGGGTCATCCACTTGCCAGGAGTGAACACTGGCCGTTGCACCACTGTGCCAGACGTGATATATTCATTGTGTATCCATCAATGGACAAGAGACCCGTGTTTAGAATATTTTTCTTTTGAATGAAGTTTTATCTCTTTATTCTCAAATGCATTAATCCCAGTTACAATATCACAATAACGTGTGAGTGATGATACAATTCAACAATCCTCAGATTCCTCGTAATTCATAATCCACAAAAACCACAATCCACGCATAGACACTTCAATTTTATGCTTGAATGAAACACAATCCAGGCTCTCCGTTAAACATCCACAGCGGAGAATATGAAAGGAATCAGAGCCAAACGAGCGATAGGTTTCAATCATTAAAAATATCCCCGCGGGATTCACATTTGCAATGCTGCGCGTTGTTAAAATAACCACATAATGTGTACATCGCACCTAGCGAGCGCCACGGTATATATAACGTGCATTATTTAGGACAAAGTGAATTTAGTATCAGCATTTTGGGTCTATTTTACATTTCAAAAGCCCCCTCTAGAAGAATGAAGCACAAGAACATACTGTAATTCAGAATGGTATAATGCAGATCTAGACTGTGAGAATCATTTCAGGAAGCGAGCTGGCATTTCTTTGCGGGGGCGTGGCCATGGTTCATCCAGCTAACTGAACTTAACCCTGCTCTCGACCAGGCTCAAACTTTTTGATCTGTTACCATGGTGATTTAGACAATCGAGCGTCGGGGAATGGAAAGGTCTGGCTTAAGTCAGGCTATGCTGGAAATTATCCGGCTAACTCAGTTAGCCAGGTACGGGGAACGGGGCCCAGGTGGCGTGTATCACTTCCGCAACGGATTTAGTCGGATTTCGGTTTCCGGGTTCGCCTGATTGGCCGCGACGGCCACGTGACACGCCGTGGCACGCCCCCACGGCAGCCTTGCCGCTGCGAATCAGAGCAATATTGTCGCGCCATCTTCTGAGTGCAGACGCGCTGCTGTTTAATCACTTTTCCCACTTCAATGACAGAGCTGCTGTTTAATGCTCACTTTTCCCACTTCAATGACAGAGCTGCTGTTTAATGCTCACTTTTCCCACTTCAATGACAGAGCTGTTGTTTAATAATATTGTCGCGTTGTGGAAAGCAGGATGAGAGAGCGTAGATTTCAGTGTGTATCATTTAATCATTTATCATTTAACATTTGACAGGCATACATTGTTGTCATACAGAAGTACAGAATACTTTTATCCAAAATTCTTCTTACTGTTACTGTTAGAGACTGTGCTAGACAAGATAAGTATGAAATAAAATAGTATAGCTTGTAAAATAGAAGTAAAAATAGAGGTCACGCTGTTCAGTATAGACATATGTACAATGTTCGATGCAGAATAGAAGAAACTGAGTTACCATACAATATACAATATACTATGCAATGTACTAATATACAATACGCTATAGTGCAAAGCAGAAATGGGATGAGGTACAATTTACAGTAAGGTGTACGAGTTGCAGTGCAAATTCTTCTTACTGGCGCGCTCCAGAGACTGTTACTGTACCATACAATATACAATATACTATGCAATGTACTAATATACAATACGCTATAGTGCAAAGCAGAAATGTAAGGTGTACGAGTTGCAGTGCAAATGCTTCTTACTGGCGCGCTCCAGAGACTGTTAAGCATTTTGGATAAAAGTATTCTGTACTTCTGTATGACAACAATGTATGCCTTTCAAATGTTAAATGATAAATAATTAAATGATACACACTGAAATCTACGCTCTCTCATCCTGCTTTCCACAACGCGACAATATTATTAAACAGCAGCTCTGTCTTTCAAATGTTAAATGATTAATGATTAAATGATACACACTGAAATCTACGCTCTCTCATCCTGCTTTCCACAACGCGACAATATTATTAAACAGCAGCTCTGTCATTGAAGTGGGAAAAGTGATTAAACAGCAGCGCGTCTGCACTCAGAAGATGGCGCAACAATATTGCTCTGATTCGCAGTATCACGTGGCCGTCGCGGCCAATCAGGCGACCCCGGAAACCGAAATCCGACTAAATCCGTTGCGGAAGTGATACACGCGGCCAGGTGTGGCCAATTGTAATTAGTCAGTATATATGTGTGTTCGGTCTTCTTCTCTGTGTGGTGACATACCTCCGTTCGCTCTGTTCCTGTCGACGTCGTCCTTATCCTGTAGTGTTGTTCTTGTCTAAGTAAGTGTTCAATAGTATTCTGTTTTGTTGCCTTTTAGTTTCGTGTCCACAGTTCGTTGTTCCTCAGTGCCAGCTCGGCTGAGCCTGTTTTGTTCTTTTGTAACGTGCCTTTGTTTACCGGCTTGCTCTGCAAATACATTTAATTATTTACTACTACTTCGTCTCTGCCTCCTCTCTCGCCATCATTGTCCTGCAATATTGGGTTCTACTCTCCTTCCCTCACTACCCCCCCATTCCTAACAGGGGTGTTACTCTCGCAATTTTGAAGTCCTTGGGGATGTGTCCCTATTTTATGGAGAGGTTTATTATGTGTGTGATGACTGGGGTGATGGAGGCTGCTGAGTCTCTGAGGAATTTGGAGGGGATGTTGTCATGGCCAGTGGCCTTGTTCGGTTGGAGGGCGCTCAGTTTTTTTGAGTACCTCATCTGTTGTTACCATTTCCATTTGAAGTCGTCTTTGGGGACGCCTAGGTTCTTGTAGTATGCTACTATGTGTTCTACCCCATACTGCCCTGAGTGGGATGGTAGTTTGTTTACCAGTGTTGTGGCTATGTTTGTGAAGAAAGTGTTTAAGTAATGGCTGGTAACATTCTGCATATTTCCAACAGTCTCCTGTCTCCATGCAGACCATCTGATGTGTTATGAAATGTTCCTGTTTGACAAAAGCAATGCCTATAATAATAAAATAATAATTCATTTTATTTGTATAGCGCTTCTCAATGACCCGAAGACGCTGACAGTAGTTAGGAACATAGTATGGGTGGGGGGGGGTTGAAGGCAAGGGAGAACAGGTGGGTTTTGAGGCGAGCTTTGAAGGTGGAGAGTGTAGGGGAGTCTCTGATGGACTGAGGGAGGGAGTTCCAGAGTCGGGGTGCAGTGCGTGAAAAGGCCCGATCACTAACGTTTTTGAGTTTGGATGTCGGGACAGTGAGGGAGGCAGTGGAGGAGGACCGGAGGGAACGGGTGGGGCGGTAGGGAAGAAGGAGATCAGTCAGGTAGGGGGGGGCAGGCTGTGGAGGGCTTTGAAGGTGAGGAGTAGTGTTTTGCAGTTTATGCTGTGTTTGATCGGGAGCCAGTGGAGAGAGTGGAGGACAGGAGTGAGGGGGGGGGGGTTCCTCACAGAACTTATTTAGTTGTGCAATATCAACTTGTCGATGGATTGATTAAATAACCAACAGTATGGGGCCGTGCGACCAGCTGACTTGGCGCAGTTCTTCACCATCTGACGTCATTTGGGAACGACCCCGTTGTAAAGTCCAAAGTTTACAGCGGCTCCATCACCTGGGTTGCGCCTGTTATCAATCGCTTGCACTACTTTCTTGTGCTGTCTGCTACTCGCATGCTTATCAAAAACTGGATGAGTTCCTGTATAAAAGGCACTGTTTCTATCCGCCAGAGTTTTCACAGCTATAGTTTGCACCACATCCCAGTGCGGGCGTTATTCGTTTGAAGCCAGCCGACCTCCTGCAGCCACTTTTCCGAGAACACATGCTCACATAATTTTATGTTATTCAGCAGCAGGCTATGAGCAATTGAAATTCATTAGATTGGACATTTTGATTACTTATATCAAGCGTCCCGGCGGGCCATCTGTGTCGCAATACATTAACATCTGTTATAATCACACTCATCGTTTGTCTTACTTATTATTATAGTTATTATTTATTTCTCCCAAAAGGTAGTATTGTAGTGATTGTAATGGTACTGTACATAATTCACCCACAGAACTATTGTTAGGAACATTCTAGAACATTAGTTCCGCCCAAACATTGTGGAACGTTTGTGATGATGTCATGGCAGAACATTCTAGAACCTTAGTTCTGCCCGAACATTCTGGAACGTTGGTGATGATGTCATAGTAGTACATGCTGGACCGTTGGTGATGATGTCATAGTAGGATCTTCTAGAACCTCTAACATTCTTATTTAAGCTGTGGCAGTTCTTGCCACAGGCATTCTGTTTAGCTTTCTAGTAACGTGTTGAACCTTTCCGTTGTGACACCCTGACAGGAAGTGAAGCCTGAAGGTGCTCGGTTCTTCTCCAGAAGCGGCCACACAATCCAGCGACTAGCACCGCTCAAATTTAGGCATCCGACCCCAGGATAAAACTACTTGAAGAAAGAAATGGCATCCGCATCTGAACTCGCCTGTATTTACGCAGCTCTCATCCTCCACGACGATGAAGTCACCGTGACAGAGGACAAGCTGAACGCTCTGATCAAGGCGGCAGGCGTCACCGTGGAGCCGTTCTGGCTCAGCCTGTTTGCCAAGGCTCTGCCCAGCGTGGACATCGGGTCTCTGATCAGCAACGTGGGAGCCGGAGGAGGAGGTGGAGCCGCCCCAGCCCCCGCCGCAGGGGGCGCCACCCCGGCCGCAGACGCTCCAGCCAAGAAGGAGGAGAAAGAGGAGGAGAAGGAGGAATCCGCTGAAGGCTCCGACGATGACATGGGCTTCGGTCTCTTCGACTAAATCATGGTTTTGTAACAAAGAAAATAAAGAAGGAGACCGCACAACAACGAGGTCGGGCAGTTGTTCCCCCCCGCCGGGGGATTTTGACTATGGGTGAATTCTGGGGGGGGCTTGTGTAGTGATTGTAATGGTACATAATTCACCCACGGAACTATTGTTAGGAACATTCTAGAACCTTAGGTCTGCCCGAACATTCTGGAACGTTGGTGATGATGTCATAGTAGAACAATGCTGGAACGTTAGTGATGATGTCATAGTAGAACATGCTGGAACGTTGGTGATGATGTCATAGTAGAGCCTTCTAAAACCTCTAACATTCTTATTTAAGCGGTGGCAGGGCATTCTGTTTCGCTTCCTAGTAACGTGTTGTATCTTGTAGTTGTGCTGATGAATATTAAAGGAGTTACCTTCGGCTTCGTGACACCGCCTCAGACTCCCGTCTCTCAGCACCACAGTATACAAATAAAGTTATTATTATTATTATAAATGAAGGTTCCAACAGCAGTGGCCTGACATTAACAGCCGCCTGTTATAATCACTGGGTGTAACCCGAGCGCCCCCTACTGGTTAATAATATACCGTTAATCCGGCACGAACACGGTACCCATGCCGCAGTGCAGAGAGTCCTAAGCGCTACAACTGTATATAAATGCAGTCCATTTACCAGTAGGTACACTGGGTACAGTAGGTAAGACATTCATTGTGTATAGTGTTGAAAACTCAGGCAGTAAAATGCAATGATGTGCTTGAAGGCAGTAGTAGTCTGTAGCCAAACCATTTTGTGTGAAGTGCAAACTTCTGGTTTTGTTTGATGTGTATCAGGCTTTTAGAAGAGCTGTCCTTGCAGCACCTGCCTTCATAGCTCACCTTCCTTGACATAATTCCCCCTTGCTGTACCATTTACTGCTGTTAGCTTTGAGGCCTACCTCTGTTTTATGTGTGTGTGTGCAATAGTGAATTTTGTTAGACTATTGGAAGGCCAATATTGACACGGGTATCCTTTTCGTTTGCTTTGGATTTGAGCTGCTTAGGGCGGGGAGAGGCACGGGCTGTACTTCAGGTTAGGAATATAATGTAGTGATTTCTATTAGTCTGTTTGATTTAATATGTGAAATAATTAACTTGACTGAATATAGGCCTCTCTGTTGAATGAAATGCTCAGCCATGATGCTTTGAGTCTGTCAGGTTCACATCATGGAGCATTGAGCCAGTGTCTGTCAGGTAAGGTTCACATCATGGAGATATGCACATTCATGTTACCGTAATATTCATATAGAGATTATATAGCCTAAATCCCACATCCCTTTTTACAAATGCAGGGCGAACGCTCATATAGCCTACCGAGTATGGGATACCCCAATATGATGGCTGGTATATATACTGTACAATAACAATATTCTGTTTCCTCATGCTATACATATATATGAACATATTATATTGGTCATATAGGGAAATGCATGCAAACCTCTTATGTCAAACACCTTGCACAAATGTTGCTGTCGTAAACCCCAAAACAAATGGTTCAAAACTGCACCTATGACTATATTATCTGCTCATCCAACACCATAGAATTCACACTAATTATATCAAGTACAAACACACACACACACGCACACACACACACACACACACGCGCGCGCACACACACGCGCACACACACACACACACACACACACACACACACACACACACACACACACACACACACACACACACACACACACACACACACAGTTAAAGGAACCCACCCTGAGATAAATGTTCTCCAAGCGGCCCTACATAAACCAAAGGTTCTCCGATGAACCTTTCTAATGCAAACGGATATCTGGGAGTCCCTCTCAAACGAATGGTTCAGTGAGGGACCCGTCTCAAGCCAAAAGGTTCCTCCAAGAAATCCTTGTTGTTTTAGAGAGTAGAGTTTGCATTACTACGTTTCATTGCTTTATCACATTTTCTTTAAAATTATGTTTAATAGATGAAAAATGACAGCTCACGTTCCAGCTTGCTAGATTAAAGTTCCATCTTACTTACTTACTTAGGCCTTTAAATTCCCAAAGGAACATAGGCCATCGACGAAGCTCCTCCAAAGTGCCATCTAGCTAGACTAATGCCAATCTCAATACCCTCCCCCATGGGCCGTGTTGTGCATTGTGCATAGAGGAGTAGTGGTTATGTAACCTCCAACTGGCCCTCCAGACAGAGTGTTTTCAGATGCTGACTAAAACGTAAGGAACTGAAGTGTCTGTAGTGATACGTATACGTATGCATATTTGGAGCGTATTTCCACTGCTCTGAATCAAGAAAGAAATGAATTAAGGGTTATATATAACTTTTGATGGTAGACACAATGGTGATGTCAGTTTAACCCCTTAACAGACGGGCACATTTTGCATACTTTATACTTATAGCACATGCATGAGTTTTTGAAAGGTAACATTCTGATGTTTCTTACACAAAAAAAGAAAAATCCCTTTGAGTGCTAATGTAATAGAGAAACAGAGGTTTGAACACACGGAAATAAAATATTTGCTCCTTACTTTTGTGTTGTTGCCAGATGCCTGTTTTTGGGTTCCAGCTGGGAGGTAGGAGCTGGAAAACATAATGGTTCCGTAGCCCAAAGTCTTATAGTCATACAATTCCAAAGTTTATACAAATGATAGGTATATTCAGTTCATTAAAGTCTAATATTTTATATCCAGCTCCTCTCATGAGTGCATAGGTATCTGGAATGTGGCCAGTTGTGGGTCGAGTGACCATGCCAAGCCCAGAAACACATTGACCTGTGTGACCTAATGTGCATGCATGGCTATATCGGCCCTCCGGCCACAGGCCACTGAGGAGGAGCAAAGATGGACATAATATTATCAGATTCAGCAACAGTTCACCCCCACATATGACCTTATACGACCAAGCCTGATCATCATTTTTAACCAGTGGCTCGCTAAATTTGGAACCCACATAGTATTTAAGCCATGATGTGTTTGTCATTCTGGAGCCTCTCAGCCCCCATGGAGGGCTGTGGTCTCCAGGACTGTTCCTCGTTCTCCATGTGTTCCTGTGGCAATAAAGACCATTGATTGACTTCACATTTGTCACCTTTGTCCTCTGCCCAGCTGGCTCATACATATCAATCCAACAAATTCAGTTTTTATACTATCACAAATCCCATGGAAAACAAAGAACTTGTTGGTCTTCTGCTGCCCCCTTTCTCGTTGCAATCAGCACTCATCTGGGAATGCTTTCGGAGAAGACGCTGCTTGGATACAACGGTGGTCAATCATTTTCTCCATCAGCGGTGACCGGTCAGTTCAGGATCCGGCCAAACCGGACATGGTCACTCGTCCGAGCGGCTTGTCAAACGACGCTATATTTCGTCTTGTAACTCGAGACTGGAAGCACGCAATAGATTGAGTGTGGTGACGATCGAAAGGCGGCAAATTCAACTTTCCAACATTGGTTGATCGGCGAAAACGCAGCCCAGAGTCGACGGACGAGGGCAAAGTGCCGTGACGTGCGTGAATATGGGCCGTCCGATCCTTAAATGGTTAAGAGGTTAAACCTATTTTGATCAGAAGATCCGTTTGTGACATTGATTGATAAATCCCATTGTCCCATTTCCTATGTAAAGACTTCCCCCATGTAAAACCTTCCCCCATGTAGTGTGCCACTACCTAGTCGGGGTAGGGCCAAGGGAAGGGAATTGGTATTGTACTCTTCAGCTTAGCTGGACGGAAGACAGGTCTGGCTTTATGGGGTATCATTTCCACATCCCTCCGCTTAAGAGTCACCCTTTCTAGTCGCCTAACCACCGGACACATCAGTAAATGCTTTGAGCACTCGGGGAAGACACTCATATAATCCATTATCAACACCAAACCATCCCAGGGACGTGTCGTTATTATCAGCCGCTTGGCTCATTGGACCGAGGCGCGGCACGGCGCCCGGCAACCTCTAGATGCCAATTCAATTAAATTCCGACCAGGGACGATCCCAGACGAGATCCATTTCACTCATGGTTTCCATAAGTCACTTTGGTTTATGGCGTCTTGCTGGATAGCATTACGTCAATGTCCCCCAATATTTCCAGACAATGAAAATAACCATATCCTCTCACATGGCACTGTGTGAGGGGGAGAGAGACCTTCACATGGTACTGTGTGAGAGGGGGGGAGAGAGAGGTAACCTCAGTTGGATTTGTGACACTGTTTTGATTCCATATAGTAGAAGGGGATGTTTTTGTCATCCTTCCCCCCCCCCCCCCCCCCCATTAGAGGTTAGACACAATTACATTGTGTGATTGGCTTTAGACGTGTGAGGGATCCAGGGAATGGTCTTTGAGTAATGGACATTTTAGTTTACCAATGTACACTGTACTGTGTCTGTTGAGATCCATCATTTGGTTTAAATGTAAATACCGGTTTACATGTAAGATACCGTTAGCTCCAGAATTTCATTGGCTACAAAAGCGGTCAATGGTTTTCACCATCAGAGGTGACTGGTCCGTTCAGGGCCAGGCGAAACTGGACGCGGTCACTTGTCCGGTTGTTTGGTCTTGTTATTATTATTATTGGAAGCACGTAATAGGTAGAGTAGGGTGTCAATCAAACTACAGAAGGGTAACCTTTAACAGGTTAACCCTTTCACTACTACTCTACAGACGGTTAACCCTTTCACTACCACTCTACAGACGGTTAACCCTTTCACTACCACACTACAGACGTTTAACCCTTTCACTACCACACTACATACATTTAACCCTTTCACTACCACACTACAGAAGGTTAACCTTTCACTACCACACAACAGAAGGTTACCCTTTCACTACCACACTACAGATGGTTAACCCTTTCACTACCACACTACAGAAGGTTAACCTTTCACTACCACACAACAGAAGGTTACCCTTTCACTACCACACTACAGATGGTTAACCCTTTCACTACCACACTACAGAAGGTTAACCTTTCACCACCACACTACCCTCTGTAGGGTGGTAGTGAAAGGGTTAAGGTACAGGTTCAACAGACAAAGAAATAGCGATTAATATGGGGGGGGGGTTGACAGGAGGTTGGCGTACAGGTTGTTGAGGGCCTTGTAGGTGGTGAGTAGACTTCTGAAGTCTATCCTGTATTTAACTGGGAGCCAGTGGAGATCATGAAGGACTGGGGGAAATGCATCTGCATTTGTTGTGTTTCTCCACTCCATTTATTTCAGTTTTTTTCCTTTACTCTGTCACACCGCCTGTATGTATAGAGATGTCGGGAACTTCAATTCACATCAGGTGTTGGCTGTGCATCCCCAAAGAGCCTGGGGGAGGATGAATCAGTGGGTTGAGTGCTCATCATAGTGTGCCTGTCTGACAGAGCTCATGGTTGTGGCCCCCAAGGCACTGCTCCAGAAGGTTGGAGATCTCCTCCTCCACGTTGACGGCTGTTCCATCTCCCCGTCTCTCAAAGTCCGTAACCTGGGCGTCACACTTTCATTTCACTCCCACATCACATCCGTCACCAGGTCTGCCTTCTACCACCTCAAAAACATCTCCCGTATCCATCCCTCACTGTCAGACTATGTGGCTAAGACCCTGATCCACTCATTCATCACCTCCCGGTTGGACTACTGTAATGGAGTCCTGTTCGGGGTACCCAGCAAAGCCCTGGACAGGCTCCAGTATGTTCAGAACTCAGCTGCCAGGGTTCTCACTCACACCAAGCCCTGGCAGCACATCACCCTCACCCTCATCCACCTCCACTGGCTCCCAGTCAAGTTCCGCATCACCTTCAAACTCCTGCTCCTCACCTACAAGTCCCTCCATGCCCCCCTCGCCCCCCGATACCTGTCTGATCTCCTCCACCAGTACACTCCATCCCGGAACCTACGATCCTCTGATCTAGGTCTCCTCTCCATCCCTCGCACCAGGTTACGGACTTTCTGGGACAGAGCCTTCAGCGTGGCGTCCCCTACCCACTGGAACTGTCTCCCCCGCGAAATCCGCAACGCCCCAACCCTGGACAACTTCAAATCTGCTCTAAAAACACACCTCTTCACCAAGGCTTTTCCCCATCAGTTAGTTTAGATTAGATTAGGTCCATTATCCATTATCCCTTACCTTCCCTCATCCCCTTTTTTCCCCCTATTTCCCTAGCCCTATTTTTTGTCCTGATTGTGAAGCGACCTTGGGTCCTATGTAAGGGGCTATATAAATTTGATCTATTATTATTATTATTTATTATTATTATTATCTGTCTCATGCCACGGCGGCATGGCACCATGTCTGCCGTTCCACCAGCGCTGATCCTTTCACCCCACGGCACACGGCGATCTGGATCTCCCAGGAAGCTGTTACTGTTGGAAGGGAATCTCATCGTCATGGTGACCGGAAACAAGATGGCGCCGCCCACGGCTGCCTTGGCGCCACAGTGTGTTGCATTTTTGTTTGTTCAGTGTTGTATCTGTGTCCTGTCTAACGTCCTACACCAAAGAAGAACTTCTGCACATCGGGTGTTCAAACCCATCGAACACTTTCCCAACACTACTCACCCGTTCCACGGATTTATTGGATGTACTGGTCAGGGGGACCGCGTTCTTCGCCAGTGCTGTGCGCTGGATCAGACGGCAACGGGGAAGGAGAGGTGGCTGTCTGGTTCGCCTCCGGCGGCGGGGCTCGCGGCCACCACTTCCCGGTATATTCCTCGGAAACGTGAACTCTTTACCAAATAAAATGGACGAACTCCGGTGGCTGGTTGCGGGAAACAAGGACTTCCACTCCACAGCTGTCTGTGCGTTCGTGGAGACCCATCTGAAGCCATCAGTCCCAGACGTACAGCTGGAGACCCATCTGAAGCCATCAGTCCCAGACGGGGCTGTACAGCTGGAGACCCATCTGAAGCCATCAGTCCCAGACGTACAGCTGGAGACCCATCTGAAGCCATCAGTCCCAGACGGGGCTGTACAGCTGGAGACCCATCTGAAGCCATCAGTCCCAGACGTACAGCTGGAGACCCATCTGAAGCCATCAGTCCCAGACGGGGCTGTACAGCGTGGAGACCCATCTGAAGCCCTCAGTCCCAGACGTACAGCTGGAGACCCATCTGAAGCCATCAGTCCCAGACGGGGCTGTACAGCGTGGAGACCCATCTGAAGCCCTCAGTCCCAGACGTACAGCTGGAGACCCATCTGAAGCCATCAGTCCCAGACGGGGCCGTACAGCTGGAGACCCATCTGAAGCCATCAGTCCCAGACGGGGCCGTACAGCTGGAGACCCATCTGAAGCCATCAGTCCCAGACGGGGCCGTACAGCTGGAGACCCATCTGAAGCCATCAGTCCCAGACGGGGCCGTACAGCTGGAGGGCTTTTCTGCGTTTCGTGCCGACAGGGACTTCGAGGCGGTGGGTAAGTCGCGTGGAGGTGGACTTATGTTTTTTGTAAACAATCGCTGGTGTTCCGATGTGACAGTGATTCACCAACACTGTTCCTCTGCTATCGAATCCCTCTTCATCCGCTGTCGTCCATTCTATTCTCCCCATGCGTTCAACTCTTACATCCTTGTCTGTGTTTACATTCCTCCTGACGCTGACGTCACCGCAGCGGTAGACACACTGGCCGAACAGCTGACAAACGTTGAACGAAATCACCCGGACAGTTTTGTTGTTGTACTAGGGGATTTTAACCAGGCTCATCTGAGCCGATCTCTCCCCAAATACAGCAAGTCACTTGCCCAACTCGGGGAGAAAACACTCTTGACCATTGTTATTGTACAATTCGGCAGGCCTACCATTCTGTCCCCCGTGCTGCGCTGGGCAACAGTGATCACCATCTTATCCACCTGATCCCTCGCTACAGGCAGAGATTTAAACAATCAAAACCTGTAGTGCGGAGCTTCAGAGTGTGGTCCAGTGAGGCATGCGAGTGTCTCCGCGCCTGGCTGGAGAGGGCAGGCTGTGACCAGGACTTTGTTGAGTGGGCGGGGCCTGAGGCTGGAAACAACCTGGATGACTACACAGACAATGTGACATCATTCATCAGCCTCGGTGAGGAGGTTTGTGTCCCCCTCCGCTCTAGGAAGATCTTTAACAACAAGCCCTGGTTTTCAGCCCAACTCAGGCGGCTGAGGTCGGAGAAGGAGGTGGCCAGGCTCAGTGGTGATGCTCATCGGTTCTGGCAGGCCAAGTACAAGTTCGCCAAAGAGGTGAGGGAGGCGAAAGTTCGCTTCTCGGAGAAACTGCGGCAGCAGCTCTGATGGGAATTCCTCCTCCGTATGGAAAGGCCTCAAGACCATTACCAACTATAAGCCGAAGTCACCACAGGCGCCTGATAACCTCCCCCTGGCGAACAAGCTTAATGAATTTTACTGTAGGTTTGAGAAAGCGGTTCCCCCCCCGCCCTCTTCCTTCACCCACTCAGCCACAACCTCCATCCCCCCACCCCAGTGCCCCCCCACTACTGTTCTCCCTGTACACCAACAGCTGTACCTCTCTCCACCCCTCGGTCAAACTCTTGAAATTCGCTGACGACACACCCCTGGTGGGTCTCATCTCCAGGGGGGACGAGTCGGCCTACAGGAGGGAGATCGAGAGGCTGCAGAGCTGGTGCAGCTGCAACAACCTGGAGCTCAATGCTCAAAAGACAGTGGAGATGGTAGTGGACTTCAGGAAGAAAGCAGCCCTGCCCCCTCCCATCATACTGGGAGGCACTCAGGTGGCCTCCGTGGAGTCATGCCGATTCCTTGGCATGACCATCTCCCGGGACTTGAAATGGGAGCTCAACATCACGGGCCTGCTCAAGAAGGCCCAGGGGAGGATGTTCTTCCTCCGGCAGTTGAACAAATACAAACTGCAGAGGACCATGATGGCCCAATTCTACACGGCCATCATTGAGTCCATTCTCACCCACTCCATCATCTCCTGGTTCCCCGCTGCAGCGGCAAAAGATCTCGCCAAGCTGCAGCGGGTGATTCGCTCCGCGGAGAGGGTGATCGGCTGTCCCCTGCCCTCCCTCAGGTCCCTGCACGACTCCAGGGCGCTGAAGAGGGCGAGAAAGATCATGGCCGACCCCTCCCACCCCGGTCACAGCCTCTTCACCCTGCTCCCCTCTCAGAGAAGGCTGAGGATCCCAAAGGCTGTGAAAGCTCATCACAGACTGAGCTTCTTCCCCTGAGGCATTGATCAGCCAGGCTCACAATCACTCAATGCCTCAGCCCCCCCCCCCCCCCCCCCCCCTCTGCCCCCAAGTGACACTGGCACAATGAAACTGCACTAGTCTTTACTGGAACTCTGCACTTTAAACTTTATATATATATATATGTATTTAAATTATTAATCCTCCACTGCACTGTTTTTTGTCCTGTGTGTTGGTGTTTGTTGTTACTGTGAAAAAAAGAAATGAAAAATGCATACACTGTAATGCTGCAACAATTACCAATGTGTTTTTACACAAATGGCTTAATAAAGGAATCTGAATCTGAATCTGAAGCGTCTTAATATAGAGATAGTCTCTCAACCCACTTCTTAACAACGGGATAAATTACGATCTCGGCACAGATGCCTTTGAGATCTCTGCAGCGGCCGTTATCTTCTCACGCTGTGGAGAAAAGGGGAAATTACCGTGATAAGGAAAGGAATGAGATCAGTGTCACGTCCCTTTATTAATTTATTTTACCTTTATTTATCTCTGGGTAGATCCGCTGAGCGCATTATGACGTATAATGATAGGGCATACAGACCCTCATATGCACCTTTGATTTCACATTTGTTTACTTGCTCATATTCTTATATTCAGAGTTAATTATTGTTTTCACTGCTTATTTTTATCTGTACTATAATTGTATTACTTATGTTTATGTCTTCTACTATTACCATGCCTGCACCTGTTCTTCCCCTCCCCCATGCTACTATGACACCTACATTTCTCCAAGGGGATCAATAAAGGAATATCTTATCTTAACAACCACAGTCTGACACTGTTGGCCACTGAGCAGCTCTACTGGAGCAGTTATGAGTTAGGTGCCTTGCTCAAAGTGTTGAGGGAGGGGCACGCTATTCATTCACTTCCATCGCACATTTCCCTTGCTGGTCCAGTGAACGGGGGGCCAAATGGGGTATTCACTGGAGGATGTGGGGAAGTTAAGCATGCCATTCCTTAAATGTGCAATAGATAACATTTAGCCACTAGAGCAGGGGTTCCCAAACTTTTCAGGCCGGGACCCAGAAAATAAGGCGTCAGAGAGCCGCAGCCCAATGCACATTGTCAGGCTTTTTTATTTAAATTTTTTGCAAGGCGACCGATTTTTTAAGCCAAATATCACTTCAATCCTATTAAGTTAGTTCAAGTTAGTTATTCATTTATATGTGCTATTTATGAGAGGGCTAACTTGTTGCAAAATAATAATGATAATAATAATAGCCTCATTAAAATACTATTGTTGCTTCGGTTGTGTTCAGCGTTTTATGTGCATAATCTGTTATTTAGTTTGAAATGTTCGTTGAAATAAGTAGATTTTTCGTTTTTGTTTATTTATTAAGTTAATATAAAACTATATAGTCATATTTTAGAATACAATAGAATAGAATTTTAGAATACAACTAGAAACACTGTCCTGGCCTGCTTCTAAGTTCAGTGGCCTGACAAATTTTTTATTTATTTATTTTTTGGAAATCATCTCGCGGCCCTCCCGTGGCTGCTCGCGCCCCACCTTTGGGTCACGACCCCGACTTTGGGAACCACTGCACTAGAGCACCAGCATGCCATTTATCCAATCAGGTGCATTCCACATGGGGGAAATGGGAAGTACGGAAGGGATATATGCATGCAACATGTAAAATGTTAACTATAGCACCTTTAACCCTTCCATAATGCCGTTCCTCTCCTCTGTCCTGATTCTCCTAGATCTATCTGCAGCCTTCGACACAGTCAACCATCAGATCCTCCTCGCGGCCCTCGCAGGAATGGGAGTGGCTGGCTCTGCGCTGACATACCTCAATGACCGCTCCTAACAAGTATCATGGAGAGGGACCCTGTCGGCCACCCGCCCCCTGCGGACGGGTGTCCCCCAGGGCTCGGCCCTAGGACCCCTTCTCTTCTCCCTCTACACTAAATCACTGGGTAACATTATCACGTCTCATGGCTTCTTGTATCATTGTTATGCCGATGTTACTCAACTCTTCCTCTCCTTCCCTCCCTCAGATATCCACGTCTCTGAGCGGATCTTGGCCTGTCTGTCCGACATCTCCACCTGGATGACGACAGACCACCTCAAAACAGAATTGCTCCACCTGCCGGCCAAATCCTCCCCCCTGACCGACCTCTCCATCACAGTCGAGAATGCAGCTGTGACTGCGCCCCGACCGCCAAGAACCTTGGTGTTGTCCTCGACGACCAGTTGAACTTCTCTGCTCACATCGCAGCGACAACCAAAACTTGCAGATTCCTCCTGAGCAACGTCAGAAGGATACGCCCCTTCATGACAAAAGAAGCCACCCAACTCCTCGTCCAATCAACAGTCATCTCCCGCCTTGACTACTGCAACGCACTGCTTGCTGGCCTCCGGGCCACTGCCACCAAGCCTCTTCAACTCATTCAGAACGCAGCGGCCCGCCTGATCTCAAACCTACCGAAGTCGGCCCATGTCACCCCACTTCTTAGGGACCTGCACTGGCTCCCCATTGCTGCATGAATCCGCTTCAAGGCCCTCGACCTAGCATACCGTGCGGCAAAGGGAACCGCTCCCGCCTACCTCCGGTCAATGGTCTCTAACTACACACCCTCAAGACCCCTATGCTCTGCATCTTCTGGCCGCCTCAGACCTACTCCTATCCAAGCTCCGGGAGGGTCATCAAAGAGAAGTCACCTATTCTCAGTCCTTGCCCCACAATGGTGGAATGAACTACCCACCCCAGTTAGGACAGCCGAAACCCGTCCAATCTTTCGCCGTCGACTAAAGACGCACTTCTTCAACTATTATCTAAAAAAAAATATATATATTAAATAAAAGATCTAACCGTAACTAACCTTACTGTCATGCACTTGTCCTAATAAACGAACCTACACTAGCACTCAACACTTTGATGAACATTGTTACTCAGCTGAGTTGTGCCCTTCCTGATGACTTGTCGTACAGAACTTGTAAGTCGCTTTGGATAAAAGCGTCAGCTAAATGACTAAATGTAAATGTAAATGTTCCAATCTGATACCTTCGCACAAGTCTCTCAGGCAGAACAAGTCGTTAACATTGAGGACTAGAGGGTAGAAAAGCCTTCTCGGTTGTTTTGTATATATATACGATACAAGCGAACGCCTGAGGGGAGAATCGAGTGGATGGATAGAGAATGGAGTCGGCCGATGGGAGTTTCCGACATCCTGTCGGGTCGACTGCGTCCTGTATAAATCAATCAATCAATCAATACGCAGCAGCAGGTAACCAGCGGGCGTCCGGTCCCGCAGGTCTGATTCCAACAAGAACACAATCTAAATCAAATAGAATCTGAACAGGACAGGGTTTGACAGAGACAGGATGAACACATGGAAAAAGCCTGATATGTCTCATCCAACTGGCACAAAAAGTGATATAGAGAGAGAGAGAGAGAGAGAGAGAGAGAGAGAGAGAGAGAGAGGCGAGAGAGAGAGAGAGAGAGAGAGAGAGAGACAGACAGACAGACAGACAGACAGACAGACAGACAGACAGACAGAGAGAGACAGAAACAGACAGAGAGAGAGAGAGAGAGAGAGAGAGAGAGAGAGAGAGAGGAGAGAGATAGAGAGAGAGAGAAAGAGAGAGAGAGAGAGAGAGAGAGAGAGAGAGAGAGAGAGAGAGAGAGAGAGAGAGAGAGAGAGAGAGAGAGAGAGAGAGAGAGAGAGGGAGGGAGAGAGAGAGCGAGAGAGAGAGAGAGAAACAGACATAGAGAGAGACACACACAGAGAGACAGAGAAAGATAGAGGGAAGAGAGAGAAGGGGTAAGATATTGCAGATCACAGATCACACCAGTCAGTTTACAGGCCTGTCCTGGACAGGAGTCCTATATCTGCTAATCTAAATGATTTCACAGCTTGGGTAAAATAAAAACAATCTATTCCTCAACATGGGAGTGAGAGGGGGAATGACCTGCAGTACCGGTGTTGGCCACTGGGGGGCTGCTATATCAGTGTAGAGTAGGATGAAAAAATGGCTACCCCAACCATGATAAGTGGTATGTTTTATTTATTTTCTTTCTTTCTTTCTTTCTTTCTTCTTTCTTTCTTCTTTCTTCTTTCTTTCTTTCTTCTTCTTTCTTTCTTTTCTTTCTTTCTTTCTTTCTTTCTTTCTTTCTTTCTTTCTTTCTTTCTTTTCTTTCTTTCTTTCTTTCTTTCTCTCTTTCTCTGCTGACAACAGCTGAGGACTGGGCTTTGCTCCAGAATATCGACGAGAATGTGGACGATTGGAACAGAAGGTAGGCCTGCCATCATGCTGTTTAATGGCCTTGTGTCAAAGATAATCCCATTTAATAATTGCACAATCAGCATTGCTTTAGTTTTACCCCCAGAATAGATGTTTAATTGAGCAAAAATAGTGCTAGTCTGTGACATGCTTCCTTTTCATTGGCGAGACTGGGGTCACTGAGACCGGTCAGATTCTATCTCTGCTCGTTCATAGTTGAGACAATTTATTTTCTCATTTTAGTGCCAAATACCATTATAATGTACTTTGTGTTTTGGTTACATTTCATTTAATTGGTTTTCATTGCCAATGTTCCCAATAATATATATATATATATATATAAATATATATTATATATATATATATATATATATATATATATATATATATATATATATATATATATATATATATATATATATATATATATATATATATATATATATATATATATATATAACTAAGTATAATAATAATAATTGGTTAGTCTAGAAGTCTTTATTTGTCATGCAGTTTTAACACACGCGAGATGGGCGACCCACAGGAACACACACACACATGCACTGAGTCGCAGATGAAATGTCTCTCTGCACTTTTCCCATCCCGTTAGGGTGACCAGGTCAAAATGGTTCAGTCGCAGGACAGCAGCACTGCTTTTGCGGGACAACGCGGGACGCATGAATATTAAAGGCAACCAACTTGTGTTCAGCTTTTCTCTGATTGGCTGCGACCCCCCGCCCCCACGCGGCAGGCAAGCGGCAGCTCCAAGGAGCAAGCGGCATAAGTGGAGGACGCAGGCTGCTGACTGATTATGAAATGCGCGAGGCAGATTCACTCGTCACTGTACATCACTTCTGAATGATTATGAAATGCTTATGCTTATGATTATGAAAAGGCAGTCACTGTACATCACTTCTGAGTTCTGAATGATTATGAAATGGATTATGAAATGCGCGAGGCAGTCACTGTACATCACTTCTGAATGATCAAAACCAATACTATACAGTCTATTCAACAGAAGAGAATCATCAACCGTATTAAATGCTTTGGACAGATCTACAAATTATGCTGAGCAGAATGTAATGTCATAACTGTCTATTATTTTTCTTGCAATTGAGCCAATTTTCATTAGGTACGGTTCTGAGGTGTGTGCTCAACAGAATGTAGTATCAAAAACAAGTTCACAAAAAGTATGGGTTACTGAATGCTGAACTGCACTATTATAATCACTAAGCCATTGTAAGACCTTACCTGTGTACCTGTGTCCCTGTATCACTTGTCTCTGCTGCCCTTTGACAAAAAAACTTCCCTGTGTCCATTTCCTTTGTCTGGCGGCATATTTGAGATAGTAAAAGTGAGATAATTGACAATATCAAAACATGCTAGGGCTGTACCCAATAGGTCTGTTGTGGAATATTTAAAATGAGCCATGACAGTAAGCTGTAGAAATTGAGATCGAGTCAGTTATAATATAGAAACATAGTTTATTAACAATTTCAGTGCCGGCCATTTAACATTGAAAACCCTGTTGAGTGCCAGCATCCACTTCAATGATAACGTTAAAAACGCATAATCTATGTTTTAAATGATGGCTATGTGTCTAATCTGCCTGTCGTTTATCAATGACTTGTTTGCAGTCAACATTGTCGAAACGGATTTTTTTTGTATCGGTTAATTTTTGTTTTATAGCATTTTGAAAAGCCCTCGTGTTCAAAGAAAATATAAAGATTCCGCGATAAAAGGCATTTACTGGAATATTCTAGAATACACAAAAACGTTGAAATTTTTCGGCCTATTTATGAATCGTTTTCAAATAAACGCTAGATTATTGATAGTATATGTGTACTAACTGTACTTATGCACGCTATAGAGGCGGGCTGAAAATCGATTCTCATTTCCTCATCAGCGATCACAGCCACAGAGCCACATACACACATAGGGCACACATTGATATCTCCGTGAAAACAGGTCTGATTATCCTAAGACTGGTAAAATAGATTCCTTACCTGAGATCAGATGTTATCCAAAAAGATTATTCCAATTGCTGATCGCCATTCCAAATATCGATCACGCTTATTGATTACAGTGTTGATACTGTAAATACATAATCCACAGGTTTTCCGGGCCGGCGAGCACAATCGATCCTTCAGATGCCTTGAGGGAAAAATAAAATGAGGAAACTGACCACTCCCCCTGCATCAGTCAGAACTGATGGGGTGCAGTACCACAGGGAGTGTTAGGGTTTGAAACCGACCTCAAACGCACGGCACAGACAGGTAGTTCAGAGTTAGCCAAATACTAGGGCGTATTTATTTTCAGAGTCAAAAAGGAGCAAGTAACAATCTTGAAACAAAGGGAGACTGCCTTCAGCAGAGTTATCTGCGGCTCTGCAGATCCTCTTGGTGTTCGAGGTGGGGAAACGGTGTTGACGCCGAAGCGGCTCTGCAGATACTCCCAGCTTCAACTCGAGGTGGAAAAGAGAGAGAGAGAGAGAGATCAATAACAGTCCACATCACACAGAGGCAGTGCGGTCTCCTCCTCCCTTAGCTGAGTCCAGAACAAATAAAATGATATCTTCAGTGTTCACCACAACACACAATTTAGCTGAGGGTCAGTGCAAAACAAAAACGATAATCTTCAGTGTCTCTTCTAAACACACACCCCAGCTGAGTCCAGTGCAAGCAAAATGATAATCTTCAGTGTCTCCTTTAACACACAACTTAGCTGAGTCAAGTGTAAGCAAAAATAGAACTCTTCAGTGTTCTTCAAAACACACAAAACAGAATAGTCCAAAAAGGGGTTTGGTTCAAACTCACCAAAGCGCAAGAGTAAAGCGGGTAAACGAGGCGCAGCTCAAAACGGGGGGACAAGGTCTTCACCAGCGGCAATCCACAGATGTCCTGGAGGGAGAGTAGACGAGGCACAGCAACGGGGAACAACAGGCAGAAACAGAAGTATTCAAAACGACCCGACATCGATTGAAGGGAAGTCCCAGTATAAAAAGCCTCTGGGGCGCTAATCAAAAACTATGACAGGTGCGTGCTGGAATTGATACTTGCTCCAAAAGCATGTGGCGGGGAATGCACCAATCAACACAGTACCTTAAACAACAACAACAACAACAACAACAACAACAACCTTGCCCCTCCCTACCTGTCCGACCTCCTCCACCGTCACACGCCCACCCATCGCCTTAGGTCTGCAGATGCCAACCTCCTAACGCCTACCACGACCAAGCTCTGGACCTGGGGTGACAGGGCCTTTGCTGCTGCTGCCCCCTCCCTCTGGAATGCCCTCCCCAGCCATATCCGTGATGCAAACACCCTGACATCTTTTAAATCAGCCCTCAAAACTCACCTTTTCAATCTTGCTTTTGACTGTCGGTTTTATTTTATTTTATTTTGTCATGTATTATTTGTTTTGTTTTGTTCTGTTTTTTGTTTTGCCATAGTCTGTCTCTCCTGCCCATGTAAAGCGTCTTTGAGCACCTGGAAAAGCGCTATATAAAATAGATGTATTATTATTATTATTATTATTAAAGGAGCAGAGCGTGTGGCGGGGAATGAACCAATCCTCACAGGAGCCACCCGGCGACCAGCCCGACCCGGCTCGTTCGGGTGGGCACGATGGAAGTCGGTGATCAGGCCGGGATCCATGATGAGCTGGCGGGAGACCCAGCTCCGTTCCTCCGGGCCGTATCCCTCCCAGTCCACCAGGTACTGGAACCCCCGACCCCGCCGTCGAACGCCCATCAACCGGCGGACCTGCCACTGGGGGTGTCCGTCCACCATCTCGGGAGGAGGCGGGTCCGGAGCAGGAGGCATCAGGGGACTGAGAGAGACAGGCTTAACCCGGGACACATGGAAAACGGGGTGAATGCGCATGGACGCAGGAAGCTTAAGACTCACCGCCGCCGGACTGAGCACCCTCAGAACCTCAAAAGGACCGACGAACCGGGGGTTGAGCTTCTTGGCCAAGGACCGAAGCGGAAGGTCCTTTGCGGACAGCCACACCCTCTGCCCAGGGTGGTACGTCGGCGCAGGGACCCGGCGCCGGTCGGCACCACGACTGGCGCGCTCCGATGACCGGAGCAGCGCAGTCCTGGCGATCTCCCAGACCCGACGGCACCGGTCGAGATGCTCCTGTACGGAGGGAACTGCCACTTCCGACTGCTGTGCAGGGAAAAGAGGGGGTTGGTAGCCCAGGGATACTTCAAAAGGTGGGAGGCCGGTGGCGGAACTGACCATGGAGTTGATGGAGTACTCGACCCAGGGAAGGAAACGGCTCCAAGAAGCAGGCTTCTCGGCAGCCACACACCGAAGAGCAGACTCCACGCTCTGGTTCATCCTCTCCGTTTGTCCGTTAGTCTGGGGATGATAACCAGAGGAAAGACTGACCGTTGCCCCCAATCCCTTGCAGAAAGCCCGCCATACCTGGGAAGTGAACTGGGGCCCCCGGTCCGAGACGACGTCCTGGGGAAACCCATGGAGGCGGAACACGTGGCGTGTCAGGAGGTCCGCCGTCTCGGCCGCCGAGGGAAGCTTGGGAAGGGCCACGAGGTGAACCCCCTTGCTGAACCGATCCACTACGGTCAGCAGGCACGTGTTCCCCTGGGAAGAAGGAAGTCCCGTGACGAAGTCCAACGCCACATGGGACCAAGGGCGGCTCGGAATGGGAAGCGGCTGCAAAAGCCCGGAGGGCGCTTGGTGGGAGGCCTTGCTGCGGGCGCAGACTCCGCAGGCCAGTACGAACTCCTTGACGTCGTTCCTCATGGTGGGCCACCAGAATCGCCGAGCCAGGAAGGAGAACGTGCGATGAACGCCTGGGTGGCAGGCGAACCGGCTGGTATGGCCCCACTGGAGGACCCGGGACCGGACTGAGTCGGGGACGAAGAGGCGATGAACCGGTACCTTGCCTGGAGCACGATGGAAGCGTAGGGCACGCCTTACCACCCCCTCGATGCCCAAGGTGACCACTCCCACCACCCTGCCCTCTGGGAGGATGGGAGTCGGGTCCTCAGTGGTTGGGGCTCCCCTGGAGTGTAACCGGGACAGGGAGTCGGCCTTTGTGTTGCGGGAACCAGGGCGAAACGTCAGCGAGAAGTCGAAATGACTGAGGAAGCTGGCCCATCTTGCCTGCCGGCCATTGAGGCGCTTGGAAGCACGGATATACGTCAAGTTCTTGTGGTCCGTCCAAATGGTGAATGGCTCCTCGGCCCCCTCTAGCCAATGACGCCACTCCTCCAAGGCAGCCAGAACCGCCAGCAGCTCCCGATTGCCGATGTCGTAGTTCCTCTCGGCAGGGAGGAAACGACGTGAGTAGAAGGCGCACGGATGTACCTTCTGGTCCGTTGCCGACTGCTGAGATAAGATAGCCCCAAGTCCGGTATCCGAGGCGTCCACCTCTACGATGAACTGTCTCTTTGGGTCTGGATGGAGCAAGACTGGGGTGGTAGTGAACCTCTTCTTGAGGGAGCGGAACGCAGCACCCGCCGCTGGGGACCAGTCGAACGGCAGGGCGGGAGAGGTTAGCCTGGTCAGTGGTTCCGCCACCTGGCTGTAGTTCCGGATGAATCTTCGGTAGAAGTTGGCGAACCCGAGGAAGCTCTCTAACTCCTTCCGAGAGGTGGGTTCCGGCCACTCCTCCACGGCCCGGATCTTGCGAGGGTCAGCCCGGGTCAAGCCTCTCTCCACGATGAAGCCCAGGTAATCGACGGAGTCGGAGTGAAAACGGCACTTCTCTGCCTTGACGAAGAGCCGATTGTGGAGGAGGCGCTCCAGCACACGTCGGACATGCTGGATGTGTTCCTCGAGGGTCTTGGAGAAAATTAGGATGTCGTCTAGGTATACTACCACAAACTCCTCCAGCATGTCACGAAGGACGTCGTTCATGAGCGCCTGGAATACCGCTGGAGCGTTGGTGAGGCCGAACGGCATTACCAGGTACTCGTAGTGGCCCCTGGGAGTCTTGAAGGCGGTCTTCCACTCATCGCCCTCTCGGATACGGACCAGGTGGTAGGCACTCCGGAGGTCCAGCTTGGTAAAGACGGTAGCCTGGGTGAGAGGTTCGAAGGTGGAGTTCATGAGAGGAAGAGGGTACTTGTTCTTAATGGTGATCTCGTTGAGCTGGCGATAGTCGATGCAGGGTCGATGGTCTCCGTCCTTCTTCCCAACAAAGAAGAAACCGGCCGCCACAGGGGAGGAGATATAACGATCCATCGCTGCCTTCTCAGGGACGGTCAGACTGTAGAGGCGGCTGCCGGGAAGGGGAGCCCCTGAGCGAAGGTCGATGGCACAGTCGTAAGGCCGGTGAGGCGGAAGGGCCTGAGCCCGGGACTTACTGAAAACCTCCTCGAGGTCGTGGTACTCGGGGGGTATCGTCGAGAGGTCCGGAGGCGGCTCACAAAGAGGGCTCCGGGGCGAGGGACAGGACGCCGCCTGAAGACACTGGGCATGACAGGCGGAGCTCCACCCTCTGATGGTACCGGAGGACCAGGTGATGTGGGGCTCATGCAGCGCGAGCCAAGGCCTGCCCGGGACTACAGGGACAAGAGGAGAGCTGGTGATGAAAAACTGGAGTCTCTCAACGTGGTTACCAGCAATGGTGAGAAGGACTGGGACGGTGCGTTGAGTGATGTCAGCCAGGCGGTGTTGGTCCAACGCGAACACCTCCAAGGGTCTCACGAGGTCCTCTAGCGGAATGTTGGCCTGGGTAGCAAACTCGAAATCCAGGAAGCTCTCATCAGCACCCGAGTCGATGAGTGCCTCCACCATCGCCCGTTGGTCCGCCCAGGTCAGGGTGACGCTCATCAGACGACTAGGTGGTGCACGGTTCTGGGAACGAGAAAAACGGCTCACCAGGATCTCCCGGGGTCCCGGCGAGCCTGGTCTCCCGAGGTGCGGGATCGGGAGGCACGGGGCCTGCCACGGCTGCGGGTGGTGCTCTGGCCGAGACTCCTGAAGCAGGTGGGGTTACAAGCAGGGCGTTAAATATGTCACTCAGAGTTCGTAATTGGTGAAGAATATCAGCCTGCTGATTACCCTGGGCTGTCTGCAGGGTAGCCAGAGAGCCAAGGGACTCCTGAATAGGCAGGACCTGGGCTCGGAGCTCCTGTACAGCAGCCACACCTAGCTGTAGGCTGTGGTCGTTGGTTAATTCAATCTGGACCGCCAACGCGGTTCTGACTCTGTCTGTGTCGGCTGAGGTCGGCATGGTCGGGTCGTAATGTTAGGGTTTGAAACCGACCTCAAACGCACGGCACAGACAGGTAGTTCAGAGTTAGCCAAATACAAGGGCGTATTTATTTTCAGAGTCAAAAAGGAGCAAGTAACAATCTTGAAACAATGGCAGACTGCCTTCAGCAGAGTTATCTGCGGCTCTGCAGATCCTCTTGGTGTTCGAGGTGGGGAAACGGTGTTGACGCCGAAGCGGCTCTGCAGATACTCCCAGCTTCAACTCGAGGTGGAAAAGAGAGAGAGAGAGAGAGATCAATAACAGTCCACATCACACAGAGGCAGTGCGGTCTCCTCCTCCCTTAGCTGAGTCCAGAACAAACAAAACGATATCTTCAGTGTTCACCACAACACACAATTTAGCTGAGGGTCAGTGCAAAACAAAAACGATAATCTTCAGTGTCTCTTCTAAACACACACCCCAGCTGAGTCCAGTGCAAGCAAAATGATAATCTTCAGTGTCTCCTTTAACACACAACTTAGCTGAGTCAAGTGTAAGCAAAAATAGAACTCTTCAGTGTTCTTCAAAACACACAAAACAGAATAGTCCAAAAAGGGGTTTGGTTCAAACTCACCAAAGCGCAAGAGTAAAGCGGGTAAACGAGGCGCAGCTCAAAACGGGGGGACAAGGTCTTCACCAGCGGCAATCCACAGATGTCCTGGAGGGAGAGTAGACGAGGCACAGCAACGGGGAACAACAGGCAGAAACAGAAGTATTCAAAACGACCCGACATCGATTGAAGGGAAGTCCCAGTATAAAAAGCCTCTGGGGCGCTAATCAAAAACTATGACAGGTGCGTGCTGGAATTGATACTTGCACTGTATTTCTTTATTTTATCCTCCTCATCTTTTTTCTGCTCCAGATGGATAAATCCTCTTCATTTTGCTTGTTTATTATACGTAGGAATTGCTGGCTCAAAGTTGAATTTAACCGTGAATATTTTATTTTTTTCCCCAAACACAAGTGCCCCTAAGGGCGCCCCTAAAGGGGTTTCCTACTGTCGTTTCATTGCATATCACCCATTTTAATTGTGGTCGCTTTTGTTGAGTACAGCCATTATGTCAGCCCTCGGGGGGGTCCCTACTGGCGGGGGCTCCAGGCTGCTGCCTGTCGTCTTCACAGCGGGTAATGTAGCCTTTTTAGTAAGAACTGAATGGCAAAATGAAAATACGGGAAATTTACGGGAAAATATTTAAACGGGAGGACAGCGGGAAAGAAGTGTCAAATACGGGAGAATCCCGGAAAAACGGGAGGGTTGACAGGTATGGCACGAACAGTCATTATGTTGGGTGAGTTAGCAGCTTAAACACGAATAGTCATTCTGTTGGGTTAGTTAGCAGCTTAAACACGAATAGTCATTCTGTTGGGTTAGTTAGCAGCTTAAACACTAATAGTCATTCTGTTGGGTTAGTTAGCAGCTTAAACACGAATAGTCATTCTGTTGGGTTAGTTAGCAGCTTAAACACTAATAGTCATTCTGTTGGGTTAGTTAGCAGCTTAAACACTAATAGTCATTCTGTTGGGTTAGTTAGCAGCTTAAACACTAATAGTCATTCTGTTGGGTTAGTTAGCAGCTTAAACACGAATAGTCATTCTGTTGGGTTAGTTAGCAGCTTAAACACTAATAGTCATTCTGTTGGGTTAGTTAGCAGCTTAAACACGAATAGTAATTCTGTTGGGTTAGTTAGCAGCTTAAACACTAATAGTCATTCTGTTGGGTTAGTTAGCAGCTTAAACACGAATAGTCATTCTGTTGGGTTAGTTAGCAGCTTAAACACGAAAAGTAATTCTGTTGGGTTAGTTAGCACACTAATAGTCATTCTGTTGGGTTAGTTAGCAGCTTAAACACTAATAGTCATTCTGTTGGGTTAGTTAGCAGCTTAAACACGAATAGTAATTCTGTTGGGTGAGTTAGCAGCTTAAACACTAATAGTCATTCTGTTGGGTGAGTTAGCAGCTTAAACACTAATAGTCATTCTGTTGGGTGAGTTAGCAGCTTAAACACTAATAGTCATTCTGTTGGGTGAGTTAGCAGCTTAAACACTAATAGTCATTCTGTTGGGTGAGTTAGCAGCTTAAACACCAATAGTCATTATGTTGGGTTAGTTAGCAGCTTAAACACTAATAGTCATTCTGTTGGGTGAGTTAGCAGCTTAAACACTAATAGTCATTGATTTATTGATTGAAAACTTTATTAACAGATTGCAGAATGGGTACAATACAGTACGGCTCAATACAAACAATTGTTAAGGGGATGCAGACCAGAAAAAGACATTTGTCTTGTTTACATCAGGGTCCCCCATTTTCAATTCATCAAGACATTTATGACATACATGACATACCGATACACAGTACTGAGAAAGATCATAAAAAAATATATACATTTGAAGGGGAAGACACTACGTTGGAGGGGGTTTGGTGGGTGGGTGAGGGCCGGGGGGGGAGGGGGGGTTGGACATTTACCGGGGCCAGTTTCTAATTGCAGCCACCCATAGGTGCTCTTTGAGAGCGGTTTTGAAGGAGGGTAGGGATTCACATTATTTTACGGCTGTGGGTAGGACGTTCCACATTGTTGTGGTATAATTGCGAAACATGTGTAGTCCCTTGTTTGAGCCGAATCTGGGTTGAACATGATTTGTGGTGTTGTGGTCAAGGAATTCACTGACCTTTGGGAAGTATTGGGAAGTATGTACATGGGTATCTTAGTGGTGTAGTGTATCTTGTAGACCAGTCCCATTGCAAGTTGCTGTACTCTGTCGTCTACTCTAAGCCATCCTAGGTTGTCAAAGTGGGCAGGGGTGAGCTGGGTTCTAGGAGTAAGGTCAAGCAGTAGTCTGACCAGTTTGTTTTGTGATGTTTGTAGTCTTGTCTTTAGGGCATTTGATGTGCTTTGGTACCATGAGGTGCAAGCATAGTCGTAATACCCTTGAATGAGTGCTCCTGTTAGAATCTTCAAGGTATTCTTGTTTACCAGAGATTAGATCCGGTACAATAATCTTGTTCGTTGGTTGACTTTTTTGATTACATTGGTTGCCATTTTGTCACAGGAAAGATTTGCCTCTAGGATGGAACCCAGGTAGGTAATTTCATCTTTCCTTGTGACAATATAGTCACCCACTGTAACTGAGAAGCCGTTGGCCTTGCTGAGTTTGTTATTTGATCCAAAGAGAATGGACTCTGTTTTACCCAGGTCTAATGATAGTTTGTTATCAGAGAGCCAGGTGCAGATTCTGCTGAGTTCAGAGCTGAGGGCTTTTTCAACCTGCAACTTGTCCCTGTCAGAGACCAGCAGTGCTGAGTCGTCCGCAAACAGGAACAAGTTGCAGTCACAAGCTGATTACATGTAATTTGCATAAATTAGGAACAGTAACGGTCCTAGTATGCTTCCTTGTGGAACACCACAGCTCACTGGGAGGGGGGGGGGGGCAGTGTACCGTTCACCTCCACCATCTGTTCTCTCCCCTCCAGGTAGGATTGCATCCAGCTCACTGATGAACTATCAAAACCAATTGCTTTTAGCTTGTCAATCAGAATGGGGTGATTGACAGTGTCGAAGGCCTATTGTAGGTCCAGCATGGCCATGCCGCAGTATTTGCCCGCGTCCACCTCTTGTTTGATGTGGTCGTTCAAATAGAGAAGGCATGTGTCAGTGGAGTGGGATGTTCTGAAGCCAGATTGGAATTCGTAGATTCGCTTTTTTTCCGCATGGTACTTTTCGACCTGTTCGTAGACCATTTTTTCCATAACTTTCGAGATGGAGGTAAGAATAGAAACAGGGTGGTAGTTGCCTGGGTCTAATTTGCTGTATTTTCTGTGCAGGGGGGTCACTCTCGCAATTTTGAAGTCTTTGGGGAAGTATCCCTGTTCTATGGAAAGGTTTATTATGTGGGTGATGACTGGGGTGATGGTGGCTGTTGAGTCTCTGAGGAATTTGGAGGGGATATTGTCATGGCCAGTGGCCTTGTTAGGTTGGAGGGCGCTCAGTTTTTTTAGCACCTCATCTGTTGTTACCATTTCGAGTTTGAAGTCGTCTTTGCGGACCCGGCTATGTTTGTAAAGAATGTTTTTAAGTAATTGGCCACATCCAGCTTGTCTGTGATGAGAGTGTTTTCTGTCTTTATCATTCTGTTGGGTTAGTTAGCAACTTAATCCCTAATAGTCATTCTGTTGGATGAATTAGCAGCTTAAACACTAATAGTCATTATGTTGGGTTAGTTAGCAACTTAATCACGAATAGTCATTCTGCTGGATGAGTTAGTAGCTTAACCCGGATGAGTCAGGAACCGCCCCTTGAGATAAAAAATCTCTTTTTCAAGTGAGGCCTGGCCAAGACAAGCTGCAGCAAAGGAATACAAAAGTTGAAAAAAGAAAAAAAAAATACATATTACAGAAATACACTAAACAACCAATATCAGAGCCAGAGGCAACCTAGCAGGGCAGGCAGCAATAATAGACTATTAGGGCAAATCAAAACAACAACAGACCATTGATTCAACCTCTAGTCCCTTCTTGAGGCATTTCAGTCAGAGAATGTCAGGTAATTCTGTAACATGTTCCAAGCTGAGGGAGCAGAATAACTAAATGCTCTCATTCCCATTTCAGTATGAACATTGGGAACAGACAATAGGAGCAAACTTTGAGAACATAAAAAATTACTCAGAACACTTCTCTGGACCATAAAAGTACACAAGTAAGAGGGGAGGAGACAGAGAATTGCCTTTCTAAATCAATATGCACCAATGCACAAGTCTGCGGATGCACAAGTCTGCCAATGCACAAGTCTGCAGACCAGCCAACCCGGGCATACAGGGTACAATGATGAGTCAGCACTAGGGATGGGTACCTTTCACATTTGAACCGATACGGTACCGGTACCTGTGAATCGATACCGGTACCCAACGGTACCTTTTTTCGGTACTTTGGTCTACATTTTTTTTATTTACCTACATCAGTTGTAAAAAAAAATCCAAACTTCAAATAACTACAATTTCGACAGTTTTCGGCTTGCCATTACTCCGACTGCTTTGTTGTTGAATCAAGTCAAATCCTAGGTAAGCATATTGTGCGTGTGAACGTTGACATGAAAAAAAAAAAGGTAAAAAAAAAAAAAAAAAATTAAATTTAAAAAAATTATCTGTTTCTCACTTGAATCGATACTCGGTAGTGTGGGATATTTGTAGATATCCTGATGAAGAATGTTCTCAGTCAACCGAGGTTTGGATAATAACAAGGTTTATTAACCAAACAGATAGAATACATAGAGAGAATGGCTGAGGGCTTTCCCCAGGTGATCAGCTGAAATGACCCAGGTAAAAAGACCCCGATAGATCTCGGGAGGAGACCTATATAGGTAACAAGGGGGGGGGGGGGGGGTGTGGTCCCATTTGATAGGTCAGATGGGGGGGGTACAGGTTTGGGGAGAGGGGAGGGGGATGTCTTATTCCACAGATAGGGGGGGGGGCACAGGTAATGGGATATAGGGGAGGGGAATATATTTACATGAGAACATTATATTGTACCACAATACTCACTTTTCTTTCTTATAATGTGGGTGAGATTAATGTATAATATACCAGGGTTGTTTGGAACAGGTAAAAGTGAATGGGTATGGTACAAGAATGGGACCGATGTAATCCATCGGTTATCAGATAATGAATAAAATAGAAAACAATTAAAATAATGAAAATTTTGGCCAATGTGATCTGGTTGTTGGCATAACAGTTTAAAATAGAATTATTTACATACATGATTCATGACATGATCGACTGGACTGCGGTCTGTGTTATTTTGATATCAGAGATGTGGGAATAGATATCACCCTTTACTTTTATTAATCGCTCAAAATATCTATATCAATGAGTGGTCCTCAACTCTGATATCAAACAATAATTAACATAATCATTAGAAGCTATAGCTGTGCATATATCTTGGCATACCTTCAGTCGTTCATGTCGTGACTCAGGGGAGCTAATGTGATGGTTGTACATACAGGCATCCTAATAAACCAATTAAATACATGCACTGTCTCTGTGTGGTCAGAGTGCACAGGGTGAAAACACAAAATCGTGTGCATAATTATTAGGAATAGGATTTACACATAAGCATTAACTTAGTGGCTAATGTGTACAAAAACATTTAAAAACCGTTAATCTAGTGGTTTGTATAAAAAACTGATATAAAAGGTGATTATGATAATTGTTATGCATTGTTCTAGTATTTTGCTGTGGTGTATACTATCAATGGTCAAAACAAACTTGGTGTCTTGGAATAAACCAACTGGTTCTGTCTTGTTAACAATACAATTTTGCAATGTGACTCTGTGATCATTCCTTATTGTTATTATAAATTGGTTATTGCAGTCTTATTGGTTATATTTCATCATATTCTTAGTTCATAATTTTCTAGATACATATGAACTTTGTGAAACAGCTCTTGTTTGTGAATCTGACAGTTGCTGCGTCGTTGTTGACCATCTGTTCTCTGCCAGGGATGTGTCCTTCTGTGGTGACCTGCTGTGTGTTGAACGTATCGTAAATTCAGTTGATGTTTCTGTGAGCCTGTCGTGTGGCAGTAAGACAGTAAAAAGTAAATAAATACATAACAATTTGGACAATGTGTGTTCAGAAGTCTCTTGGTCCACAGGTCTCATTTGATATGTGTCTCTTCTTGACGATGCAGTCGGGAACATTCACTGGTCGCCGTCCATTCCCTGTCAAGGGTCACCTGTAGCAGTGGGGCGGTCAACTATAGTGGTCTTGCAGACTCTTTTCCTGGAGCCTGCGTTGTTCTCCATCACCACCACACATCCGCCACTGTGCCCACGCTGGGCCCCCATCAGGCCTAGAGACATGGTGGTCAGGGCGTTTTTGAATGTGTTGTGCTGGTTTCGTTGTCCTCTCCTCGTCATTGCGGTACCATTTGATGGAGGGCGAGGGCCCGCCGGTGTAGTGGCTAGTCAGTAGGACGCTCTCTCTCACCCGGATGACAATCTTGTCATGGGAATCCATCTTGATGGTCGGGGCTTTGGTTCCCATCTGCAGGTGATGGGTTTGGTCTGCCGTGGTCTGCAGTGCCGGGGTGGAGGCCGTCAAAGGTGGATCTCCTCTTCGTCAGTGTCTCCTTGCTCCTTGGCGGCGTCCCTGGTGGTCCTCTGCTGTCGTGGGTCGCTCAGGTCACTGGGTTGTGTTCCTCTCTGCCTGGTCCGCGTGTACCTGTTCCGCAACAGTAAGTTACTTCCGGGGTAGGCCTGATTGGCCCCGACAGGCACGTGACGCGGCAAACTCAGGACGCGCAACGAGGCTGCTGAGAGCTGTCGCGCGGAAATAGGCTGTCTATTGCCATTCTCTAACACAAACTCTAACCTTAACCAGCTCCTTAACAGCGCCTATACTTAACCGTTCTAACCTTAACCAACTCCGAAACAATGCCTAACCTTAACCTTAACCTTAACCATGCCTAACCTTAGCCATAGAAAGAATATTGCCATTCTCTAACACAAACTCTAACCTTAACCAGCTCCTTAACAGCGCCTAAACTTAACCGTTCTAACCTTAACCAACTCCGAAACAATGCCTAACCTTAACCTTAACCTTAACCATGCCTAACCTTAACCGGCGAAAGAATACACGTTAAAAAAAAAATCACGTTAAAAAAAAAAAAATCATGGGATTTGAACTCGCGTCAACAACGAACCGCAGGACCACGGACCGCTGCTATGCCAGGTGAGCTAAAGCGCCGAATGAGAGTCATAGCGGATTTGGACGGTTACGTAATTCCACAAGCCCTGCCAAGCGTGCCGCGCGGCAGAGAAAGTTGCGCGTCACGTGCCTGTCGGGGCCAATCAGGCCTACCCCGGAAGTAACTTACTGTTGCGGATAAGCTATACGCGCCTGGTCCTGCCGTCGTTCGTGGTTCAGGTCACGCGTCGTCTCACTCCTTCTCTCTTGTCGTGTCCTCTCACCAATATGATCTGAAGATGATAAAATTGCCTTAGAAAACCTCTTCACATAAATGATTAAAAGCCTTTCTGCTAAAGAGGAAAATCATTTTTGGGATTAATTCAATTCATTGTAAATAAAATCACTTAATTGAAAATAGGAAATGCAAGCCAATTGCATTAGCAGTGATTCCTTATGTTAAGAAGGTCACATTCATTACAATCTTATCAGATCTTGTATCTAACTAGATCTTACAGCATTAAGCTTTAAATAAAATTGTAAATGAATGGCCAAAGTCTTGAATCAGATAAAATAGCTCTTTTTCTTCATAGTCTGTGATGTTAAATTGAAGTTGATCTTACCTGTGCAATGGGTGTGCCTCAGGATACTTACCTCGGCACGCCTTCTCTGGCGTTCTTCACGTCTCAGTGTGGCTCGTCATAATTTAGCATGGGGAAAAACATAAAATCTAGGCAGCCAGTTAATTTTGCATGAAAAACAATCATTCATTTTCTCGTCTACTTTTAAGTAGTATTAATTTAATTACCTCTAATATACCTTGTGCATTTTGATAATCATTGTGTAAATGATTATCCTGCTTTCAACTGATACAAATAATTCTAACCCTAGCTAACCTTACTGTCATGCATTTGTCCTAATAAACTAACCTACACTGTAGCACTCAACACTTTGATGACCATTGTTACTCAGCTGATAGAGTTGTGCCCTTTTTGATGTCCTGTCATACAGAACCTGTGAGTCGCGTTTGGATAAAAGTGTCAGCTAAATGATCAATGTACGTGTATACCTTGTACATTTAGATAATTGTGCTACAATTTTGGTGGTTGATATTTTGCAGTCATGGAAATGTATTAGTTGTTAAAAGAATAGTCATGGTTAAAAGAATAATGCATGTTATTGGTTATAAACAGAGAATAGAAGGAGGGGATAGCATGCAAGTTATGTTATTTTGTTAGTATGGGAAATATGGTGCCTTTCATGACTGCAAATTCTTCACCCGTGTCTGATTCATGTTAACTAAGTGGGCCCATCCTGAATAGTGTCTGCTATCGTTGGCGTTCCTGTAAAAGAAATTTACATGTGGGTGTTTGGATGCAGATTTGTTTTAAATGGTCAATCGATTGTCTCTCAACTCCACACCATCTTCGGTTGAGTTTCGTGGTAACAAAGAGAAAATCTGCATCTAAAGCGATACTTCCTACTATACTTAGTATAGTGGAGATACTAAGTTGAGTCTCTATAGGTGTGGTCAGACTGGCTATTTGCATTGTCTTTCAACTCCACATCGTCCTCAGCTGGTTTGAGTGAGTGTTTAAACACTGTTTTGTAATTCAATTTAGAGTTAACTCAGTCTGCTTCTCCTGTAACACAAAAGACATGTTAATTTCCCACTCCTCTAAGACCATTTGAGTGGGTTCTCCTTGATTGTCTGTGAGCTAAACAAAAACATCAGCTAGTTCTCATCCATCCCATCCTAGGATGTAATGATAGTGTTATCATTTATCAATCATATCGCATATGTATACAAGCATCATAAGAATGTGGAACCACACATTTTGAATCATGTTTAAAAATGTCTTACAATGGAAAGGGCTAGTTATCTTTCATTGGTTCTTTAGATAAACACATTGACTCAAGTGAATATAACCTACTTGTTAACCTAAACATCTTACTTTTAAACATAATCTATGTTGTTTGTGTCCAAGTTTTCAACATTAAAAGCTTATAAAGTCTAATCTAACGCTGTTTATGTGGACTACAATTCCTGTACTGCCATATACCGGAAACCGGAAGTGTTTGTTTAGCTTCCCGTATTGGTCAGTATGACCGGTACGCCCACAGATGTATTATAATTCTGAAACAGACATTGTAATTAGCTTTATGTACCTTATAACGTGTACAGTAATGAAAACCAATCACTCAAGCGATATGGGATAGCTATAATTCACTGCGGATGAGAAGATAGTTATGTCATGCAGTTACATTAGGATTTCATACTTACCGGAAAAAGCTGCCGTGTTGGATCCTCACAGTTCAGTTCAGTTATTGAATAACCATATTAACTTACCCCCTTTTGTGCCCATGTGTATCTTTAAACGAATAGTGGTTCCTGAGGCTGTAGCACGTTACGTGTCGTCAATGCAATGCTCGGCTCGTTTCTCTTGGTTGTCTGGGACACGCGGCACGGTGGTGTAGTGGTTAACACTGTCGCCTCACAGCAAGAAGGTCCAGGGTTTGAATCCCGCTTGGGGACCAGGTTTCCATGATGCCAGTTACCCAGGTGGGGTATCTCCCAGGCCTTTCTGTGTGGAGTTTGCATGTTCTCCCCGTGCTCGCAAGGGTTTCCCCCCCCCATAAGATAAACCCAATGGAAAAACATGCACAACAACAAGATCGCTAACGCTGTGGCGTCCTTGACGAAGACGGACAGGAGCACTTGGATTGGTCCCCTGGCGCGGCTCACGTGGCGCCTGTCTGCTCCCGGCTGCCCTTGGGGGGGAAGGACGACGGGATGGGTTAATCGCAGATACGCATTGTATGCATGGTTCGCATGTGTGCCAAATGGTGACCTCGGAGCAGGTCCTAAATTATATTATTATATTATTATAATGCGTTCCTGGAAACACTCTTCTGCATCTCGCCACAGCAACTCAACACTTTCCAATAGCAGCGCGCACATACATATACAAATAAAACATATACTACACGTGGATTTCACGCACCCTCGGCCTTGGGCACATTCAACTTTACGTTCGCCTATGGATAGTTTCATATAAAATCATAACTCCACGGCGCGCATAGCGTGACGTCATCGCTTCAAGCGACGTTCGTGCGTTCCCATTCGCCTCGGAAATAACGCTTTGCACTCCTGCAGTACTAGTTCCGTGAGCTCTCAATAGCATGGAATTTACTTAAAACCAGCGTTTTGTAACCGAATGAACATCACTTGTGCATAGTGAAACGTAAACAAATAGAAACGATAAACTATAATTTCGAACCGGACGTTACATGTCACGCGAGTTGTACCCCAATGTTATTCCCATAATGTTAACTTGTCTCTCAATGCTCAGCGCGATATCAGTCGGCATACTGTGCACGTACAAACGAGACTTTAAACAGACAAAACAACAATAATACATATAAGTTAACGTGTGTGTATATCTGACTGTATTGGATCGCTGTTCGTTTAGTCGACCAGCATCTGCTGCGACAAGGCATTTATCCCTTGACATAACTATACATCGTTATTAAAGTCATAACGACCGAACCTGACTTCGAAATTTACCAGCGATATATTAGATTATATATACCTTTTAATCATACTCTCAGTCCCTTCAACCCGCGACTAATGTCCTGTTAAATGTACATTCACGTACTACCGAGACGTCGCCGGTCACCTTCCCGCTTATCTGTATGATCATTTGGTTAATTCAATCCGAATATATCGTTTTCAGGAATGGAAGAGGTTGTGAGCTTAGTTTGAGGTTGAAACTATGAATATATGACGCTACTCTGGTAATTTCTAATTATGATTCCATCAGCTTCTCGGTCCTAACTTCCCGCCTCTTTGCAAAGGAATCACAGAACGTTTTTTAACAGAGTAGCGTTTTCAATGATATCACTCTAATAAGCCCACGTTTCTTGCCTTGTTGCCTATATTTTAGTCTGCATCGGCTAGACTTGGGTTAGCAATCCAACAACCTTATTTTGTGCCCTAACTTTCGGTTTGGCAACAGCTCAAATCCGGGAATAGCACTAACCCATCCTCTCAGAACATCTGTCCAGATAAAGGACCCAGGTACACGCGTTCCCCAGTACGATTCTCAATACAGATCAGATATATTAATGCACATTATTCTTACACAGCCATGATCTCAATATTTGACAACATTCTGTAATATTCACCTGGCACAGAGAAAAGCGGGAAGGTTTTAATTCCTTGCCATACATTTTTGGTCGACCATCTATTATACTCACTTTTCTCTGTATAGCTGAAACAATACAGCACGCCGGTAGGACGCAAGAGTCCGTCACAAGTTCGTAGACGCCAATTGTGGGATATTTGTAGATATCCTGATGAAGAATGTTCTCAGTCAACCGAGGTTTGGATAATAACAAGGTTTATTAACCAAACAGATAGAATACATAGAGAGAATGGCTGAGGGCTTTCCCCAGGTGATCAGCTGTAATGACCCAGGTAAAAAGACCCTGATAGATCTCGGGAGGAGACCTATATAGGTAACAAGGGGGGGGGGGGGGGGGGGTGTGGTCCCATCTGATAGGTCAGATGGGGGGGGGGGGGGGGGTACAGGTTTGGGGAGAGGGGAGGGGGATGTCTTATTCCACAGATAGGGGGGGGGCACAGGTAAGGGGATATAGGGGAGGGGAATATATTTACATGAGAACATTATATTATACCACAGTAGTACTGATGTGTTTCGGTTCGGTACCTTAAAAGTACCGAATTCGGTACCCATCCCTAGTCAGCACATAAAGATTTGTCACAAACAGGGCTTAACATTAACTTTTCTGCTCACCAGCCACTGTGGCTAGTGTCACTAGCCACTCAGTATTTTCACTAGCCAAGAATCCCCACACTCGTGCCCCCACCCAAAAAGTGTCAGTAGTGTGGTGTGTGATAAAATAACATCTAATCCAATAACATCTGTCCCTACTCGAACATCCCACCCACCCAGACAGTCACACTTTACATTCTCTGTTCCTGTGTAGCCATTTGTGTAATGACAGTATAACAAGTATTGTACTTAGTCATTGTTGCAATGTACTTACTGTACTGAATTGTTGGGGTTATTGTTAATGTTAAGGAAGTGTAATGCGGTAAGTACACTGTGTAACAATGAGTATATAATTACAAAAACTAAGTACAAACTTAATTAATAAAATTGTAGAGCACTGTGATATATTGTTACCAATATTTGCTTTGATGTCTAGTCCTCTATTCAGTGTGTGTGTGTGTGTGTGGGGGAGAGAGAGAGAGAGAGAGAGAGAGAGAGAGAGAGAGAGAGAGAGAGAGAGAGAGAGAGAGAGAGAGAGAGAGAGAGAGAGCGAGAGAGAGAGAGGGAGAGGGGCAGCTGTCCATGGCAGGGGCATCCATTTGGTATGGCAAGGTATGGCACTCGCCATACCTTGGCAAATAAAAATGTAAATTTTTTTTCTTCTTTTTTTACAATTTTTTATGTTGATTTAGAATTTGAATGTCAACATTATGAACGAAGCTACGAACTATTCGGTACAGCTCTAGCATGTTTTGATATTGTCAATTATCTCACTTTTACTAGGTGACTTTTGCTGTGACTAACTGAAATATGCCAAAAAAAAGGAAAATGGACATAGGGACGTTTTTTTATCAAAGGGCAGCAGAGACAAGTGATACAGGGACACAGGTAAGGTCTGGCTTAGTGATTATAATAGTGCAGTTCAGCATTCAGTAACCCATACTTTTTGTGAATGTGTTTTTGATACTACATTCTGTTGAACACACACCTCAAAATCGTAAGGAAAATTGGCTCAATTGCAAGAAAAGTAATAGACAGTTATGATATTACATTCTGCATAATTCGTATGCAAAATATTGTGGTTCCCTGCTTTAGTCTGTTGACACATTTCTATACTAAAAATGCTTGTGTAGTCCTGTGTCATACCTAAATGTCATATAACTGAATTGTATAGAAACAACTCACCAAAAGTGACTATTGCACAACTGATTTGACAAAAAAAATCCACCAAGGGGGGGAAACCCCCCCTTCACACCCCCGCCCCCCCACCCGACTCGCCATACCTAGCCTTTTAGTGAAAGGACGCCACTGGTCGATGGTGCTGAGAGATAATCAACTAAGCGACCAACAGTGGCTCGAGACCGCGCTGATAATGTGCAGCATATTGCGAGTGCTCTCTTGACTGAGAGGGTGGCCAGTACAGTACAGTGGGAATTTGTATAGTGTCCCGTGCCACTGTCAACTAAGATACATACAGTCGGCTCAATTGACATCTCCTTCTGTTCTTCCCAAATAGGCCGCTACATATCGTCCCCGGGACGACGGGACTGTATTAGTCTCGACTCGAGCCCTTATGCTTCGTTCTTAATGTTAAATGAATGTGGCTAGCTAGCTAACAAACACTGTAATTTAGTTTAATAATACACGTTACATAATACATATTCGTTTGTTTAATACTTACTCGCACATCCACAAATAGTCGGTGAAGGGTCTGCCTTTCTTCCCGATTGCGTGAACGTTGCGGAACATTGTAACGTTAGCTAACTGTCTTGCTAGTGTAAACTATGGATGAGTCGGTCGCACTAACCAGTTGAGCTAACGGGTCCTCCTAGTCTAATGTGAGCTATTAGCGTTAACAGCATTCGTTCAGCTGTCAGCTGTCACACACAAGTCAAGTCAAGTCAAGTACATTTTATTTATATAGCACATTTCCAAGCAGCGGCAGCTGGCACCAAAGTGCTTCACAGGCAGGTTGATAAAAAACTAAATAATACGATGCAAGATATAAAATAAAAAAAAAAGTAAAACAATGAATGTAATAAAAACAGGTAGGACACAGTAAAACAAAGAGGATAGAAGGGCCAGGGGTCTAGTGGTGATTAAGTGGGGGGAAGGCCAGGGAGAACAGGTAGGTTTTTAAAAGTGATTTAAAAACCTGCACGGTCTGGGCGGCCCGTACGCCGAGGGGGAGGCTGTTCCACAGTCTAGGCGCTGCGGTGGAGAAGGCTCTGTCTCCCCTAGTCTTGAGCCTAGTTCTAGGCACCACCAGTAGCAGCTGGTCAGCTGATCTGAGGGATCGGTGGGGGGTGTGGCGGTGCAAGAGCTTGGATAGATAGGGAGGGGCCGTGCCATTTAGTGATTTTAAAACATTTAGGGCTAATGTCACCAGACCCCCACGGGAAGTATCCAGGTCTAAGGCTAAGGTGTGCACATGCACGGATACTCTTCCCAAAGGGGTCAGCCGACCTACCACCATGAATTTCCCCAAGACCACAAACAGACACGGTAGAGAATCAGTAAGAACGCTTTTATTGTAGGAAAAATAGATATCTAATACAAGGGTTATACTTTTATATAAATAATTAGTAGTTAGCCTATTTAAAAGACCCACGCCTCCTAGGCCTAGGGTAGTTAAAAGGAGGAAGCGCTCAATGCCCTGTAAACCCACCCCCAGACTGTTGCTCCCACCCACGCTACCTATCCCCGCCCCTGAGGCACTACACACGTGAAGAAAAAGGGTTTTCCCTGCACACGGGTCTATGACTATCAAACATTAGTCTAGAATCACACCACACCTCAAAACACGGTCCACTGCAAATAGCCTAAAATAGGTATCGATATCACACCATCTCTCGGGGAGCCACGGCAAATGATTATAGGGAATATAGGTAGGTAAATACACACTAAGTGTCACACAGCAACTAAGGGGGCTGGGATAAAATAGTGGGGGCTGCTCACCGCTAGGGGTAGGGCCTAGGCCTAGAATACTCCTCTCATATCCTAACCTAGGTTTGGGCAGTGGAAGCGCTGAGTTTACAAACACTACAAACAAAGGTTTAGTTATGACCAGGGCCCGAAGGTGAGGGCCGGAAGGACGCCACCCCCTCACGCCTTCGGGCTAAAACTGTTCTGTCCGTACTGGGGTGTTTTAGTATACTCCAAGCACCAGGCGTACAATAATGTCCTCCCGCCTGTAATGGCGCGTATTCTGATATCTTGTATCCATTTACTCACGGCGTGCAGTGCAGCGACAATGTCTCTCCTGTCTGAGGCTCCACCCGTTCCACTGCGGGGGGGGGAACACCGCAGTCGGCAATAGGAACTTGTTCCACTAGAGAAAAAGCACAAAACAAAAGAGTTGCGTGTCCTCGTACTCCTACAGTTCCGCGTCCTCTGGTGCCGTCCTCTCAACTCCCGTTTTGTTCTGCTACTGTCCCCCATTGATCCTCCTTTCAACAGCGCCAGTACTTCCGGGCACCGCCTCGTCACGCCAGCCAGCCAATCCACTTCTCGCTCCCTCCAACGACGCTCCCCAGCTGCGTAAGAAAGAGGGCACACATGTGTAGACTGCATGACGTTAAGTAAGCCTGGTGGTCCTGCACTCGCCTGCTGTAGCTGTCTTCTGCACAAAATCACCATCCTCCCAAGACGGCTCTCTCCTCTCCCACCGGGACTTCCTGGACTCCGTCTAGACAAAAACAGGGACAGCATGGTGCAGTACAGTGACGGTGATTCGAATACCATCATAGGCCGATATTCACTTGCCTGTTATATCAGCCAGGTAAGCCTTTAGGTCCTCTTCCAGACCATCCCGGGTAGAGTGACGGGTAGAGTGACGGAGTTCTGCCGAATTCTACCCGCATTTGCCGGGTGGCGGGTGTTAATGTCAAGCCCTGGTCACAAACCTCAACAAGCTGTGATAGACAGCATCAATAATACTCAGACACTGAGACGATACATGCATGTACAGAACATCACCGTAATCAAGCACAGGCATAAAAGTGGCATTAACAAGCCTTCTTTTAGCCTCAAATGAGAAACAAGCTATATATATATATATTTTTTTTTTATCCTCTCTTTCTCAGATTTTTCTCTGTTTTTCTCCCCGTCCCAATTTAGTCTTTGTCACACCATTTCCCCTTCCCCCCACCCCCCACCCCCCCTGCCTGGTTGTTGTGCGCATGTTCTCCTACTGGTCAGTACAAGCGAACCCTGAAGTCATCCGCACGCTTCCTCCGACACACACGGCGACAGCCAGTGACTCTTTTTTCACCTGGCAGTGAGGACTCTCATTGGTGAAGCGTAACGCGTGGGAGGTCACGCTGCCTTCATCAAGTCCTGCCTCCGCTGAGCAAGCGCCCAGACCTGACCTGTAGTGGCTGTCCACAACGCCAGATTACCACCCATGACTTCCCTCCCCCTAACCCAGCCAAACGAGTTAGTATAGCGATCAGACCAAGCCAAGGCAATGCTGACTCCGGGAGTCGAGACCGCAGCCTCTTGCATTGGGAAACAAGCTATATTTCTAAAGCTTCAGTTTCTTCACAAGATGCTGAATGTGTGGTTTAAAAGAGAGAATCATCAAGAAGAATACCTAAGTACTTATATGAAGGAAGAATCTCAATCTCCTTACCCTGAAGAGTGACAATATTTGATGGGTTTAGTGGCTTTGTTCTTTTGAGAACACCATAAGTTTAGTTTTTTCAAAATTAAGAACAAGTTTCAGTTTAAGTGTGTTTTGTACAACATCAAAAGCAAATAGTAAATGCTTCAGTAAGTTTAGCCGCACAACAATAAATGTCATCGGCATAGAAATGAAAATTTTTAAGCCTGATTTTAAATGAAGATAAAATATAATTTGAATATAAAAACTCTTTAAGTTGCTCACTAACAAGAGCCTCGAGAACCTTGGCCAGCGATGACACATTTTATATAGGTCTATAATTATTCAGGTTTGTCTGATCTCCCCCTTTTAAAAGTGGGAGCACAAAAAGCCGATTTCCAAATACTTGGAATGAGCAGACCAATGTGCAAAAGGAAACCTCTACCTATAGCATTCTCTATTGCTGTGTAAGTGCACTGTGTTTTGCACAAAATCCCCAGTGAATAGCCTCCTGCCTTTAGCTCTCATGATTAATATATTTACACGTCATTTACACGAGGTATTCTAGCACTAAAGGTATGAAACCGGCTTTGTGTTTAACCAGGATGTACGCAGGGCTGAGACACCTGAAGCCTCGGTAACATCTGGTGTCATGTCTCATATCTCATAATCAATAAGATAAAGCAGGGCTCGCAACTCATTCGTAGTTCCAAGGTGTTTATTTGACAAAAAAAGGCAGATGCGACGTTTCGACCCTTCTGGTCTTCTTCAAGCATTTATGCTTGAAGAAGACCAGAAGGGTCGAAACGTCGCATCTGCCTTTTTTTGTCAAATAAACACCTTGGAACTACGAATGAGTTGCGAGCCCTGCTTTATCTTATGTATTACTGTTTTTACAGTTTGGCTCAGCACCAACAAATGGAGGATGTGTGTTATTTATTTTTTCTCATATCTCATAATCGTCATAAGGCCCTGTTGAAATGAATGAAAGGACTTGTTTGCTAATGATTAATCGTGGCTGGTACCAGGTCATGTTTAGTCAACCATCTACTGATATGTATAGTTTCCTATCCATTGTGTGTGTTTGCTTTGTACTGTACTGTAAAGGGTGTTAAAGATCTCATGGTTATATTTCGTATGGCATCGCTCCCGCTCTGAGCCTTACGAGATACTCTATATCGCCTGTGATACCTAATGTATCTCCCACGAACAAAAACACATGCACCCCACCTGTATGGGGCCCCGCCCCTTATGGTGGTACCACCCATATAATCATGACTCTGGTCATGACACACCCTTCCTCTATTTTCGTCCCAGCGTACTGGATGCTATGCACCATGCGAGCTAGCGGATTGAAAAGATTAAGGAAGATTAATAATGTTGAGGGCTTACCGGAGGATTGTGTTTCCCTGGATTCTCCGGAGCTTGTTTCGACGACGCAGACCTGTGCTGGTGGTTCCTCGGCTGACGGCGACGGACCGAGGAGCAGCGTACAAGGTTTGGCTATCGGGTCGGCTTGTACAAAGGTGAGGTCTGTGTCAGTAGGCGTCGATGTCGGTGTTGGTCGTGCTGTGGAGTATGTTTCGGCACCAGGGCCGGGGCGGCTTGGCGATCGTTCCACTGTAGTGGGCGATGTCTTGGCGATCCTGGAACATGCTGTTGACGCTAATGCTACTGCTACTGCTAATGCTAATGCTACTGCTGCTTCTTCTGCTAACGCTGATGTTGACGCTGGAATGTCTAATAATCCCCGCCGCGGGATTCCGCTTTTCCCTCCTCTTGCCACCTTCATTGATGAAGGTCAGTCGGTGGTGGGTGTGGGGGGGTTCGCTGAGCTCTATTTACCTTTTTTGCGGGTGAAGGGGCTGACGACGGGGTGCAGCCCGGGGGTACCTTGGCTAAGTAGCCAGGTAGCTTCTTTGTTGTGCCCAGGCGGGGATGAACGACGTTCCGCCCGGCCGTTGCTTGATAGCATGTCGGCTCGGAGGGTGGCAGTATGGACGGATGAGTGGTATACTGCTGCAGGATGGCATTTAGCGGCGGCCAGTGTTGTGGCTCAGCTGGCTACTTTCCTATCCAAGATGGCGTCGGGTTGTAGGTCTTTGAGTCCAACCGACACTATGAACGTGATTCATGTTTGTGGTGTTATAGAGATCTTGACTCAGTCGCAAGCTATAACTGCGGGGAGGATTCGGATGCTATCGACTTTGGTTGTTAGGCATCTTTGGTTGGAGCAGTCTCCTCTTGGGGAAGAGGATAGGTTTTCTCTCCTCACGACTCCTTTTTCCACAGATAGTCTTTTTGGGCGTTCTGTGGAGGCGCAGGCGGTTTTTGATTCGGGTCCTACACCGCCTCACGCTGTGCAGCCAGGGGTGGGAGCACGGTCTCGTCAACGACTGTGGCGAGATCCTCGACAGGCGGCCATGTTTCCCCCGCCAGTGGTGCCCTGGTTGGAGAATCGACAGGGTTTCGCAAGGCCGACAGTCTTGGCGGCCGAGGGATCGGCCATTTTTGATGATTTCGGGGTTGGTAAACCACCCCGTCGTCATTTTGCCGCGAGCAGCCCGCTCCCCGTTCGGTCCTCTCTCTGGTATCCCCAGAAGCGGGGCTTTGAGCGTTCTCCTTTGGCTGCGGGCCGCGAACCTTCTTTGAAGCGTATGCGGCCCCATTCTTCACTTCTCATGGAGACAGGGGCTGACACCCAGTTGATGGCTGAGCCTGGGTCTGTCCGTGAGAATGTTCCGTCGTCGCGTGGTTCCTACACCGCAGGTTGTGGGTGGGTGGAACCTGGTGTTGCAGCTGCCACTAGCTTCAGTGGTCAGCAGGGGGACTCGGTGCCTCTTCTGTTGAATGCTCAGCAGGGGTTACCCCGGCTTCGCCCTCGCCAGGCGGGGTATCGCGCTGTTGCCTCCCACTCCCGTCAAACCGGCAGTGGTCTGCAAAGGAGAGGCTGGCGTGATTTGAGTGGTAGTAATATCACTGCAGGGCTTCGGCGTGTAGGAGCCCATGGGGTCCTCAGGCCTTGCGTGTCTGGCTGCGGAACGGCTCCTCAGCGTGTGCTGGAGGGGTGTTCAGGGGGTGAGTGTGTGTCCACAAGTTTGATGACCGCTCCTCCCGTATCAAACCGGCCCTTTCTGTCGGGGTCCCCCCTTGGGTGCTTTGCACGACGGGGGGGACCGGGCCAATTATCTGCTGTTCCTTGCGGCCCAGCGTCAGTTGACGGCGGGGGCGCTGTGGGATTATATTCACATATGGCGACGGGAATGTCCCTTGAATCGGTGGATGAGGAGAACGTTAGAGGCGGGGCTGGTTTTGCAGTTTGCGCGGCCCCATCCTCCGTTCTCAGGTTTGGTGCCGACCCTATTGTCAGGGTCGGGCGCGGTGACAGCCCTGGCCGACGAGATTCGATCTCTGTTGGCGAAGCAGGCCGTCGTTGTGGTCCCGAGAGAGGACGCAATGTCAGGCGTCTACTCCCGTTATTTTCTGGTGCCCAAGAAAACTGGGGGGGTCAGACCTATACTGAATCTGTCCATGTTCAATCGGTTGATTGTAGTGAGACCATTCAGGATGTTGACCGTCCGACTCCTTCTGCTTGCTGTCAGGAGGGGGGACTGGTTCACCTCCATAGACCTGAAGGATGCGTATTTTCACATACCCATTTTCCCTCCTCACAGGAAGTTCCTACGGTTCCTGTTTCAGGGCGTAGCGTACGAGTACCACAGAATGCCGTTCGGTTATTCTCTGGCTCCCCGCACATTCACCAAGTGCGTGGCGGCTGCTCTGGGGCCTTTACGTCGTCGGGGGATACGAGTTTTGTTCTATCTCGACGACATTCTGCTCCTCAGCCGTTCAGAGGAGGTTGCCAGGTCTCATACTCGACTGGTGGTGGAATTCCTCACCAGCCTGGGTTTTGCTGTGAATTGGAAGAAGAGTACCCCTCTTCCCAGTCAACAGGTGGAGTACTTGGGCTTGACATTGAGGTCGAAGCCCATGCTTGCGACCCTCTCGGAGCAGCGTCGGGGGGATCTCCGCCACGCGCTCGGGGGTTTCCGTCTGGGAGGGACGGTTACGGCGCTGCAGGTGATGCGTCTGCTGGGCCTTATGTCGGCGGCCCACACGGTGGTTCCTCTTGGCCTCCTCTTTATGAGGCGGATACAGAGGTGGTTTCTCTCTTTGAGAATAGATCCGGTGTGGGGCAAAGGGAGACGGTTGACGGTTCCTTTGTCGATATGGGGGGATCTCGCCCACTGGGGGAGGCTGGGTATCCTCTCCGCTGGGGTCCCCATGGGCAGCAGAGGCTCCCACGTCACGGTTTTCACCGACGCCTCTCTCACAGGTTGGGGAGGGGCGTTTCGGACCCACGCAGTGGGGGGCAGCTGGACGGGTCATGCCGACCCAGCTGTCCTGCATATCAATGTGTTGGAGTTGAAGGCGGTCCTCCTGGTCCTCAAACGGCTCGGCCACCTGGTGGTAGGCCAGCATGTTTTGATCAGGACGGACAATGTGACGGCGGCGGCGTATATCAACAGGCAGGGTGGGACTCGTTCCGCCCGCCTGCTCCGGGTGGCGCGCGAACTGTTGCTATGGGCATCCCGCAGGCTGCGCAGTCTGCGGGCGCTCCACGTTCCTGGTACGGAAAATGTGGCGGCGGATATAATGTCTCGGGGCGGTCCTCGTCACGACGAGTGGGAACTCCGCCCCGACATAGTCAGACAGATCTGGGATCGGTTCGGGGAGGCCTCGGTAGATCTGTTTGCGTGCCGACGTTCTCACAAGTGCCCCTTGTGGTTCTCGCTCAGTCGAGCGGATCATCCCCCCTTGGGGGTGGATGCCTTCTCGACCTTTCCGTGGCCGCCCGGTCTTCTGTACGCCTTCCCTCCTGTACAGCTGTTGAGTCAGCTGTTGGAGCGGATACGGAGGGAGCGCAGGACGGTGATCCTGGTCGCGCCGGACCGGGGCACGTCAGTGTGGTTCCCGGTCTTAATCCAGCTTCTGGTCGCTCCTCCTTGGGTCATTCCGTGGTCAGCGACGGCCCTCTCGCAGCACAACGGAGTGCTTGTCCAGCCTCCGGTGTTGGGTCAACGCCTGGTGGTGTGGCTGGTGGGAGGGTGAGTCTGGAGAGGATGGATCCCGCAGTGGTTGATACCATCCGGTGTGCGCATGCTCCCTCCACTGTCGCGGTTTACGCGGGCAGGTGGCGTGCGTTCCAAGAATGGTGTAAGGGGGGGGGCTGGGACCCAGTCTCCTGCCCCCTGGATGCTGTTCTGGGTTATCTCCAGTCTCTCCTTGATAGTCTGTCGGCTTCGACAGTGAGGGTATATGCAGCAGCTATATCCTCCTATCATGAGGGATTTGAGGGGAATGTCTTGTTCAGCCACCCTCTTGTGAAGCGTTTCCTGCTTGGCGCTCGACGCGTTAAGCCGGTGCAACGCTCCTTGGCTCCGACTTGGGATCTTCAATTGGTCCTCGGTCGGTTGTCCTTGGCCCCGTTTGAGCCGCTCGAGCAGGCGCCGTTGGGACGGCTGTCTTTCAAGACCGCGTTCCTGCTGGCTGTCACTTCCGCTAAACGCGTGGGTGAGCTCTGTGCTCTCTCGGTACGTCCAGAGTGCCTGTCTTTTCGGACCGATTGCGGTGCCACTCTGCGACCTAATCCTGCTTTCGTGCCTAAGAATATCCGGAGTTCCTTCCGCTCCCGGGATATTGTGGTTCAGGCTTTTCGTCCTCCTCCTCACACTAGTGAGTTAGATGCGGGCCTTCACCTGTCATGTCCAGTCCGTGCTTTGGGGTTTTACCTCAGCCGTACTCAGGACTTCAGGGTTACCGATCAGCTTTTTGTCTGTTACGGTGGGGCTCGTGCTGGTAAGGCACTGTCGAAGCAGCGCCTGTCCCATTGGTTGTGCGAGGGTATTGCCCTCTGCTACACGTTGGCTGGGCAGGATCCCCCTGGGGGCGTCAGGGCGCACTCCACTCGTGGGGTGGCTGCCTCTGCCGCTCTCCTGGGTGGGGCCTCGGTGGAGGACATCTGTGCTGCAGCTTCATGGTCCTCACCGGGCCCCTTTGTAAGGTTTTACCTCATGGACATGACCGGGGGTTCTGTCTCCCAGGCGGTTCTGGGGTCTGTGGCCTTTCCTGCTTCCCGTCCTTTGGTCGGGTAGCGGGAGTGTATGGGTATGGGCCGCAGTGTGTTGAGTCACACGTGGTTCCGCCTGTACGGTGTGTTCAAGGGGTTCTGGCTCCCTCTTGTTCGCATTCAGGTGGAGTTGACTGCGCCCCCCCTTCGTTAGGAAGGATGGGGTGACAGGGCTCCCCGCACCCCTTGATGTGGGCTTACGGGTCCTCAGGGGGTACATCTGTCGGGTCTCGCACCCGCTCTTCCCCATTATCTCGTAAGGCTCAGAGCGGGAGCGATGCCATACGAAATATAACGATAGGTTATGTAGATAACCTAGTTATATTAGTATAGGCTAAGCTCCCGCTCTGCGCGCCCTGAGTTCCCTCTTGAGGGATCTTTTCCTGGGACGGGTTTTTGGCGAGGAAGGGTGTGTCATGACCAGAGTCATGATTATATGGGTGGTACCACCATAAGGGGCGGGGCCCCATACAGGTGGGGTGCATGTGTTTTTGTTCGTGGGAGATACATTAGGTATCACAGGCGATATAGAGTATCTCGTAAGGCTCAGAGCGGGAGCTTAGCCTATACTAATATAACTAGGTTATCTACATAACCTATCGTTAACTCCTCCTGGAGGCAGGACTTTGACAATAGAGATTTCTTTGTGCAGAACTTGTCACCAGAATACCGTTTCACATTCTTCCTCTGGAGAGAGAGTGCTCCTCTGTACTGACATCTGAGTTATACATGTGTAACGGAGGTACCGCGAGTCACGGAGGACTTCAAGTGTGACAAAATGGCATCCAATGTAATAAAAAAAGTCAACCAACGAACTCGATTCTTGTACCGGATCTCCTCACTGGTAAACAAGAATACCCTGAAGACTCTAGCAGGAGCACTCATTCAGGGGTACTACGACTATGCTTGCACCTCATGGTACCAAAGCACCTCAAAGGCGCTAAAAACAAGATTACAAACATCTCAAAACAAACTGGTCAGACTACTGCTTGACCTGACTCCTAGAACCCACCTCACCCCTGCCCACTTTGACAACCTAGGATGGCTTAGAGTAGACGACAGAGTACAGCAACTTGCAATGGGCCTGGTCTACAAGATACACTACACGACCAAGGTACCCATGTACATGTCAAAATACTTCCCAAAGGTCAGTGAATACCACGATCACAACACCAGAGGGAGCTCCACAAATCATGTTAAACCCAGATTCGGCTCAAACAAGGGACTAAACACGTTTCGCAATTATGCCACATCAATGTGGAACGCCCTACCCAAAGCTGTAAAGGAATGTGAATCACTACCCACTTTCAAAAACACTCTCAAAAAACACCTAAGGGAGACTGCAACTCGAAACTGGCCCCTGTAAATATCCGAACACAACCCCCTCTAATGTACAGTAAATTACCAAGTATGGTCTTGTCAATAATCCAATGTACAGTCCCCCCCCCACCTACCCAATCCAATGTACAGTTTCTATGTCAAATGTATATACTTTTTTTTCTGGACTCTTTTTGTATCACAAACAGTACTGTATTTGCAAATCTGGTATGTCATAAATGTATAGATGTAGCAGTACTGTCTATCTGTATGTCATGTATGTCATATATGTTACGATGAATTGAAAATGGGGGACCCTGATGTAAACAAGATGAAAGTCTTTCTCTGGTCTGCATCCCCTTAACAACTGTATGTATTGAGCTGTACTGTACTGTACCAATTCTGCAATCTGTTAATAACGTTTTCAATCAATCAATCAATCAATTGTGAAGTGACTGTGGACGTTAGCGGTACTGCACGTTAAAACTCACTCCCCCTTAACACCAGCACAGCCATGGAGAACATTACACTAATTCCCGCCGGGAACGCGTCAGATGACCCAACAGCCTTTAGAATGGAGATGGGAGGGAGAGAAGGGAGGGAGGGTCAATGAGGGAGGGAGGGAGGGAGGGAGGGAGGGAGGGAGGGAGGGAGGGAGGGAGGGAGGGAGGGAGGAGAAGGAGATAGGGAGGGAGGGAGGGAGGGAGGGAGGGAGGGAGGGAGGGAGGGAGGGAGGAGGGAGAAGGAGATAGGGAGGGAGGGAGAGGAAGGGAGGGAGGGAGAGGAAGTGAGAAGGAGGGAGAGGGAGGTATAGAGAGAGGGAAAGAGAGGGAGAGAGAGAGGAGGGAGAAGGAAGAGAGGGAGGGAGGGAGGGGAGGGGAGGGGGAGGGAGGGAGGAGGGAGGGAGAGGAAGTGAGAAGGAGGGAGAGGGAGGTATAGGAGAGAGGGAAAGAGAGGGAGAGAGAGAGGGAGGGAGAAGGAGAGAGGGAGGGAGAGAAAGGGAGGGAGAGAGTGAAAGGGGAGGGAGGGTCACGGAGGGAGGGAGGTGGCCGCTCAGCAGAAATAGCTGAAATAACGTTCTAATTCCATTTTCCTGAAGTCATTTGAAATTTCAGAAACCGTGCTGCAGATAAAACGGGTACTTTTAGGAAAAGTCATTGAGTGACAGAGCTGGAGCTCGACCGAGTGACGAGGATACATTTATTGAAAATGCCTAGGGGTCATGTGACCCCTTGTCGGCTGTGCTCGTGTTAAAAGGCATCCAGACACATTACAAGAAGTGAATTCACCTCTTGTATAGTGGTCTGCGATGTCGCCCGCGGCGCGGGAGACCGGGGTTCGACTCCCACTCGGGGCGATCCCTTAACAGGGGTCGAATCTGAAACACAACGCAGAGATGGCAATACGAGACCGACTACACATGTGATGTCACTAATAGGTCAAACCTCTCATGGTCCAATATGTGGTAACGTGACGCCTTTAGCTTCCGCTACACAGAAAGCTGTCCTGAAAGAATATTGCTGGTAAATATCAAATGGGTGCAAGTTTTCAATTAGCATATTCATAGTTCATTGCTTTCTTAATGAGGGTAAAGGTGTAGAGATGTTGCTCATGTTGAACAGTGTATTGAACAAGTTGGTGGAAAAAACAACATTTATACAAATTGTTATTCAATATAGAACATTTATGAAGGGTTTAAAATACCCCTGGAGGGCATCTTTGAAGAAAGAAGAGGGCACCATAGGGAAGATTAATGTGGGGCGATGCCCTCTTTGAAAATCAACACCACAGAAGACGTTTATTAACATGTATTCAAGAGCCAGACCCAAAACACATGGACACAGAACGAGCAGAGTAAAACCCAGAGTAAACTAAACAAAAGAACGAATCAAACAAAGTGTCCAAAGTCCAATTGCCTGGGAACAAAAAGGTTGAAAAACTCACAGGGAGTGGGAGAGAGAGAGAGGGAGAGAGAGAGATAGAGAGAGAGAGAGAGAGAGAGAGAGAGAGAGAGAGAGAGAGAGAGAGAGAGAGGGAGAGAGAGAGAGAGAGGAGAGAGAGAGAGAGAGAGAGAGAGAGAGAGAGAGAGAGAGAGAGAGATTGGGGGGGGGGGAACAAGGTGCATGACATTGATAAAAATGTCCTGGGTATGTGTATAGCACAATTGTCTGTACATTGTTATAGATCTATTTCGTATATACCATCAATGTCAATTTCAATATTGTAAATACAATATTTTCAAATGTTCATATAAAAAACTAGCCAAATGGCATACCCTCTTTGGTCTACATCATCCCCAAAATTAGATTAGATTAGATTAGATTGTAATGTATTGTCATTATACAGCCCAACGAAAAGAAGTTTGGCATCTAACCAGAATGCAAATGTAACAGTATGTGTGCGACAGAAATATACAATGTACAGGCGATTAAACTGGGTACAAAATATACAAATTAATACTACTGAGTGTAGTGCTAATCACATGTATGTGCCCAAATATGCGCCCCAAAAGATAACAAAAAATATTCCCGAGATGAAATATCTGAATGTTTCCAAGACCCTGAACATTGCAAAGCCTTGTGGTCCTTCATGTCCCACTACATTCATCTCAGAGCACCACAGTCTGCATATTTCTCTGTGGGCCGCTGACAGAGGTAGCCAGCGAGAATGTCTTGCTTCTCCCTGTGTCTGGGACCATTACGTGTCCCTGTGCAACGCTATACGCAAGGGCCTGGTGCCATGCTGCCATGTCTGTCTGTCTGTCATACCGTAATCTGTCTCAAAGGAATCTTCCCATTAAAATAAAGGGTAACGAATTACATGAACTGAACAGGCAGAACACATCCATCGCTCAGGGCGCTTTCATTACTCATCTATGGATGCGTTATGCTGGTAAAACTGTCCCCTCAGGGATCCTAAAGTTCTTATTTGCACTTAGGATTCATCGAGATTCATATAGACCACCGAGTTGAAGAGCAAGCGAGCACCCTGAAGACACTCGCGCACAAAGAAAGAACACTAATTTGACCCAGGTTTGACACACAGAGCGAGAGAAAAACGAAAAGGGCTGCGATAGGCAATGAATAACAATAGTGCAAAGGAATGGGGGAAAAGAAAATAGAGAGAGTGAGAGAGAGAGAGAGAGAGAGAGAGAGAGAGAGAGAGAGAGAGAGAGAGAGAGAGAGAGAGAGAGAGAGAGAGGAGGGAAGCGAGGGCAAGATAGCAAAGAGAGAGAGACAGAGGATAGAACTACTAACAACAGGGCTTTGGGGAGCTCTGCAATTCAAATGCAGACAACCAGGTATTCTCTTCAGCTTCTAGACCTTTCTACTGAGCCTTCATTCAAGATATTCAACCAGGTATTCTCTTCAGCTTCTAGACCTTTATAGAGCCTTCATTCGGATATTCAGCCAGATATTGTCTCCTCAGCTTCTAGACCTTTCTAGAGCCTTCATGTCATGCTCCTTTTCTAACTCTTCCTCTCTTCCCTCTGTCCTCAATCTGGCTCTCCTTTGGTGTCTGTATTGCTTTTACTTATACGTACATTTATTTTCCTCTCTGTCAACCCCCCTTCTTTTTCTCATTCTCTTTCACCATTTCCCCCTCCACTGCCTTTCTCTCTCTTTCTCCCTCTACTCTTTCTCCTCTCTTCTCCCTTCCACTCTCTCTCTCTCTCTCTCTCTCTCTCTCTCTCTCCTCTCTCTCTCTCTCTCTCTCTCTCTCTCTCTCTCTCTCTCTTTCTCTTTCTCTCTCTCTCTCTCTCTCTCTCTCTCTCTCTCTCTCTCTCTCTCTCTCTCTCTCTCTCTCTCTCTCTCTCTCTCTCTCTCTCTCTCTCTCTTTCTCCCTGTTTCCCCTCCACTGCCTTTCTCTCTCTTTCTCCCTCTACTCTTTCTCCCTCTCTTCTCCCTTCCACTCTCTCTCTCTCTCTCTCTTTCTCCCTGTTTCCCCCTCCACTCTCTCTCTCTCTTTCTCCCTCTACTCCTATCTAGAAAAATGATCTCTGACCCACTCACCCAGCACACCATGTCTTCCAGCTGCTGCCCTCCGGGAGGCGCTACAGATCCCTGACCACCAAAACATCCCGCTTCAAAAACAGCCTCTTCCCCGCTGCCATACGGACACTGACTCCCTGTAACATGGTCATTAAATAATCTAATATAATCTAATCTCTCTAATCTCCCACTGTCTCTCTCTCTTTCTCCCTCTACTCCTCTCTCTCTATTTACCATCCACTGTTTATCTCTCTCTTTCTCCCGGCACTGTCTCTCTCTCTTTCCCCCCCCACTCTCTCTCTCTTTCCCCCTCCACTGTTTTCTCTCTATTTCCCCTCCACTGTTTATCTATCTCTTTCCCCCTCCACTGTCTATCTTTCCCCCTCTACTGTCTCTCTCTCTTTCCCCTCCACTGTCTCTCTCTCTTTCCCCCTCCACTGTCTCTCTTTCCCCATCCACTGTCTCTCTCTCTCTCTTTCCTCCCCACTGTCGCTCTCTCTTTCCCCCTCCACTGTCTCTCTCTCTTTCCCCCTCCACTGTCTCTCTCTCTTACCCCCTCCACTGTCTCTCTCTCTTTCCCCCTCCACTGTCTCTCTCTCTTTCCCCCTCCACTGCCTCTCTCTCTCTTTCCCCCTCCACTGTCTCTCTTTCCCCATCCACTGTCTCTCTCTCTCTTTCCCCCCACTGTCGCTCTCTCTTTCCCCCTCCACTGTCTCTCTCTCTTTCCCCTCCACTGTCTCTCTCTCTTTCCCCTCCACTGCCTCTCTCTCTCTTTCCCCCTCCACTGTCTGTCTCTCTCTTTCCCCCTCCACTGTCTCTCTTTCCCCATCCACTGTCTCTCTCTCTCTTTCCCCCCCACTGTCACTCTCTCTTTCCACCTCCACTGCCTCTCTCTCTCGTTCCCCATCCACTGTCTCTCTCTCTTTCCCCCTCCACTCTCTCTCTATTTCCCCCCATGGTATCTCTCTTTCCGCCTCCACTGTCGCTCTCTCTTTCCCCCTTCAATGTCTCTCTCTTTCCCCCTCCACTGTCTCTCTCTATCTCTTTCCCCCTCTACTGTCTCTCTCTCTATTTCCCCCTTCGCTGTCTCTCTCTCCCCCTCCAATGTCTCTCTTTCCCCTCCACTGTCTCTCTCTCTTCCCCCCTCCACTCTCTGTCTTTCCCCCTCCACTGTCTCTCTCTCTTCCCCCCTCCACTCTCTCTCTCTTCCCCCCTCCACTCTCTGTCTTTCCCCCTCCACTGTCTCTCTCTCTTCCCCCATCCACTCTCTCTGTCTTCCCCCCTCCACTGGCTCTCTCTATCTTTTCCCCCCTCCACTGTCTCTCTCTCCTCCCATTACAACTAAGGATGCACGATAATTATCTGGCCAATATCAGCAATTATGACGTCATCCCGATAAACCCGATAAAACTATTGATAGCTCCGATAATATATAATACATCTTTTGGTTAAAAGAAATGCGGTGTGGGTGGATTGGGATGAAGGGCGTTTGTTTTTCTGTAGGCATCTCCTGTTTTGCCAGTACTGTGGTACGACTGATAGCGTGTGGTTTAAGAAGAGGGAGTTTTTCACAAATCCAGCGCTCCCTTTCTCATGCCTGGCTGTGACATAGTCACGTAACTTTCAGAAGCAGCACGGATAGTAAACAAACATGGCGTCGGTAGTGTGGGACTTGTGTGTGGGAGGAAAACAGTTCGCTTGCTATTTGTAACAAATGCAGAAGTTCCACGAGGAGGGAAAAGGGCAACAAGCTATAACACATTCACCTGAAACATTAAAATCCTACGACGACACGCAAGCAGCTAAAGCTGCTGCAAATCCAAAGCCAGCTGCAAAGGAACCGGCGGGGCTTGTACCTATTGACGAGGCGTTTGCTAAATTAAAGACGTTTGACAGAGATCACCCAAGGGCTCAAGCGATCTCTAACTTTATCACAGAAATTATGGCACTTGACGACCAGCCCTTTTCCCTCGTCGAAGACAAATAGGCCGTATGGTGAAGGCTGAGAAGTGGCTAGAAAACGATTCTCGTTCCCACCTCGCCGAATTACACAATTTTCACTCTGGGTGAAAGATATATTGGTGTAGATTTAGGAACAAAAAGTTCTCCATTGACAAAATAGCCCATTTTGCGCAATCATAGTTTTAAAGTCGGGACTAGATCTTTCCTCGCGAACGGATATTTTGTCACGCAGAGTTTAATTTGACGCAATTGGTGCAAGTTCGGTCACGTATCTTGCGCTCGACCAATAGCAGCTCTCTTTGTTGCGAGGTCGTCGCAACAAAGAGAGCTGCTATTGGTCGATCCGGTGTCAACAAAGAAAACAAAAGGGAAGCTCAGACGATTATATTGTTAATTATATTAATTAAGTTAATTATATTGACTTGTTATATTGTTTACACTGCTTGTTTTTACTACCTGTACCTCCCCTCCCCCATGCTGCTATGATGCCTGAATTTCCCCAATGGGACCAATAAAGGAATATCTTATCTTGATTGATTTAAAACTTTATTAACAGATTGCAGAATGGGTACAATACAGTACGGCTCAATACACACAATTGTTAAGGGGATGCAGACCAGAGAAAGACTTTCGTCTTGTTTACATCAGGGTCCCCCATTTTCAATTCATCATGACATTTATGACATAAAGATATCATGACATTTATGACACAAATCGATCTCTAGGGCGGCTGGGTGGCGTAGTGGAGATTGCGCTCGTCACCAATGCAAGAGGCTGTGGTCTCGACTCCCGGAGTCAGCATTGCCTGCGGCTTGGGCCAGTCATCATACTATCTCAATTGGCAGAGGTAGCGGGTGGAAAGTCGATGGGTGGGGATTGGACATTGTGGACAGCGACTCCTACAGGTCAGTTGGGTGACGCCTGTACAGCAGAGTCAGGAAGTATCGGGGTCAGCGTGAGCCTCCCACGCGTTACTCCTCGCCACTGAGAGACCGCGCTGTCTGGTGAAAAGATGCGACAGGCTGCCTCCTCGTGTACCGGAGGCGACACGTGATGCAAGGCTTCTATCCTCACTACAGCTGACCAGTGGGAGGCATAGTCTAGCAACATTCAAGATAGGGGAGGGGAGAATTGAAGGGAAAAAAGAATTGGCCATACGAAATTGGGATGGGAGAAAAATAGAAAATAAGGAGAAAAAGTGGATAAAAAAAAAGAAATCGATCTCTAAACCATGTTTGTATGTCTCCACAATGGTATGATTCTGGCCTGGTAGGTTAAGCCACCGTTCGACGCAGTTTCTATATATATCCCACCGTGTCTGTGTAAAATCTTGTACACATTCTTTCTGAACGGACGTCAGATGCATATAACATTGTTTAGAAACCTTTTTGCAAACTTTAGAAGGTATTTTCTGTCCATTTTAGTCCGTAACGTTAGAGTGTGGATGTAATTTCTTTGTTGACACCGGATCGACCAATAGCAGCTCTCTTTGTTGCGAGGACCTCGCAACAAAGAGAGCTGCTATTGGTCGAGCGCAAGATACGTGACCGAACTTGCACCAATTGCGTCAAATTAAACTCCTCTGTGACAAAATATCCGTTGGCGAGAAAAGATCTAGTCCCGACTTTTAAATTATGATTGCGCAAAATGGGCTATTTTGTCAATGGAAAACCTTTTGTTCCTAAATCTTCACCAATATATCTTTCACCCAGAGTGAAAATTGTGTAATTCTCCGAGGTGGGAACGGGATGAAACGATACAGCCTTCACCATACGGCCTAAAAGGATTCAGTCGGCTACTTCGTCATTTAGAGCCCAGGTTCATAATTCCAAGCCGCCGTCACTTTGCAGAGGAGTGTTTACAAGCCAAGTATGATGAGATCGCCTTACTCCTTCATACTCTTGTAAGTTTCACCGCAGACATATGGACCTGTGATGTTAACTTTGTTTGGTTTATTTAATTCTTTTTGAGGCGTGCTGTCCTATAAATGTCAAGTAATAGTTGTTTCATGGACCATGACCACAAATCTGGTTAGGTCAAAACTACAGGAATATACATAAACAAATTTATTATAATACAATAAATATATATATATTATCGGTTATTGGTATCGGTATCGACCTTGAGGAGCAGAAAGTTATCGATATCGATATCGGGGTCAACAAAATCTATATCGTGCACCCCTAATTACAACTATATGTGTTGATGAATTCTCTTCCTGGTGATGTTGTTGATTTCTTGTCCCCAGGAGCAACTGCAGTCCAGAGGGAAGATTCCTCTTGTATCTCATGACACCGTCGTGTGAATCTGACTCTCTGCAGCAAGCTCACAGATAGCCCACCGGAAGCTTCAGGTGCCAAGGTGAGTCACTGATTTAATGTGGGTAATTTTCCACATTCTTTTAATACCGACATCGATTCTGGCACTTAAAATTCTGTGCTAGTTCTAAAACGATGCCACCCCCTTGCCCGATACCTTCCTTTTGGCACGTTTCATTATGTGATCAAGTGAATGTAGCAATGTGGGTGCTGCCCCGTTTGGGTTCGGACCAAATCAGTACTCTCAGTGATTCCAAACTAAGGCTCTTTTATTGCTCACACACACACACGCACGCACACGCACGCACGCACACACGCACGCACGCACGCACGCACGCACGCACGCACGCACGCACGCACGCACGCACGCACGCACGCACGTACAAACACACACACACACACACACACACACACACACACACACACACACACACACACACACAATCCTCATACACTGCTTGGCTGGCAATATGATATGCCCGGTTCTCAGTCCGTTACAGCCAGTCTCTTAAGCTCTCCGACTCAGCCTACCTTCTTGTCCATGTGCGCGTGTATCCAGTCCAAGTTTCACTGTGTCATATAGACAGAGTTAACCACCCAGACACGCTGCCCCTGTGCCAATTAACCCTCCCCTACCACCACCGCCTCGGATGAGTCACTCTCCCTCTGCAGGCCGACATCAAAACCACACCCCTCCTCCTCCCACAGTGAAGTATTTCTGGCGTAGAATTTGCACATGCCATCTGTGTCTCTTAATAATACCCTGCCTGCCCAATTGATTCCCTGAGTAAGAAATGCCCATAATCTCTTACAGAATTTGACATCCCCGTTCTAGGAATCAAATATTTTGAACCCACATTGTATATACTGATATATAACCCACAGATTATGATTATCTGCCGTGGCGTTACCAGTCAGAAGGAATGAGGCTCAGACCCGGTTGTGTTCTTTGTAAATCTGAGGTGTGACTTTACTTCTTTATTGATGTTCTTTAATATTTCAAGCTTTACAGTAGTATCGTTTTGTATACTCGTTTCACTGATTAACCACATGTTTGTTTTATGTCAGTATCAAGTGCTGAGATGGTGTTGGTCCACTCACTCTGAGGTAGTCTGCACAGACAGAAGAAGTGAGTAGCCTACTCTGTTAACTGTAATGAACTGTTCACATAATGCCTGTTTATGGGAATATAATTGTGAATGTTAGGGCTAATGGGCGTGTACTTTGTTTCTTTGTTATTTTTTATAAGATCTACTGTAAATAGTCAACATATTCTTAAATAATAGCGCTGCCCGAGGCTAGGCATGATACAGTCAACATATAGCAAGAGAGAGAGCGAGAGAGAGCTCCCGTTCTACAGTCAATATACAGTGTTATCGCTGCACAGACCCGGCAATGCCCCTGACCCTCCACCAGAGCAAGGCCAGAGAGAGAGAGAGAGAGACACACATTGGAAAGAAACAACCCAAAACCAGAGCAAATTGAAATGCTATTTGGCCCTAAACAGAGAGTACACAGTGGCAGAATACCTGAGCACTGTGACTGACCCAATACTAAGAAGATCCTTGACTAGGTACAGACTCAGCGAGCACAGCCTAGCCATCGAGAAAGGCCGCCATAGGCAGACCTGGCTCCCAAGCGAAGACAGACCCACTGCACACAAGATGAGGTGGAAACCGAGCTCTACTTCTTAACAACCTGCCCACTATACCAAGACATACTTCCCACAAATTGCAAACACCCAAAGAGACTTTGAAAACATCGACAATAACTCAAAACTCCCATACCTACTGGGAGAAATACAAGAATGTGAAATAAAGCCCATTTGAATTGAAGAGAGAGAGATAGATAGAGCATGTCTGTGTGTGTTAGAAAGAGAGAGATAGAGAGAGAGCATGTCTGTTTGTGTGTGTGTGTGTTAGAGAGAGAGCATGTATATGTGTGTTAGAAAGAGAGAGAAATATAGAGAGAGAGAGCATGTCATTTTGTGTGTTAGAGAGAGATATAGAGCATGTCTGTGTGTGTTAGAAAGAGAGAGAGAGAGCATGTGTGTTTGTGTGTTAGAGAGAGAGAGCATGTCTGTGTGTGTGTGTGTGTTAGAGAGAGAGCATGTATGAGAGAGATAAGCAAAGATGAGCCCCTAAAGGATATTCAACTTTTAATGGAAGAACAAAACAGAAGGAAAAGATAACTTCACAAAGGCAACATGAATATACATAGATCCAAAAGGACAAAGATCAACACTTAAATCCAAAGAGAAGAGGGTCTATACCAGAGAAAACAAAGTAGCAAGGAGCCAATGGCCGACATCAGCTAAATAGGCTAACTGCAAATAGAGTAGCCAGGTACTGACACCAGGCCATACACCGTTAGCTACTACAACAGCTAGCCGGCCCGTTTGGCTCAATATAACGTTAGCTAGCCGGCCCGCTTTGGCTCAATATAACATTAGCTACAACAGCTAGCCGGCCCGTTTGGCTCCCGAGAGAGAGAGAGAGATATATCCACGGCGGGAATAGAATAGAGTGCATTAAAAACTCACCAAACATCCAAGAGGATGGAGACAACCGCGTGGAGTTGATGAAGTTCATCTGCCGAATGACCGTCCTCTTCATCTTGGCATAACAATGCTGCACGCGCTCTCTCTAGGTTAGCTAACGCTAGTTAGCCTTTAGCTAAGCTAGCTACTAGCCGACATCATCATGGCTATCCCGACTGAACCACACGTTAGCACTCGATATTATAACGTAGCTAAAGCTAACTAGCTGTCCCTGCCTTTAGCTAAGCCGACATGGCTAGCCTGACTGAACTGTCTAACATGCAACAACTTTCATCTTCAGTCCATCTGCCGAATGACCGTCCTCTTCCTCTTGGCTGGCATAACTAAGCATAACCTCCAAAGCTGCACGCGCGAAATAGTCAAACGCAGCTGACGCACGCCGGCGTACACATGATGTAACCCCTCCCTTCGTTGAAACTCTCCCTTCGTATGTCTGCTGCAGAGCCCCAGAGTTCCAATAGTGAGTATGTCTGGTGCAGAGCCGCAGAGCCAGGAACAAGTCACACACATTCTACAAACGTGTCTAATGTGAAATATATAAGCATATAAGCAAAACTAGATTTTAGGTCTGTGATGAAAAAGGGCCTCGCGGGAAGGGGGGCCTCGCAAATAATAAAAAATAATAAAAAAATAATAAATAAATAATAAAAAAAAAATGTTTTTCTTTTATTTATTTTTATTTTTTTTGTGCGAGGCCCCCCTTCCCGCGAGGCCCTGTGCGACCGCACAGCTCGCACACCCCCTGAGGCGGCCCTGCATACAGTAGGTTTTCTGACAATCAAGAATTAAAGGGCAAGGCCTGTTTCCTACTATGTTGTTATTGAGAGCCATGCTGTGCTTCCTGCTGGATAGCCAGTAGAGCTGTCTGTCCCTCAAGCCTGTTTTTGGGATTCGAACTTCGCCAGGGTTTTTCGAACGGACATTCAAACCATTGTTTTTAATAATGCAAAAAATGTGCTCCTAAATAATTTTTCTGGTTCAGTAGGCTACTGCCAAGTCGGGACTTTAGGCACATAGTTGTTGTTGTGTCTGTGTTCGCGCGTGACTTACAAATTATTGTAAACACAACATAGTACTGTGATATTCTGATATATATCATATTCTGATATATATTTTTTATGTACATTTTATATAATCTTTTTTTATAATAATACAAAAATTTAAGCGGAGGTTCAAACCCATTCATTAAGATTCGAATGCCAACTTAACGAACGAAGGTTCGAACGTTTGGGCTCAGCCCTAATAGCCAGACCCTCCTGTGCTTTTGTGCATCTGTGGAGCAGGTTTCAACTAGGGCTGCAACTAATGATTATTTTGTTATCGATTAATCTGTTGATAATTTTATAAATTAGTTGATTAATCTAAATGATTAATTTACCAGAAAAATCAACAACAATTGATTCTATTTGCAATTGAATATTTCAAAATGTTTTACTAGTACCCTCAGGTCACATGGGTAGTTGTCTCTTTCACACCACCTACTGAATACCCAGAGATGAGCCATGAAGTTTATTTATGTCCATAAATGCTGTGTAGTGTGGATCAGGGGCGGGGCTAGGGGGTGGCTACTTGGGCTCAAGCCCCGAATGTATTCTGAAAAGCCCCGAATCTATTTATAAAAAAAAAAAAATAATAATAATTACAATTCATCATTGTTACATGAAAATATGTTTGCACCAGATTTAGCAGAGGCTAATTTCCATCTGTGGTCTATCCAGCTGCTAACTGTATTTGAGTGAGTTAAGTCTTGGTGTTATGGTAGACTCAGACCTAAGCTTTAAATCACAATCAACAAGTTGACAAAAACGTAATTCTTCCACCTTAGAAACATAGCTAAAGTACGGCCATTTATAAATCAAAAGGACGCTGAAAACCAGATCCATGCCTTTATCTCAAGCCAACTCGACTACTGTAATGCACTCCTTACCGGCCTCCCGAAAAAATACGATGATAACTATTTTATTGCAATGCACTATTGCATTATTTTATTCTATTTTACTAACTATTTTATTGCACTGCACTATTTTACTTTGTATCAGTGAATCATAGACGCCTGGCCATAAGAGCATTCGGAGCATCTCTGCTCTCCCACTATTGAACTTGGGGGAGCAAAGGTATGATCTTTTTGATTATATGAAAAATATGATATATCCCCCCCCAATATATAAATCTAACCATAACTACGTTATGGTTAACTGAGTTTTATAGTGAAAAGAGCAGCTTTATTGGTCAAGATTAAAGGCTCTATATTGCAGGAAATTGCACGTACAGGTTCATTAAATTCAAAAGAAATCTGCCATGGAGGGGGTCGTGTCTGACCCCCTCCAAACCACCCAATGCCTGCAAAAAATAAAATAAAAAAAAAAAACACTAAAAAAAAAAGAAAAAAAAATTAAATTAAAAATAAAAGGCACCTATCTGGGCTAAGCCCCGGATCTCCTACAATCCTAAATCCGCCCCTGGTGTGGATGCGTACTGTACATGAGTAGGGTGAGTAACCTACATGCCATTACTGCTTTTTATCTATTGACTCATTATAGCCACTTTATTATCTTGAAATAATATGACACCCGCCCGTTACTATGACATTGTTTATCATTACATACAATGTACCCATGCATGCCTGTGCTGAAAAACAGGGAACAAAATGTACTTTTAGCATTAGATTTAAAAAACGACCAGCCATCTTTTACCAGCCAAAAATTATAAATAGCTTTTTAGTATATCTCCATGAATTATTATATGTATTGTGTGTTATCTCTCCACAGGAGATGCAATTCAAATGTATTTTATATATATAGGCTATATACATAATTTAAATCAATATCTTCCTTTTGAATAAAATAGGCTTAGGAATCAGAATTGTTAAAGCTATAGTCTAATCCGTGTCAAAAAGAGTAGCCTATAGTACCTTTATACACACACACACACACACACACACACACACACACACACACACACACACACACACACACACACACACACACACACACACACACACACACACACACACACACACACACACACACACACACATTTACATTTACATTTAGTCATTTAGCTGACGCTTTTATCCAAAGCGACTTACAAGTTCTGTACGACAAGCCATCAAAGGGCACAACTCTATCAGCTGAGTAACAATGTTCATCAAAGTGTTGCGTGTTACAGTGTAGGTTAGTTTATTAGGACAAGTGCATGACAGAATGGTTAGTTAGGGTTAGATATATATTATTTTATTTTTATTTTTTTATTCAGATAATGGTTGAAGAAGTGCGTCTTTAGTCGACAGCGAAAGATTGGACGTGTTTCGGCTGTCCTAACTGTGGTGGGCAGTTCATTCCACCATTGTGAGGCAAGGACTGAGAATAGGCGACTTCTCTTTGATGACCCTCCCGGAGCTCGGATAGGAGTAGGTCTGAGGCGGCCAGAAGATGCAGAGCGTAGGGGTCTTGAGGGTGTGTAGTTAGACACCATTGACCGGAGGTAGGCGGGAGCGGTTCCCTTTGCCGCACGGTATGCTAGGTCGAGGGCCTTGAAGCGGATACGTGCAACAATGGGGAGCCAGTGCAGGTCCCTAAGAAGTGGGGTGACATGGGCCGACTTCAGTAGGTTTGAGATCAGGCGGGCCGCTGCGTTCTGAATGAGTTGAAGAGGCTTGGTGGCAGTGGCCGGGAGGCCAGCGAGCAGTGCGTTGCAGTAGTCGAGGCGGGAGATGACTGTTGATTGGACGAGGAGTTGGGTGGCTTCTTTTGTCAGGAAGGGGCGGATCCTTCTGACGTTGCTCAGGAGGAATCTGCAGGTCCTGGTCGTCGCTGCGATGTGAGCAGAGAAGTTCAACTGGTCGTCGAGGACAACACCAAGGTTCTTAGCGGTCGGGGACGCGGTCACAGCTGCATTCTGTGTGTGATGGAAAGGTCGGTCAGGGGGGAGGATTTGGCCGGCAGGTGGAGCAATTCTGTTTTGCTTAGGTTCAGTTTGAGGTGGTTGGTCGTCATCCAGGTGGAGATGTCGGACAGACAGGCCAAGATCCGCTCAGAGAGGTGGATATCTGAGGGAGGGAAGGAGAGGAAGAGTTGAGTAACATCGGCATAACAATGGTAGGAGAAGCCATGAGACGTGATAATGTAAACACACACACACACACACACACACACACACACACACACACACACACACACACACACACTCACACACACACACACACGCACGCACGCACGCACGCACACACACACACACACACACACACACACACACACACACACACACACACACACACACACACACACACAAGAGAGGGAGAATAGCTTATAGCTGACTTAATGATTTTACAAAATGTTTGCTAATGAAGTGAAATATTTATCAACTATCCAGTTGGTTATAGTGTAACGCTACTTCAAATAATTTAACGTACAGAGAGAGAGGGAGAGAGGGAGTGAGGGAGAGAGGGAGAGAGACGTGGTCAGCAGAATCACAAATAGTGGTTTAAGAAAAATGTATTGCACACTAGTTAGATTACACACATGTTATGCTTTTGAACGTCTGCCATTTCCACCGCAAAAGGCACATACAAGTGACAATACGATGCGTCGATCACGAATATGCAAATCGACAAAAATGTCATGGTGTGGTAGTGAAAGGGTTAAAAAGCACTGCAATAGTGTTTCTGACAACCAGCTCATATGACTGATGGGAACAGCTGGCTACTTGTCTTCATTACTATGATATATTCGGCTATAGTCCTAGAACTAGAGTAGCTCACATTCAATTCTACTCAATAGCCAATCTATAATAATAATAATTATAATTAGTTCCATAATAGAGATGAATATGAGAATACAAAGGTAAGCTTGCACATACAGTACAAGGAATTGGTATTGGTCATTTTGTGCATCAACATTAACAGACAATACCAACACGTACAAAGCAAGTAGGAGTAAATACACATTCTTTAAAAGTAAATTAAAGTAGAATCAAATAAATATATTTCAACTAAATTGGAATAAAAATACAATAGAATATTATATAGGACAGGGCTGTACAATTGTGCATGGTTGTTTTTTGGTACATGTGGTACACTTTTCTTCCTCCGAGTCCCTACGTACATTCACATAGTGACTGCAAACATACAGCCTATTGCTAACAGCAGGCCCCGAACAAATGTACTGTTTTGAAAATGGCACGGTGAGAATCTGTTGTGATGACAGTTTCATTTCCCCTCTAAGAGTTGACTAAAGTACAGGATGAAGCCAACATGCTGCTTACAGTTACGTGACGAAGAACCAGCCTCTGCTGTTCCACCAGATTGAGTTAACATTTATTCCTGGACGTGTTTGAAGTGGCGAGCGGCCAAAAGACACTTTCAAAATGTTTTCCCATTGAACGATTTTCGCCTCCAGTGATTTCATTGATGTCACAGTTTCACTGCTCCGTCTCACAGGGGCTCGTTGGAAGCCTGGGGTTGGCCCGTCTTTGATCCAGCCTCAACACCATTCATCTGGGCTTATGAGCGTGTGGACACCGCTGGGAGCGTCTGGGAGAGGGTCCAGAGGCAGAACCACAGGCAACGCTGCAGCAGAACCCAGAGAGACGCAGCTCCGTTGGGGCCCCGAGTGTATGTGAGGGTCCCAGTCGTGCATCATGGGCCTCGATGCTTTTTCTCAGAGGCAGATGTCTGCCTGCCTGACATTCTATCTGTCTTCTGCCTCTGGTTTTCAGTCTGTCTTCCGTCTCACCGTTGTCGCCAGGTTGCCCATGTCGAGGCTGAGATCAGTTGAGATCGAGTTTGGGATCTTTTTTTTTCTCCGATTTTTCTCTGTTTTCTCCCCGTCCCAATTTAGTCGTTGTGCCAATTCCCCCCCTCCCCTACCTGGTTGTTGTGCACATGTTCTCCTACTGGTCGGTACAAGGGAACCCTGAAGTATCCGCACGCTTCCTCCGACAGCCAGTGGCTCTCTTCTCACCTGGCAGCGAGGGCTCTCATTGGTGAAGTGTAACGCGTGGGAGGTCACACTGCCTTCATCAAGTCCTGCCTCCGCTGAGCAAGCGCCCAGACCTGACCTGTAGGCGTCGCTGTCCACAACGCCAGTTTCCCACCCACGGCTTCCCTCCCGCTAACTCAGCCAAACGTGTTAGTATAGCGATCAGCCCAAGCCAAGGCAATGCTGACTCCGGGAGTGGAGACCGCAGCCTCTTGCATTGGTGACGAGCGCAATCTCCGCTACGCCACCTGACCGCCGAGTTTTAATTTGGCTTGTTTTCCAATTGGTTATTATTTAGTGGCCTCCCCTGTTTGGTTTTCAGTTTTCTTTCATTATTGTTTTGGGGGCCATCTTAGGCGTTTTCAAGCTCAGTGTTGATAGGCCAGGGTACTGCGCATGCACCTGATTGGCTGCTGCAGTCCGAGGAACTACGGGAACTACAGTACAACATTATATCTGTCATTCTGTTCACCCAGCAAGTCTCCTCTTTCTCACCAATTCTTTCCTCTCTATTTAGGGAATTTGTGTCCCGAAGACATAGACAGACAGAGATCCCCTATTCCCTTCCTATGCATGGAGGCCACCTCTTTATCTGAGAGGCCATGGAGGAGAGGGGAGTGTAACATGTGGTGTCCCCAAACCTTCTAGAGAGAGAGAGAGAGAGAGAGAGAGAGAGAGAGAGAGAGAGAGAGAGAGAGAGAGAGAGAGAGAGAGAGAGAGAGAGAATCTTGTGTAACAGAAATAGGGGAAGGGTGTGTGCGTGTGCATGTGTGTGTGTGTGTGTGTGACAGAGGGAGTGTCGATGTGCACGTTATGTATTCCATGTGTACTGTAGTGTATACGCACATGTTTGTGTGAGACAGAGGATCATGTGCCACTGAGTACGGTATGGTTTATTCTTAATCCCCGAGGGGAAACATGGTTTGCCACCAGAGCGAATACAAATACACAAACAAGAAACACTTACATACAGTATACAAGTTACATAACACAGTAAAAAGAAGAGATTCAAGATTCAAGAGTTTATTTATCACATACGGGGTGTAAAAAGTACCCAGAAATTATACTTAAGTGAAAGTATGGGTACCGTTTCAAAATCTGACTCAAGTAAAAGTCAAAGTATCTGGCTAAAAACACACTTGAGTAAAAGTAAAAAAGTCCTACTTTTAAATGTACTTAAGTACTAAAAAGTTAAAGTAAATGTTTTTTAAAGGGATAGACCAGGGGTCTCAAACTCATTCCATCGTGGGCCAAGTTTTAATTTTAACTACACATTGCACCAGGTGAGTTAGTTGAAGAGATGAGCCAATTAGTGAAATCATCAGCTGGTGTTTAGGCAAGGCTGGAATGAAACCAAGCATACACTCTGCCCACAATAGAATGTGTTCTGTGATGGACCATGCTGAAATGAAAGAACAGAGGACCGCATTTATATCAAGGAGAATATCAATTCTATATATATAATTTGTTTGTATCTTTGACTGTGAATAACACAAGATGATTAAACAGAAGGTTTTGTAGATACAGTACTGAATTCTGCCATCCGGACGCATGCAATTTGATATCAGGCCTATAAATGACCTTTATTATGGCCAAGTCTCACATCTATGGATCAGGCCAAATCTCCCCTTTCCAATGGCAGAGTTCAATCTGGATTTAGTATCACCAGGCGTGATTCACAAACCGTGAATGAAATCTACTGTAAGTACAGTTACTTTTTTATAATGTAGATTTCTCCACCATTTTTTATCAGATTGCAATGCTGTTTTTTGCTATACATTCACAGAAAGGTAGAGAAACTAACTGCATTCTGTTTTATGGCAATAACGTTCAGGTTTGTGGGATATAATCCCCGAAAAATAAGAGAAATCAAAAAGTAAACCCAGAAGTCAGATGATTGACAGGGGCTGGCGTGAGCTGGGTAGTGTAGTTTTTCGGAATTCGAAAGCCCATCGAAAGCCATGGGTCTCTTCCTTCAAAAGACTACACTCACTTTTGGCTGCTCCACTTCCTCCTGTCAATATGGGCCGGTTTCCGACTCAATGCTCTGAGATTTCTATAATCTTATATTTCACTAATAACAGTTAAAATCATTGGTAAACAAACGTAATGCTGAAAATATACACTTTGACTGCTGTTTTGACACGGTTAGGGTCTTTACTCTTGGCTACATTTGAAAAGAAAACGCAAGGCAACATTAATTCATACATTCTGTAGAGATGGATTTATGGCGTGATGTCATTTGCGGTCCAGTACTGGACCGCTCGGGCTTAAGAGGTTAACCCTGTGAGGCCCAAATAAAAAAGACATTAGCAACTTCAGAGCTCAGACGGTGGGACCTATAAACACATGAAGGGTGCCGTGACTGAAAAAAAGGTTGAGAAACGCTGGTATATATGGTGTGGCTCTTTGTGGTGCCACAGTCATTTTTGTGGCTCTTAGTCTCTGACTGGTTGGCCACCCCTGAGCTATACTATGCAATAATCACAACAAGTTATTTTCTTAAAGTGTCCTTTTTTCCCTTCCTTTAAAGTGTCCTTTTCTTGTGTGTTTAAAGTGACCTATGGTGCGTTTGTGTGTGAGCGAGTGCATAATGTTGTGTTGTGTGTGTGTGTGTGTGTGTGTGTGTGTGTGTGTGTTCATGTGTGCTTGTGTGTGGAGAGATCAGTGTTCAGTGTCCTGATGGCCTGAGGGAAGAAGCTGAGCCGGAGTCTCTCTGTTGCTGTGTATATACGGAGGCGTTTGCCTGACCGCAGCAGCCTGAACAGGCTGTTGTTGGGGTGGTGGGGGTCTTTCATTATTCTGCAGGCTCTGGATTTGCACCTCTTGTTGTATAGGACCTGCAGGGGTGGTAGTGCAATACCCATAGTACGCTCTGCTGAGCGCACCACTCTCTGGAGGGCCTTCCTGTCCTGTGCCGTGCTGTTTCCAAACCAGGCAGGGATGTTTCCAGTCAGAATGCTCTCTACAGCCCCGGAGTAGAAGGAGTGGAGTATCTTTCCTGATACTCTGAACTTCCTTAATTGTCTCAGGTGGTAGAGGCGCTGTTTCGCCTTTTTTACCACAGAGTGAGTTGTCCATGTCAGGTCCTCTGAGATGTGGACCCCCAGGTACTTGAAGCTGCTCACCCTGTCCACGGTAGCCCCATTTATCCACAGTGGCGTGTGTGTCCCCTGCTGTACTCTCCTAAAATCCACGATCAGCTTTTTGGTTTTACCAATTGAGAGCCTCTCAACACAGAGCTAGCTGTGTACATTAAAGAATTTAACCGCAGCAGGAACAAAAAAACCTTCCCAATCGCTCAGTAGAGCATCGAGGCATCAAAAACACATCACTAAATGAGCTTTGCAGAGCATCAAATATATATTACAGAGGGTGGCCTTCAAAAGATAGAATGGTGTTCAATTTACTCCTGGTTTGCTTGGCAATAATGATCTCCAATGAATCAGGAGGGAGGCCAATCACTGAGCCAGCCTTTTTAATGATTTTATTTATACGTTTTTTTTTAGTAACCGTGATGCTCACATCACACCTCATCACATCACACCTCATCACATCACACATCATCACATCACACCTCATCACATCACACCTCATCACATCACACCTCATCACATCACACATCACATCACACCTCATCACATCACACCTCATCACATCACACCTCATCACATCACACCTCATCACATCATCACATCACATCACACCTCATCACATCATCACATCACACCTCATCACACCTCATCACATCACACCTCATCACATCACACATCATCACATCACACCTCATCACATCATCACATCACATCACACCTCATCACATCACACCTCATCACATCACACATCACATCACACATCATCACATCACACCCCATCACATCACACATCATCACATCATCACATCACACCTCATCACATCACATCACACCTCATCACATCATCACATCACATCACACATCATCACATCATCACACCTCATCACACCTCATCACATCATCACATCACATCACACCTCATCACATCATCACACCTCATCACATCATCACATCACACCTCATCACATCATCACATCACATCACACCTCATCACATCACATCACACCTCATCACATCATCACATCACACCTCATCACATCACACCTCATCACATCACACCTCATCACATCACACATCATCACATCACACCTCATCACACCTCATCACATCACACATCATCACATCACACATCATCACATCACACCTCATCACATCATCACATCATCACATCACACATCATCACATCACACCTCATCACATCACACCACATCACATCACACATCATCACATCACACATCATCACATCACACCTCATCACATCATCACATCATCACATCACATCACACCTCATCACATCACACCTCATCACATCACACCTCATCACATCACACCTCATCACATCACACATCATCACATCACACCTCATCACATCACACATCATCACATCACACCTCATCACATCACATCACACCTCATCACATCACACCTCATCACATCACACCTCATCACATCACACCTCATCACATCACACCTCATCACATCACACATCATCACATCACACCTCATCACATCACATCACACCTCATCACATCATCACATCACACATCATCACATCACACCTCATCACATCACACCTCATCACATCACACCTCATCACATCACACCTCATCACATCACACCTCATCACATCACACACATCATCACACCACACCTCATCACATCACACACCTCATCACATCATCACATCACACATCATCACATCACACATCATCACATCACACCTCATCACATCACACCTCATCACATCACACCTCATCACATCACATCACATCACATCACACCTCATCACATCACACCTCATCACATCACACCTCATCACATCACATCACACCTCATCACATCACACCTCATCACATCACATCACACACCTCATCACATCACACCTCATCACATCATCACATCACATCACATCATCACATCACATCACACCTCATCACATCATCACATCACATCATCACATCACATCAAACATCACATCACACCTCATCACATCACATCAAACATCACATCACACCTCATCACATCACATCAAACATCACATCACACCTCATCACATCACATCACACCTCATCACATCACACATCACATCACACATCATCACATCACACCTCATCACATCACATCACACCTCATCACATCACATCACATCACACCTCATCACATCACATCACATCACATCACACCTCATTACATCACATCACATCACATCACACATCATCACATCACATCACACATCATCACATCACATCAAACATCACATCACACCTCATCACATCATCACATCACATCACATCATCACATCACATCACATCACATCACACATCATCACATCACAGCAAACATCACATCACACCTCATCACATCACACCTCATCACATCACACCTCATCACATCACACCTCATCACATCATCACATCACATCACATCACACCTCATCACATCATCACATCACATCACATCACACCTCATCACATCATCACATCACACCTCATCACATCATCACATCACACCTCATCACACCTCATCACACCTCATCACATCACACCTCATCACATCACATCATCACATCACACCTCATCACATCATCACATCACACCTCATCACATCATCACATCACACATCATCACATCACACCTCATCACATCACACCTCATCACATCACATCACATCACATCACATCACATCACACCTCATCACATCACACCTCATCACATCACATCACATCACCATCAGCACATAACACCTCATCACATCACATCACACCTCATCACATCACATCACTCCTCATCACATCACTCCTCATCACATCACATCACATCATCACATCACACCTCATCACATCACACATCACACCTCATCACATCACATCACTCCTCATCACATCACTCCTCATCACATCACATCACACCTCATCACATCACACCTCATCACATCACACATCATCACATCACACCTCATCACATCACACATCATCACATCACACCTCATCACATCACACCTCATCACATCACACCTCATCACATCATCACCTCATCACATCACACATCATCACATCACACATCATCACATCACACCTCATCACATCACACCTCATCACATCATCACATCACATCACACCTCATCACATCACACCTCATCACATCACACATCACATCACACATCATCACATCACACCTCATCACATCACACATCATCACATCATCACATCACACCTCATCACATCACATCACACCTCATCACATCACACATCACATCACACCTCATCACATCATCACACCTCATCACACCTCATCACATCATCACATCACACCTCATCACATCATCACATCACACCTCATCACATCACATCACACCTCATCACATCATCACATCACATCACACCTCATCACATCATCACACCTCATCACACCTCATCACATCATCACATCACACCTCATCACATCACATCACACCTCATCACATCACACATCACATCACACCTCATCACATCATCACACCTCATCACACCTCATCACATCATCACATCACACCTCATCACATCATCACATCACACCTCATCACATCACATCACACCTCATCACATCATCACATCACATAACACCTCATCACATCATCACACCTCATCACATCATCACATCATCACATCATCACATCACACCTCATCACATCATCACATCACACCTCATCACATCACACCTCATCACATCACACCTCATCACATCACACCTCATCACATCACACCTCATCACATCACACATCATCACATCACACCTCATCACACCTCATCACATCACATCACACCTCATCACATCATCACATCACACATCATCACATCACACCTCATCACACCATCACATCATCACATCACATCACACCTCATCACATCACACATCACATCACACATCATCACATCACACCTCATCACATCACACATCACATCACACATCATCACATCACACCTCATCACATCACATCACACCTCATCACATCATCACATCACACCTCATCACATCACACATCATCACATCACACATCATCACATCACACCTCATCACATCACACATCATCACATCACACCTCATCACATCACACATCATCACATCACACCTCATCACATCACACCTCATCACATCACACATCATCACATCACACATCATCACATCACACCTCATCACATCACACATCATCACATCACACCTCATCACATCACATCACACCTCATCACATCATCACATCACACATCATCACATCACACCTCATCACATCACACCTCATCACATCACACCTCATCACATCACACCTCATCACATCACACCTCATCACATCACACCTCATCACATCACACACCTCATCACATCACACACCTCATCACATCACACCTCATCACATCACACCTCATCACATCACATCACACCTCATCACATCACACCTCATCACATCACACCTCATCACATCACACACCTCATCACATCACACCTCATCACATCATCACATCACATCACATCATCACATCACATCACACCTCATCACATCACATCATCACATCACACCTCATCACATCACATCAAACATCACATCACACCTCATCACAGCACATCAAACATCACATCACACCTCATCACATCACATCACACCTCATCACATCACACATCACATCACACCTCATCACATCACACATCACATCACACCTCATCACATCACATCACATCACACCTCATCACATCACATCACACCTCATCACATCACATCACATCACATCACACCTCATTAGATCACATCACATCACACATCATCACATCACATCACATCACACATCATCACATCACATCAAACATCACAGCACATCACATCACAGCACACATCATCACATCACATCACATCACACATCATCACATCACATCACATCATCACATCACATCACATCACATCACATCATCACATCACATCACATCACATCACACATCATCACATCACATCAAACATCACATCACACCTCATCACATCACACCTCATCACATCACACCTCATCACATCACACCTCATCACATCATCACATCACATCACATCACACCTCATCACATCATCACATCACACCTCATCACATCATCACATCACACCTCATCACACCTCATCACATCATCACATCACACCTCATCACATCATCACATCACACCTCATCACACCTCATCACACCTCATCACATCACACCTCATCACATCACATCATCACATCACACCTCATCACATCATCACATCACACCTCATCACACCTCATCACATCATCACATCACACCTCATCACATCATCACATCACACCTCATCACATCATCACATCACACCTCATCACACCTCATCACATCATCACATCACACATCATCACATCACACCTCATCACATCACATCACATCACACATCATCACATCACACCTCATCACATCACATCACATCACACATCAGCACATAACACCTCATCACATCACATCACACCTCATCACATCACATCACTCCTCATCACATCACATCACATCATCACATCACACCTCATCACATCACATCACTCCTCATCACATCACATCACATCATCACATCACACCTCACCACATCACACCTCATCACATCACATCACTCCTCATCACATCACATCACATCATCACATCACACCTCATCACATCACATCACTCCTCATCACATCACATCACATCATCACATCACACCTCATCACATCACATCACATCACTACTCATCACATCACTCCTCATTACATCACATCACTCCTCATCACATCACTCCTCATCACATCACATCACACCTCATCACATCACACCTCATCACATCACACATCATCACATCACACCTCATCACATCACACCTCATCACATCACACCTCATCACATCACACATCATCACATCACACCTCATCACATCACACATCATCACATCACACCTCATCACATCACACCTCATCACATCACACCTCATCACATCATCACCTCATCACATCACACCTCATCACATCACTCCTCATCACATCACACATCATCACATCATCACATCATCACATCATCACATCATCACATCACACATCATCACATCACACCTCATCACATCACACATCATCACATCACACATCATCACATCACACCTCATCACATCACACATCATCACATCATCACATCACACATCATCACATCACACCTCATCACATCACACTTCATCACATCACACCTCATCACATCACACATCATCACATCATCACATCATCACATCACACATCATCACATCATCACATCACACATGATCACATCACACATCATCACATCATCACATCATCACATCACACATCATCACATCACACATGATCACATCACACATCATCACATCATCACATCTTCACATCACACCTCATCACATCACACCTCATCACATCACACCTCATCACATCACACCTCATCACACCTCATCACATCATCACACCTCATCACATCACACCTCATCACATCACACCCCATCACATCACACCTCATCACACCTCATCACATCACATCACACCTCATCACATCACACCTCATCACATCACACATCATCACATCACACCTCATCACATCAAACCTCATCACATCACATCACACCTCATCACATCACATCAAACCTCATCACATCACATCAAACCTCATCACATCATCACATCACACCTCATCACATCACTCCTCATCACATCACATCACACATCACACATCATCACATCACACCTCATCACATCACATCACACCTCATCACATCACATCACATCACACCTCACCACATCACACCTCATCACATCACATCACACCTCATCACAGCACACCTCATCACATCACATCACACCTCATCACATCACACCTCATCACATCACATCACACCTCATCACATCACATCACACCTCATCACATCACATCACACCTCATCACATCACATCACATCACACCTCATCACATCACACCTCATCACATCACATCACACCTCATCACATCACACCTCATCACATCACACCTCATCACATCACATCATCACATCACACCTCATCACATCATCACATCACACCTCATCACATCATCACATCACACCTCATCACATCACATCACACCTCATCACATCACATCACATCACACCTCATCACATCACACCTCATCACATCACACCTCATCACATCACACCTCATCACATCACACCTCATCACATCACACCTCATCACATCATCACATCACACCTCATCACATCATCACATCACACCTCATCACATCATCACATCACACCTCATCACATCATCACATCACACATCATCACATCACACCTCATCACATCACATCACATCACACATCAGCACATAACACCTCATCACATCACATCACACCTCATCACATCACATCACTCCTCATCACATCACTCCTCATCACATCACATCACATCATCACATCACACATCATCACATCACATCACATCACTCCTCATCACATCATCACATCACACATCATCACATCACATCACTCCTCATCACATCACTCCTCATCACATCACATCACACCTCATCACATCACACCTCATCACATCACACCTCATCACATCACTCCTCATCACATCACTCCTCATCACATCACATCACACCTCATCACATAACACCTCATCACATCACATCACACCTCATCACATCACATCACTCCTCATCACATCATCACATCACACCTCATCACATCACATCACTCCTCATCACATCACTCCTCATCACATCACATCACACCTCATCACATCACACCTCATCACATCACATCACACATCATCACATCACACCTCATCACATCACACATCATCACATCACATCACACCTCATCACATCACACCTCATCACATCACTCCTCATCACATCACATCACACAT